>NC_090439.1:594491431-594800313 GCF_031143425.1 Pleurodeles waltl
ATGATTGGAGTTAATATTGTCAATAGGCAGTCCGCTAGGGATTTAAGAGTGTTTAGTTGCTGCAGGGCTTCATGTTGGGCTGCTTGCAACATAGTCGTGTGTACACAACACAGGAAGTTAATGAGGGAATAACAACATTGTAGATGTGTTATCTTATTTCCAGGAGATAATGGACTGTGAGTGGGCACCAGCAGCACACATTTGGAGGACAGAGATACAGTAGGAAAGTTATGCAGGTTGATGGAAGGCTCCTTCGCGCGCTGGGTGAAGAGGGCGTATGGGCAGCCTTTGATGGAATTCTTGGCACCAGGAGCAACAAGTTGCCATAAAAAGACAGATTTCCATATTGAACGGCATAATGACTTAATGAATTTTATTATAGACATGATTGAAAGAGGTTTGCCAGCTGTCCAATCACAGGAAATCTAGAGGGGGGCGTATTCTATGGTAAGTAATATTGGGGTTATGTTTCAGCATGCACAAAGGTACAGGGAATGGCCTGTTACATTTGTGTTTGTGGCTTTGTGTTGTGAAAAAACATGAAGTGTGACATCAGAGGGATAGAAAGTTTTTGGTCAGGGATATTTATGGGGAAGACGGAGTTGATGCCACACAGAGTGTGGCAAGGGGCTCAGACACAGTCAGCAACTGAAGGTTCAAAGAGAAAGGTGAACAGGCAGAAGTTTTGCAGGACGAGAATGGGGGTAAAGTGCTGCACCCTGAGATTAGATTTGAAGAACAGCAGTACTTTAGGACTGATAAAGCACACCATATATTTTTAGGAATGATTCTACATCTTACGGAGTTGAGAGATGTGTTGGCAACTTTATTGAGTGAAAAAGTTGTGTGCGGCAAAAACGCCTCTGCATGGAGGGATTTTATTGGTGGAGCTTGTATGATTTTAGGATAGGTTTTACTCATGGTTGGTAGCACTGAAGGACACACGGATCACTTTGGGGGAGGAAATGGTGTTAGATGGGGCGAGGGGAGTTTTGAGACCATCATGAGGAGTTGACAGGATGTTTGGTTAAGGAATGTTGCCCTTTTGGTAGCACAAGTTAGTTGAAGCTGTTTCTTTTAGAGGGAGGGATCATGTGCAACCTTTGGCAGTGCCTTTCCGACCCCTGGCCTCAGGGGTGGCAAAACCAGTGCCAGGAGCACAGTGGCAGCTTGTGAGGACCTCAGTTGGGGCTCCACTCCCTATGATTTCTGTCAACAATTTCATCACACTCATAGTGAACAATATTATATTATTCACTTTTAGTGTAATAGAAAATGGAGTACATAACATTTCCTTGCATCTGAGATAGGTAAAAAAATGTTTTAAAATGTATGTTGTGTGCATGCTTGCACGTGAGAGTGTGTTTATGTAAAAGTGTTTGTAAGTGTGAATGTGTGTGTGTGTGTATGAATGTGTGTGTGGAAACGTATATTTCATCCTTTGCAGGAATCATATGTGCAGCAAGATTGATGAATCTTTTGACCAAGTAAGATGTGTGGTGAACCATAGACTACTTCAACACCACCCCAATAATTTACACACAATGACCAATGTGACCATAGAAGGAAAACTCCAATCAGGAATATAGTTCAAAGGTTTATTACAAGCACAAGCTCAGAGTCATGTAGACTATGCGTAAAACCAAGTAATAGTGATACATAATCACAAAGCCTTGCCTAAGCCAATGAAACAAGTTGAAGCAAACTAACATCAATAAAACAAAACATTCAAGAATGATGATACAGAAAGTTTAACAGAAATATCTGAGACACAGAAATAATGTGGTGCTCAGGTTGCATAACTATTTAGTCATGTCAAATTGAATCAAGTCAATAATCATTGTCTGGGTCCATGTCAACCCTACGGCTAACCAAACTATACGTGTGTGGTGAGTAACACATGCTGGCAAAATACAAAAATACAAAAGGGACAACATTAATTTGACAAATAGAATAACTAAAGAAAAATTAAAGAAGTGTCAGCATAGTGGGGAGACTAACCTAAAAGGGCATTTCAAAGGGCAGGGACAAATATAGAGAGGAAGGTACCTTTCTAAGGGATACAGCATTCAGGGAATCTTCATCAGCATAGCATCAATTCTGCAAGGCCTCTGTAAGCATCAGGAGACATCTGGGGATCTGAGCAATGTTTAAGCAGTAATGACATACTAAACCAATTTAAATGTTCCAATTGGCTTTCCATGGTCACCTCATTTTACAAAAAAGGAGCATCATCCAATCAAAATGTTAGGACAACTTCAGGTTGCAACAGTCCGACAATTTCCCAGGTTTGTCATGAGAAGATCTCCTCTTTCCGTGTGACTCCAAACAATTTGAAAGAAAAGTATGCCTTTCCAACAGTTCTCTTAGTTCCCAGGTTTTTACTGTGGGATCATCTCTGTTCCTTGTGAATCTAAAAGTTCAAAACAAGAGTATGCCATGTTCCTGCAATATACACTTCTCAAGGACCACTGTACCGAGACCCATATTTATATTCTGTTACGCCGGATTTGCGTCATTTTTTTATACGCAAATTCAGTGCAAACTTAACTCCATATTTATACTTTGGCTCTAGACCCGTCCAGCGCCAAAGTTATGGAGTTTGAGTCATTTTTTGTACGTGAAAACCTACCTTGCACTAATGACATGCAAGGTAGGTGTTCCCGTGCAAAAAATTACTCTAAGGCATTTTGACGCACAGGAGGAGGCGGGCCTTAAAAAATGGCGCCTAGCCGGATTTGCACCATGTTTTAACGCCAGGGTCATGGCAGTCGTTAAGGGACCTGTGGGCTCATTTCCATGGTCTCTGACCATGGAAGCAGTCCACAGGTGCCCTTCTCTGCCCCCAGGGACACCCTCGCCCACCCCTGGAGGACACCCATGGATGGGGGGACCCATTTATGGTAAGTAGAGGTAAGTAATTTTATTTTATTTTTTTAGGTGGTATGGGGAGCCTAACTTGGGCATGAAGTCCCCTGGGCATGGCCATTGGGCAGGGGGGCATGACTCCTCCCTGTCTTTGCTAAGACAGGAGTCATTTCCATGGGGGTTGTGCATCAAAATATGACGGTAGTCAGGTTAGATTCATTTTTTTTTCCTCTAACCTGACTTGCACCACTCTTTGACATACAACCCCCAGTCTTCCCTACCCCTTCGCTGTCCGATTAGAGTAATTTATCTTCGCGCTAACCAGGCCAAAGCGCCGGCTACCGTCATTCCTTAAATATGACGCCCGGCTAGTGCGTTGGAATGGCGGTAGCTGGTGTTAAACTTTTTGACGCAAACCTGCGCTGACGCAGGTTTGCGTCAAAAAGCATAAATATGGGCCTGAGTTCTTCTACAGTTAAACAATAGGCTTTTACAATTGGGACTTTGCTTTTCGTAAGAAAGAATCTGAAAGAAAGCTTCATGTTATAACAAATAATTCAGCACTTCTACATGAATACGAAATGCAAGCTCTGCAGGACTAAGTTATGCTAGCACAAAAAAATATAAAATGCATTAAAAAAACATGGTAATCAACTATGCATAATATGCAAACTTATAAATTCAGTATGAATAATATACCATCAGAATAAGAAAAACTCTTAATTACAAATTAGAAAACTTTGTTAATGCATAACACTGAGTATAACAGAGAAGTGCATTTTTCTCACATATTTTCAAAGTCATTAATCCTTCGCTACACATTAGAAATGCAAATGAATTTGGATATTAGCCATTAGCTTTAAGTCTAAATTACACTTTAACATAGCTTCTAACTTTCCATCCTGAAATTTAGTTAGAAAGGCACCAATGTCGATTTTGAAATACAAGCAAAGTCCACATTTAAAATGCACATCAGAGCAGTTTTCTACATTAGTTTTTCACTCATGTACGTTTGTGACTGAAACTTGTTACAGTCTGCTGACATCAATAGCATGAGGAACTGAGCTGAAATTTATGCTCTATCATCCCCTCCTTTGAGGTAATCCACCCTCCTTTGCGAGTAAGACGTCTAACGCAAGACGATTTTACAAAACCATTGATCTCACAGCAACCATCTCCGTATCCATTAATAACATAGCTCCTGCATAGTCAGTAGATAGTTTATCTACAAAAAACAACAACAGGAGGGGCAGAGTGTGGGATATTTGGAGGATAGACTCCTGGTCCAGTGTGTGGAGCTCCCAATACTGTATAAACCAAAAAATTGCACACACGGTTCCAAAAGGCGGGAAATAGTATCTACCGGTTCTGCAAATCAGGGAAACCAAAAGGTTGTAAGCACGAGCCCTCACTCACCTTTCGGTGACATGCTTCATCATAGGGCTGTGCTCCTCGTCAAGCCGGCGCTGCAATGCCTGACGGGCCCCACACGGGGGCTCTTTGCCAGAGATCTTTTAGAATGAAATGCGTACCGGTCAAAAAGTAGAAAATGAGGATTGGAATAGGAAAGGTTAAAAGGTTATACCACTTCCTAGTATGAGAGGCGGTAGCTATAAATAGCATTTTTGCGTTTTATGGGGAGTGTAGACATTATTTTACTATATCCCTATTCTTTGTTTTTAATCTTGCCAGAGGTACTAACATTTAATTAAAGATTTCAACAGTTTTTACCTCTAGACATTTTTAACCTTTCCTATTCCAGGAGCTTGTAATAGACTTTCTGTCCACAAATGATATAAACACCTGGTATCGCTGGATCCTTTCCATTTAAGATAAAGGTCCAAGAGCTTTGGAAACCAAAAACATGTCTACATTAACTAGTACCTAGTACTATCTGTCTTTGACTTTATTCTCTATATACATAATTTTCCTACATGTTGCTGACCTAAAGCTAAGAATCCTTAACTTTCAGGCACTGAATGTGTTGCATCTTTGTCCGATGTTTGTAAAACTATTTATTTTTCTATTTTGGCTTTCATTGCCCTCCTTCTGTCGTCAACTTGTCCAATTAACTCCTTTTCTACTGAACTAAGGGGCCAGATTTACAATAAAGTGGTGCATCAGCTGTGATATTCCACTTTTCTTGTGCCCCCCCTACCAGCACCTAACAACCCCATGGTAGCGCCGTATTCACAATACGGTGCATATTAGGACAATAGCTTCATAATTTATGATACTATTGTGGTACTTTGCAGGATTAGTGTCATAAATAATGGTGCTAATGCTGCAAAGTAAAGGGAGGCCCATTGAAAGTAGTGGGTGCGTCATTTTAACACACTGAGCAGGCATTAAAAATGATGTAAAAAATGGTGCAGTGAAATGTTGTAAATTTCACTGCGCCATTTTTACAAGCATCCCACCTCCAGAACGCCCCCCCTGTATACATTATGCCTGGCACAGGCATAATGTGCATAATATGACGTAAGGGGTCGCAAAGTGGTGCAATGCAAACATTGCGCCACTTTGCAAATATGGCAAAGGAGAATGGCCTCCTTAACACCACATTAGAGTAAGAAAAATTATGCTAGTGTGGCGCTATTCTGGCCCTAAGTATGAAGGTTAAATTAGTCTTGTGCATATTCTGTTCCAAATGTTAGGGTAGGTTCAAAGAATCCTCCCACAATTACAATGTTTTTTGCTTTAGTAATAATACTCAAGTGCTTTATGATAAGCACATAAGAAAACACTAGGGGGGTCATTACGAGTTTGGCAGTCTTAGGACCGCCAACAGACTGGTGGAAAAGGCCGCCAAATTATGACATTGGTGGTATTCACAACAGAATACAGCTAAAGCAAACTCTGAAAGGAAAGATTTCTTAGACACATGGGGACAGTCAAAGCAAAAGGGTTTGGGTGTGGAGGGAGAGGGAGTGGTTGTCTGAGGTGTTGGTGTGGATGTCCGGGGTGCATGTTTGTACGTGGTGTGTTTGTGGGTGGTGGGTGTCTGTTGGGTGGATGAGTGAGGGTGTTTAAGTCTCTTGGGATGAGGGGGGTAGAGATGCTGGGGGATGCCTTGGTGGGTGGGTCTGTTAGGATGGTGACTGCAGGTATGGTGGATGTGCTACATGTAGGTGTGTCAGTGGTTGTGGTGTCTGCGGGTGTGGTGACTGGGGTGGATGTCTGAAGGTCTGCTGTGGTGCTGTCTGTGGGTAGGATTGGTGTAGTGGCTGGATCACTGAATGTTGGTGTCTGCAGGTGTGCCAGGTGTGCTGTCAGTGATGCTGGGGTTGGTGGGAATGTCAGGGCAGGTTGTGACAGTCACTGTCTTTTGGAAAGCGTCGCTGGCTCTTTATGTTTAGATACTTCTTTTTGCCTTCTTTCTTCTTTTGTTCATGTTACAGATGTACTATTTTATGTCTATTCACTGGATTTGTGCAATATTTGGAATAACTTCTCGTCAAGTTATCACATTGTTTTATTGTTATTGTTATTTTTTTCCCTTTAAATTCAGCGTATTCTATTGTGGTTGTCCCTTGTGTTATGTCTCATCAATTAATTAAATGTGTTAGTCATGATTTCAATGTGCACTTTATATTCGTAAGTAGCTTCCATATTATGTATGTATCTGTCATATTTCAGCCCTGAAGAAGTCCTTTGTTATGGACGAAATGCGTTGGCTGATCTGTTTTTATGTGCAAGGAAAACTAAATAAAAAGAAGATGATCTTGTGACGATATGGACTAACTGGACTTTATTATTGTACTTCAAGTGGTGCAAAATATCAATGAACTTGACATGTATTTCACAACTCGGGAATAGTTGGCCTATTTCTTACCTTCCTGACCCTATGTTGCACATACAGCTAGATTCAGTGGCATTGGAGTAGACAGAGACCAAAGACCTGGGCAACCTATCAAAAGGATATTTGGAGTATGGATCGGTAGGTGGGAAGGATGAACCAGCAGGTTACATATATAGAGCAGTATAGAGGTCCACATATTACAAAGTCACGTGCACACAACACATGCTTATACACTACAGTAGTGTTAACATAGTTGAGTATTATGTTCCTATACACAATAGAATGTCCACACCAGCGTATCAATGTTAGCAACTGTACACCTAGGTGTTCCTAGGAGACCCTTTACCTTTAGCACTTAATACATTGTCACAGCTTAGATACTTACAAACACTGAACTGGCAGAGGGATTTACAAGTGTGTAGTCAGTACTTACCCCCTTGTGGCTACTCTGCTGCCCTCAAACGCACATCCAACTTTGGGTAGGCCACCACCAGAATGCAGACCATTAGAGGGGTGTAGTATTGTTATTTAGTTTTATAACTTTATATTTTCCTTTTTACTATATCTCTTTTACCCTTTGTAGCATTATTGTTGTTATTACTATTATGGTATGTGCCGTCCTTCCCTGCACTGGCTCTCTGTGTTATGGTCTAGAATAATCCTGTGTTCTAGACAGTCAGTTAGGAGATAGAGAGCTGCCTGCAGGTGTAGATGGAGTTTCTTCTTCCTGCAATATCCAATAAAAACTGTGATGTTTCATCTTTAATCTGTGTGGATTTTTCTTTCCTTGGAGTTGGGATTCTCCACTACAAGGGGGTCAAGGTCCAAGGGGCATCCCTCCCTCTTTTGGTGCACCATGTAGCTGTCTATGCAGGAGTATACATATGCTTCTCCAGCTCTTCTGGAGTGAAGGCGGGAGCGCTATCGCCTGCATGACATGGCATTATAGCTCCCAGAGGCAGTACACAGCAGCCCAGGTAGTGGAGGTTGTGCTGGCAGCAGTGTCAGGAGTCAAGTGAGCAATACTGCAGAAGATGGCGGTCCCATCTGCCACGTACACAACCGTCACCACCAGCGGATGCTGCCCTTGGCCCAAGTCCACCAGAGGCAGCAATGTGTTCCAATGGCATTGTCCACCATGGTAGTAACCACCTACCACCATGACGACATCCGCCGGCAGAGTTAGGTCACTTCCTCGTGTCCAGTACAGTAGGTCAGACAGCTACCATTTTTGGGGCAATTATATGTATGGGAAAGAAAAGGATGGTGCGTCATTCACTATTTACTATTCTATACGAACAAGTTTGAGTGCTGCCTTCATGTTTAGTAGAGTGAATGTGCATTTGAGTTGTAAAAGCTATGTAAAAGAGGTAAGGCTGGTAATAAAAATTATAATCTATTCTCAACATCCTATTTGTAACGCAAATGGAGTATAGGTGCAATTAATATGTTTCACATGTAAACTAGGTAGGAGTATAAATCACTGCCAGCCACATATTTATGCATGTAAAGTAAATATAAGGGTTTAGGAGATCTGAATCAAGGGAACTGTCATAGAATGCATAGCAATGTGCTGTTCACCAAATGTCATATGTTTCATCTGACATTATAGGGAGATATGTGACTTGTATGTGCACATATTGATGATGTGTAGATTGTAAAATTCACCTACCATCCGTTATTGTCCCACATAGTTACCCTGGCATGAGGAGAGGAAGACAACCTCCAGTGTAGCACCCACTAGTAGACCTGCACACCATGGAGGAGAGACAGATTATACAAATCAATCACCTGAATAAGCATACAATCATGGATATCTGTCAACATTTGGAGACAGATCTGATGCCTGCTATTCACAATCCCAATAGCATACCTCCCATTGTTCGAGTCATGTCAGTGCTACACTTCCTGGCCACTGGGTCCTTTAAGAATACAGTGGCCCTAACTGCAGGGATGTCTCAGCCCATGTTCAGTCTGGTTTTGAAGGCTGTACTGTCTGCATTGTTGAAACACCTGGACGGCTACATCAGGTTTCCCCAACCTGAGGATTTGGCCTATGTAAAGGCAGCGTATTATGCTTTGAGACACATTCCACATGTGGTTGGAGCCATAGATGGCGCTCATGTAGCCTTGATTCTCTCCAGTGCCAATGAACAGGAATGTAGGAACAGGAAAAACTTCCACTCCATCAACGTCCAAGTGGTTTGTTTGGCAGACCAGTACATTTCCCAAGTATGTGCAAAGTATCCTGGTTCCGTCCATAATTCCTTCATCATGCGGAACAGGAATAAAACCCACTGCTGATGACACAACTCTACACAGAGAGGGCCTGGCTGGTTGGTAAGTCACATATGTCATGTGTGTCTGTAAAGTCTTTCTCCTGCTATCACAAATGTGCATGTTCAAGATAGAGGTTTGTGTTGTACCTATTCCTTACAGGTGACTCTGGCTACCCAAACCGTCCTTGGTTGTTGACACCAGTAAGGTACCCAACCACGCCAGGAGGAGTCCGCTTCAATCAGGCCCACGGAAGGACAAGGAATTTGTGGAGTGGACTTTTGCGTTTCCTGAGGGCAAGATTTCGCAGCCTGGACAAACCTGGAGGAGCCCTCCTCTACTCACCCAACAAGGAATGTCACATAATAGTTACATGCTGTATGCTACACAACCTTGCCATGAGACATCAGATACCATTCATACCAGATGGGGGGAGCCAGCATAAGCCGTGGGTGGAAATGCAGATTTGCCATGTGGGGTGAGCATGATGAAGTTGAAGCTGGGGATTTCAGGGCAGATCTCATCAATCAGTACTTCAACTGACTAGAGGGATATGATGTGTTCTTAAGAGTGATGGGATTCCATGGTGTATTGTATGATTAATGCCTGGCATGTCACGTCCTATTTACCACCATCTGTGAGGTCTTAGGTAGCTCCAATGCCAATGAGTCAGCTATGCATTCAGATTGTAAGTTGGTATTGTGTACTGAACAGTGTGGTATACTGGTCCATGATTTGTTACTGCACAAGCAAAGTCACACATGTACAAATGAATTGTCAAAGTGATGTATGTTTAGAAATGTGTCCTATCCTTTATCTTTGTCAATCACAGAATAGCTGAGTTTCTGTTTGGCTCATCCTCATTGGGAAATCACAGACAGTGTCAGAGGCAGATGGGACTGGCAGGCAGACATGAGAAGTGGACATGGATGAAACCAGGTACTGTTTAGCATGTGTTTGTGGAGTGTCACTCATATGGGCAGACTGTCAGGATGCTGGGTATGAAGTGTCTTTTCCCACCAAGAAAACCTGTTTGAACTGAAGGCGGTCAAATTGTGCCATGTGTGTGTCCATATGTGTATGACACAGTGTTGAACCAGAGCCTCTACCATCACAATGATTTCTGTTGTATGTGACCTACCTTGTACATAGCTGTCAGTATGTTACTTCTTTGCAGACCAACGTGCATGTCTCTGAGGACTGACATAGGTGATCGGCAAGCCTACCTGACCGTGTAAGTGAAAAGTTCTAGGACTGGGAACAGCAATACTGATCTCTGTCTGTATCATGGGGTATGATTATTCGGAAGCTAAGGTATAGGTAAGTGATAAGGTTTTACCTGGTGATACATAGGGTCAATCTGTTTTCCCCCATGACCAGTAGAAAGACTAGCATGTATCTACCTTCAGTAGGGTTAGTAGTGTCACTTAAGCTGACACTCTGAAGTATATCTGCTGATTGCAAAGCTACAAAAAAATGTGTTGAGATGTACAATACAGCTGATTTTGGTCATGTCTATGTTACAATCCCAATGTAATATGTCTCCTGGCTATACAGTACACGTGTGATGTCCAGAACAAAGGTTGTACAATACAGAAGGACATTTTAGTACAAGAGTTGTCATATATGATAGTTGTACATGGTTGATACATGATACTTACACAGGACTTGTGTTTAAGTGATATTTATTGGGAGTGCAAAACAATATTTGTGATTTGAAACAGACATACCAGTAAGTAAACAGTGAATGGTTCAGTCATGGTGGATGATATCAAAAGGGTAGCTGCTACACCATTTGGAAACACAAGTCCAGGGCCTTTGCACCATAGGAAAATGGAGTTAGGTATCACAACAGATGTGTCTGTGGCACACAAGGGGAAACAATCAGGAGAGTGTCACTTCCTGGCAGTGGGTTTGGCCTTTGCATCTGCTCCTCCTGGATCTTTGGGTGGATGTCCACGTTTGCGGGAGGTTCCTCTGCTACAGAGGGTGGAGTGTGTGAAGCATGTCCTCCCCCTGGCTGGGCTTCCATATCCCTAGTATCCGCAGATGTTGAAGGGCCTGATAACTCATTACTGTATGAAAGTACCATCTTGCCTGGCATGTTACCCCCATATTTCACTGTATATATGTTGTTTTAGTCTATGTGTCACTGGGACCCTGCCAGACAGGGCCCCAGTGCTCATAAGTATGTGCCCTGTACGTGTTCCCTGTGTGAGGCCTAACTGTCTCACTGAGGCTCTGCTAACCAGAACCTCAGTGGTTATGCTCTCTCTGCTTTCCAAATTTGTCACTAACAGGCTAGTGACTAAATTTACCAATTCACATTGGCATACTGGTACACCCATATAATTCCCTAGTATATGGTACTGAGGTACCCAGGGTATTGGGGTTCCAGGAGATCCCTATGGGCTGCAGCATTTCTTTTGCCACCCATAGGGAGCTCTGACAATTCTTACACAGGCCTGCCAGTGCAGCCTTAGTGAAATAACATCCACGTTATTTCACAGCCATTTACCACTGCACTTAAGTAACTTATAAGTCACCTATATGTCTAACCTTCACCTGGTGAAGGTTGGGTGCAAAGTTACTTAGTGTGTGGGCACCCTGGCACTAGCCAAGGTGCCCCCACATCGTTCAGGGCAAATTCCCCGGACTTTGGGAGTGCGGGGACACCATTACACGTGTGCACTATACATAGGTCACTACCTATGTATAGTGTCACAATGGTAACTCCAAACATGGCCATGTAACATGTCTAAGATCAAAGAATTGTCACCCCAATGCCATTCTGGCATTGGGGGGACAATTCCATGATCTCCCGGGTCTCTAGCATAGTACCCGGGTACTGCCAAACTGCCTTTCCGGGGTCTCCACTGCAGCTGCTGCTGCCAACCCCTCAGACAGGTTTCTGCCCTCCTGGGGTCCAGGCCGCCCTGGCCCAGGAAGGCAGAACAAAGGATTTCCTCTGAGAGAGGGTGTTACACCCTCTCCCTTTGGAAATAGGTGTGAAGGCTGGGGAGGAGTAGCCTCCCCAGCCTCTGGAAATGCTTTGATGGGCATAGATGGTGCCCATCTCTGCATAAGCCAGTCTACACCGGTTCAGGGATCCCCCAGCCCTGCTCTGGCGTGAAATTGGACAAAGGAAAGGGGAGTGACCACTCCCCTGACTTGCACCTCCCAGAGGAGGTGCCCAGAGCTCCTCCAGTGTGTCCCAGACCTCTGCCATCTTGGATTTAGAGGTGCTGGGGGCACACTGGACTGCTCTGAGTGGCCAGTGCCAGCAGGTGACATCAGAGACTCCTTCTGATAGGCTCTTACCTGTCTTGGTAGCCAATCCTCCTTTGTTGGAAGCCAAACCTCCTTTTCTGGCTATTTAGGGTCTCTGCTTTGGGGAATGCTTTAGATAACGAATGCAAGAGCTCACCAGAGTTCCTCTGCATCTCCCTCTTCACCGTCTACCAAAGGATCGACCGCTGACTGCTCAGGATGCCAGCAAAACCGCAACAAAGTAGCAAGACGACTACTAGCAACCTTGTATCGCCTCATCCTGCCGGCTTTCTCGACTGTTTCCAGGTGGTGCATGCTCCGGGGGTAGCCTGCCTCCTCCCTGCACCAGGAGCTCTCCCGTGGGTCGACGGAATCTTCCCTCTGCTAACGCAGGCACCAAAAGACTGCATCACTGGTCCTCTGGGTCCCCTCTCATCCTGACGAGCGTGGTCCCTGGAACTCAGCAACTCTGTCCAAGTGACTCTTACAGTCCAGTGACTCTTCAGTCCAAGTTTGGTGGAGGTAAGTTCTTGCCTCCCCACGCTAGACTGCATTGCTGGGTACTGCGTGATTTGCAGCTGCTCCGGCTCCTGTGCACTCTTCCAGGATTTCCTTCGTGCACAGCCAAGCCTGGGTCCCCAACACTCTATCCTGCAGTGTACAACCTTCTGAGTTGTCCTCTGGCGTCGTGGGACTCCCTTTTGTGACTTCGCGTGGACTCCAGTTCACTTTCCTTCCAAGTACCTGTTCAGGTACTTTTGTGGGTGCTTCCTGCTTCTCTGAGGGCTCCCTGGGTTGCTGGACGCCCCCTCTGTCTCCTCCTCCAAGTGGCGACATCCTGGTCCCTCCTGGGCCACAGCAGCACCCAAAAACCTCTACCGCAACCCTTGTAACTAGCAAGGCTTGTTTGTGGTCTTTCTGCGTGGGAACACCTCTGCAAGCTTTATGTCGATGTGGGACATATGTCTTCCAAAGGAGAAGTCCCTAGCTCTTTTCTTTCTTGCAGAACTCCAAGCTTCTTCCATCAGCTGGCACCTTCCTTGCACCCTCAGCTGGCATTTCCGGGGCTCCTGCCCACTCTCGACACTGTCGCGACTATTTGACTTGGTGCCTTTGTCTTAGAGGTACTCAGGTCCAGAAATCCACTGTTGTTGCATTGCTGGTGTTTGTTCTTCCTGCAGAATCCCCCTATCACGACTTCTGTGCTCTCTGGGGGTAGTAGGTGCACTTTACACCTACCTTTCAGGGTCTTGGGGTGGGCTATTTTTCTAACCCTCACTGTTTTCTTACAGTCCCAGCACCCCTCTACAAGCTCACATAGGTTTGGGGTCCATTCGTGGTTCGCATTCCACTTTTGGAGTATATGGTGTTATTTGTGTAAAGTCAAAGGCCATTGGACAACTGATGCCAGTTGTCCAAAGAAAAACACCAAACCTCCCACTACCACAACCCCTACTGCAAATTCTAGTGCCCCTAGTAATAGCAGTGGTGGTGGGAGCAAACCTACAAATAGCCAATCCAAGGGAGTAGCTGGGTTCACTATTGGTAATGTAGTTCGGGTTGGTCTTGTTAGGGAGACCACAGAGGCTGTGTTAGTCTCTGAAGGTGCCATTGATTTGGCCACCTTGGTTGCTTGTCCCCATAATATGGATAAGTACAAGCAACTTCCCCTAATAAATGGTGTTGAGGTCCAGGCCTACAGGGACACAGGTGCCAGTGTTACCATGGTAATAGAGAAACTGGTCCACCCTGAACAACACCTACTTGGTCAGCAGTACCAAGTGACGGACGCTCATAACAACACTCTTAGTCACCCCATGGCTGTTGTGAATCTCAACTGGGGGTGGGGTTACTGGTCCAAAGAAAGTTGTGGTTGCCTCAGATTTACCTGTAGACTGTCTACTAGGAAATGATTTAGAGACATCAGCTTGGGCAGAAGTGGAGTTGGAGGCTCATGCAGCAATGCCTGGCATTCCTGGGCATATTTTTGATTTGACAAGGGCTCAGGCCAAAAAGCAAAAAGGACAGGGTAACTTGGATCCTGGAACAATGGACCAAGTGCTCCCTAAAGCTAGGGGTAGCAAGGGTAAATCCCTACCCACTATCCCTCCCTCTACAGATGATTCTCCTTCTGAGGAAGAAGAATTTCCTCCCTGTGCAGAACCTTCACCAGATGAGCTGGCAGCAACCATTGCTGAGCTTTTGGGTGGAGGAGGGCCTGCCAGGGAAGAGCTAAGTGTGGCACAGCAAACATGTCCCACAGTAGAGGGTCTCAGACAGCAAGCTGTCAAACAAACAGCAAAATGGGGATGTCAGTGACTCACATAGAGTTTACCTGGAGGACAACCTCTTGTACACCGAGCCAAGGGACCCAAAACCTGGAGCAGCCAGGAGATTGGTCATTCCCCTGCAGTACAGAGAGTTCCTCCTAACTCTTGCACATGATATTCCTTTGGCTGGGCATTTGGGCCAGATCAAAACATGGGAAGGGCTTGTCCCCCTGTTTCACTGGCCTAGGATGTCAGAGGACACTAAAGATTTTTGCAAGTCTTGTGTGACCTGCCAAGCCAATGCCAAGACTGGTGGCACACCAAAGGCTCCCCTTATTCCACTACCTGTGGTTGGGGTCCCCTTTGAAAGGGTAGGGGTTGACATAGTTGGCCCCCTTGACCCTCCTACTGCTTCAGGCAATAGGTTTATCTTGGTGGTTGTGCACCATGCCACAAGATATCCTGAAGCAATTCCTCTAAGGACCACTACAGCTCCTGCAGTGGCAAAGGCCCTCCTGGGAATCTTTTCCAAGGTGGGTTTCCATAAGAGGTTGTATCAGACAGGGGTAGCAACTTTATGTCTGCATACTTGAAAGCAATGTGGAAGGAATGTGGTGTAACCTACAAATTCACCACTCCTTATCATCCACAGACTAATGGACTGGTAGAGAGGTTTAATAAAACTCTCAAAGGTCTGATAATGGGACTCCCTGAAAAACTCAGGAGGAGATGGGATGTCCTGTTACCTCGCCTCCTTTTTGCTTACAGGGAGGTACCCCAGAAAGGAGTGGGCTTCAGCCCCTTTGAACTCCTCTTTGGACACCCTGTAAGAGGTCCACTAACACTTGTAAAGGAGGGTTGGGAACAACCTTTAAAAGCTCCCAAAAAGGACATAGTGGACTATGTACTTGGCCTAAGATCCAGAATGGCTGAGTACATGAAAAAGGCCAGTAAAAACCTTCAGGCCAGCCAAGAGCTCCAAAAGCAATGGCATGACAAGAAGGCTGTTCTGATCCCGTACCAACCAGGACAGAAGGTGTGGGTATTGGAGCCTGTGGCCCCAAGAGCACTCCAGGACAAATGGAGTGGACCCCATCTCATTGTTGAAAAGAAGGGTGAGGTTACCTA
This sequence comes from Pleurodeles waltl, assembly GCF_031143425.1. NCBI lineage: Eukaryota > Metazoa > Chordata > Amphibia > Caudata > Salamandridae > Pleurodeles > Pleurodeles waltl. The sequence goes on from NC_090439.1 coordinate 594,507,047, forward strand.
TCAGGTAGACCTGAGCACTGCCAGGAGTTCCCTTAGGGTGATTCATGTCAACCGCCTAAAACCCTACTATGACAGGGCTGATCTCACCCTGCTTATGGCAACAGATGAGGGACAGGAACAAAAGAGTGACCCTCTCCCTGATCTCTTTTCCACCACTGAATCTGATGCTTTAGTGAAGGGAGTAGTTTTGGCAGATTGTCTGACTGCAGAACAGAAAGACAACTGCATAAATCTCCTTGGACAGTTTTCTGACCTCTTTTCAATTGTGCCAGGAACAACTTCCTGGTGTGAACACACTGAACACACAATTGATACTCGAGACAGCTTACCTGTCAAAAGTAAAATCTATAGGCAGCCTGACCATGTCAGGGACTACATAAAACAAGAGGTGCAGAAAATGCTTGATCTAGGAGTGGTTGAACCTTCTGAAAGCCCATGGGCGAGTCCTGTGGTGCTTGTACCAAAGCCTCAATCAAAAGATGGAAAAAGGGAGATGAGGTTTTGTGTAGACTACAAAGGTCCCAATCAGGTAACAAAAACTGATGCTCACCCTATACCCAGGGCAGATGAGCTCATTGACACACTGGCATCTGCCAAGTATCTTAGCACCTTTGATTTGACTGCAGGGTATTGGCAGATCAAATTGGCTGAGGATGCTAAACCTAAAACTGCATTTTCAACTATAGGAGGGCAATACCAATTTACAGTGATGCCCTTTGGTTTGAAAAATGCACCTGCCACTTTTCAGAGGTTGGTGAACACAGTCCTACAAGGGTTGGAGGCTTTAAGTGCATCATATCTAGATGATATTGCTGTCTTTAGCTCCACCTGGGATGAGCACCTGGTCCACCTTTGGAAAGTTTTGGAGGCCCTGCAAAAGGCAGGCCTCACTATCAAGGCCTCAAAGTGCCCGAAAGGGCGGGGAAAAGTGGTTTATCTGGGACACCTGGTAGGTGGGGAACAGATTGCACCACTTCAGAGGAAAATCCAGACAATCATGGATTGGGTTCCCCCTACAACACAGACCCAGGTGAGAGCCCTCTTAGGCCTCACTGGGTATTACATGAGATTCATTAAAAACTACGGCTCCATAGCAGCCCCTCTTAATGATCTCACTAGTAAGAAGATGCCTAAAAAGGTATTATGGACAGCCAGCTGTCAGAAAGCTTTTGAGGAGCTCAAACAGGCCATGTGCTCTGCACCTGTCCTAAAAAGCCCATGTAACTCCAAGAAATTCATTTTTGAAACTGATGCATCTGAATTAGGGGTAGGGGCAGTCTTTTCACAACTGAATATTGAGGGCCAGGATCAACCTGTTGCTTTTATCAGCAGGAGGTTGACCCCTAGAGAAAAGCGTTGGTCTGCCATAGAGAGGGAGGCCTTTGCTGTGGTCTGGACACTGAAAAAGTTGAGGCCATACCTGTTTGGCACTCACTTTATTGTTCAGACAGACCACAAACCTCTACTTTGGCTAAAACAAATGAAAGGTGAAAACCCTAAATTGTTGAGGTGGTCCATATCTCTACAGGGAATGGACTATACAGTGGAACATAGACCTGGGAGTACCCACTCCAATGCAGATGGGCTCTCCAGATATTTCCACTTAGACAATGAAGACTCATCAAGTCATGGCTAGTCTTATTGTCCATTGTTTGGGGGGGGGGGGTTGTGTAGGAAAGTACCATCTTGCCTGGCATGTTACCCCCATATTTCACTGTATATATGTTGTTTTAGTCTATGTGTCAGCGGGATCCTGCCAGGCAGGGCCCCAGTGCTCATAAGTATGTGCCCTGTATGTGTTCCCTGTGTGATGCCTAACTGTCTCACTGAGGCTCTGCTAACCAGAACCTCAGTGGTTAGGCTCTCTCTGCTTTCCAAATTTGTCACTAACAGGCTAGTGACAAAATTTACCAATTCACATTGGCATACTGGTACACCCATATGATTCCCTAGTATATGGTACTGAGGTACCCAGGGTATTGGGGTTCCAGGAGATCCCTATGGGCTGCAGCATTTCTTTTGCCACCCATAGGGAGCTCTGACAATTCTTACACAGGCCTGCCAGTGCAGCCTGAGTGAAATAAAGTCCATGTTATTTCACAGCCATTTACCACTGCACTTAATTAACTTATAAGTCACCTATAGGTCTAACCTTCACCTGGTGAAGGTTGGGTGCAAAGTTACTTAGTGTGTGGGCACCCTGGCACTAGCCAAGGTGTCCCCACATCGTTCAGGGCAAATTCCCCGGACTTTGGGAGTGCGGGGACACCATTACACCCGTGCACTATACATAGGTCACTACCTATGTATAGCATCACAATGGTAACTCCGAACATGGCCATGTAACATGTCTAAGATCATGGAATTGTCACCCCAGTACCATTCTGGCATTGGGGGGACAATTCCATGATCCCCCGGGTCTCTTGCATAGTACCCGGGTACTGCCAAACTGCCTTTCCGGGGTCTCCACTGCAGCTGCTGCCAACCCCTCAGACAGGTTTCTGCCCTCCTGGGGTCCAGGCAGCCCTGGCCCAGGAAGGCAGAACAAAGGATTTCCTCTGAGAGAGGGTGTTACACCCTCTCCCTTTGGAAATAGGTGTGAAGGCTGGGGAGGAGTAGCCTCCCCAGCCTCTGGAAATGCTTTGATGGGCACAGATGGTGCCCATCTCTGCATAAGTCAGTCAACACCAGTTCAGGGATCCCCCAGCCCTGCTCTGGCGTGAAACTGGACAAAGGAAAGGGGAGTGACCACCCCCCTGACCTGCACCTCCCAGGGGAGATGCCCAGAGCTCCTCCAGTGTGTCCCATACCTTTGCCATCTTGGATTTAGAGGTGCTGGGGGCACACTGGACTGCTCTGAGTGGCCAGTGCCAGCAGGTGACGTCAGAGACTCCTTCTGATAGGCTCTTACCTGTCTTGGTAGCCAATCCTCCTTTGTTGGTAGCCAAACCTCCTTTTCTGGCTATTTAGGGTCTCTGCTTTGGGGAATTCTTTAGATAACGAATGCAAGAGCTCACCAGAGTTCCTCTGCATCTCCCTCTTCACCTTCTACCTAAGGATCGACCGCTGACTGCTCAGGACGTCAGCAAAACTGCAACAAAGTAGCAAGACGACTACTAGCAACCTTGTATCGACTCATCCTGCCAGCTTTCTCGACTGTTTCCAGGTGGTGCATGCTCTGGGGATAGCCTGCCTCCTCCCTGCACCAGGAGCTCTGAAGAAATCTCCCGTGGGTCGATGGTATCTTCCCCCTGCTAACGCAGGCACCAAAAGACTGCATCACTGGTCCTCTGGGTCCCCTCTCATCCTGACAAGCTTGGTCCCTGGAACTCAGCAACTCTGTCCAAATGACTCCCACAGTCCAGTGACTCTTCAGCCCAAGTTTGGTGGAGGTAAGTCCTTGCCTCCCCACGCTAGACTGCATTGCTGGGTACCACGTGATTTGCAGCTGCTCCAGCTCCTGTGCACTCTTCCAGGATTTCCTTCGTGCACACCCAGGCCTGGGTCCCCGACACTCTATCCTGCAGTGCACAACCTTCTAAGTTCTCCTCCGGCGTCGTGGGACTCCCTTTTGTGACTTCGCGTGGACTCCGGTTCACTTTCCTTCCAAGTGCCTGTTCAGGTACTTTTGCGGGTGCTGCCTGCTTCTGTGAGGGCTGCCTGAGTTGTTGGGCACCCCCTCTCTCTCCTCCTCCAAGTGGCGACATCCTGGTCCCTTCTGGGCCACAGCAGTACCCAAAAACCTCTACAGCGACCCTTGTAACTAGCAAGGCTTGTTTGTGGTCTTTCTGCGTGGGAACACTTCTTCAAGCTTCATCGCGACGTGGGACATCCATCTTCCAAAGGAGAAGTCCCTAGCTCTCTTCTTTCATGCAGAACTCCAAGCTTCTTCCATCCAGTGGCAGCTTCCTTGCACCCTCAGCTGGCATTTCCGGGGCTCCTGGCCACTCTTGACACTGTTGTGACTATTGGACTTGGTCCCCTTGTGTTACAGGTACTCAGGTCCGGAAATCCACTGTTGTTGCAGTGCTGGTGTTTGTTCTTCCTGCAGAATCCCCCTATCACAACTTCTGTGCTCTCTGGGGGGTAGTAGGTGCACTTTACACCTACATTTCAGGGTCTTAGGGGGGGGCTATTTTTCTAACCCTCACTGTTTTCTTACAGTCCCAGCGACCCTCTACAAGCTCACATAGGTTTGGGGTCCATTCGTGGTTCGCATTCCACTTTTGGAGTATATGGTTTGTGTTGCCCCGATACCTACATGCTCCCATTGCAATCTATTGTAATTCTACACTGTTTGCATTACTTTTCTTGCTATTACTTACCTAATTTTAGTTTGTATACATATATCTTGTGTATATACCTTATCCTCATACTGAGGGTACTCAATGATATACTTTTGGCATATTGTCATTAAAAAAAAGTACCTTTATTTTTAGTAATTCTGTGTATTGTGTTTTCTTATGATATTGTGCATATGACAGTAGTGGTATAGTAGGAGCTCTGCATGTCTCCTAGTTCAGCCTAAGCTGCTTTGCCATAGCTACCTTCCATCAGCCTAAGCTGCTAGAAACACCTCTTGTACACTAATAAGGGATAATTGGAGCTGGCACAAGGTGTAAGTACCTCTGGTACCACTACAAGCCAGGCCAGCCTCCTACAATTAGTAGTGGAAGAGGCCTGATGTTGGGTGCCATACCTACTTAGGGTAGTGTTGATGTTTCCCAGCAATGGAAGCCAAGATGGCATTTTGTGCCTGCCACTGCTGCATGGCTTCCTGGTGGTTGTCCCTCTGCAGCTGTTGGATTTCCCCCATCATGGTGAGTAAATGGCAGATCATGACTTTGGAATTTCAGTAGGCTACCATGACTTAAGAGATGGTGTCCTGGTCAGTAGTGTCTCTTTTTGTGCCCGATCCTTTGGCCCACATCATCCCTCCCACGCACCCTGTGCCCCTGACACAGTGTGCCCACTCCCCGTGGTGGCAGGACCATCGTTGTCAGGGGTGACAATAGGATACCCAGGTACCTGTACTGGGGGGCACACAGTGGATGAAACAGTCCCTAAGACACAGGTTTGGGGGTCAATGGTTGCCTATGATGTAGATGCAACAAGGCAGGGAGGAGTCAAAGTGGGCAGGGTGAGACTGACAGTTGTAGACTGACCAGGTGTCCCTGATGGGCCACCTTCGTCCTCAGTGCCCAAACATCCAGGGTTGTTGTCCTCACTAGGGCCTTTATCCAGAGGGGTTGTGGAAGTCTCTGGTATCCTCTCCGTGGTGACAATGGCAAGGTTACCTGTGGGAAAAGTAGAACACACTGTTGCTTTAAGTGATAAAACAAGTGATGTTTAAGTTTGAGTAGTAGTGATGTTGCTTGAGATGCATACACTGCATTAACATGATCCCCAGAAATTACAATGACAGCTGCTGCCACTTCTTAGAACAAAATGAGACACAGATATTTCAATACCATACACTATGCTCAAAGCTGTTAGACCACATTGTTAGTTGTATGACTGCTTATATCCTCTTTTTTTGCCTGACTTATGACATCGGTGATTACCTGTTTTGTCTAGTGAAGTGTATGGCATGATACATGGTACAAAAGGCTGAACAATGTACAATAGTATCAGAGTTGGTACACAGTATGGGAGTAATCAAATGACATTGCCCTCCATCTGGATGTACTGCAAGTGCATCCAGTTTGACATTTAATTTTCTACCCCAGGTGAGTAAATTTCAATCTTAGGTATCTTTTTTACTAATGGCAGTTTAATGGGGCACTCAACTGTAGCTGTATTGTACTTGTAATGGTAGTGGGAGTGGGCCATTACATTGCTGTCATTGCCATAAACTGTTTCATAGTGGAACACTTATGATGGGTTACATTGCTTATTAGTTTCACATGCAGGACATCTCATATATGGTGCACTGGTCTGCTTTTCTTTATGGTGGAGTAGTGCCTTCTGGGAATTGCAACGCTGTCAGTTCCCAGTACTTAACATGCCATTTCCAAGGACTGCAGACCCAGGTGAGTTTAGTGGACATGTGGCATGCCAGAGAGGGGTATTGCTACATTTAGCACAGAGGGGTGGTGGGTGGTTAAGTAATTGATGTGGGGAAAGGAGGTGACGGAGCATACAAGACAAAACATTTTTGTGATATGAATGTTGTGGGGACTTACCAGACTCCACTCCCCCAGGTATTCCTGTCAGGCCCTCAGGATGCAGTGTGTCTAAGACCTCCTCCTCCCAAAATGTGAAAGTAGGGGGAGGAGGTTGGAGCCCACCGTCAGTTTTGAGTACCGCCAGCTAGTGCCCGGATGCCTTGGAATATTCTTTCTCCCCTGAGGTTGTTCCACCTGTTCCTGATGTCCTCCCTTATGCGTGGATAGCTACCTACAGAGTTCACCCTGTCAACTATTCTTTGCCATAACTCCATTTACCTGGCTATCGATGTTTGCTGGACCTGTGCTCCGAAAAGGTGTGGCTCTACCCTGACAATTTTGTCTACCATGACCCTCAATTCATCATTAGTGAAACGTGGGTGTTTATGTGGGGACATGGTAGTGGTAGTAAAGACGGTGAGGTTCTGTAACTAAAAAGGTGGTATGAAATGTTAGTGATGAGGTGTAGGTGCTGTGATGTGAGTGGGTGATGGTTGTGTATTGTGTGTCATAGTAAATTGTGTGTTGGGTATGTTGTGCAGGTGTGGGATGTATGCGGGGGTAAATGTGTATGGGTGCCAAAAGTTTTTTTAGTGAAATCTGTGATAGTTATTCCTTCTTTGTGGCAGTGAGTGGTGTTCTGTTTGCAGAGGATTGTGGGTTGTGTAGTGGTGTGTTATTTAGTGCAGTGTGTATGTATGTCAGGTGTGGGGATGTGTGTCAGGTGTGGTGTATTCAAACTGTCCAATGTGGTGTGGTGTTCTGTCTGATGTGAGTTCAGACCGCCGCGATTTGCCTTGGCAAGGGCTTTTTGTCAATGGAAGAACGCCTGTCGTGAATTATGGATCGTAATTTGATGCGTGGATTTTTTGTGGAGCTGGCAATGGTAGTGGTAGGACCACCTCTTTTCTGTCCTCTAGTGTCCTGGCAAAGTCAGAATTTTGGCTGTTTTTTGGCGGACTTCACAGTGTGACTCTTAATACAGTGGTCAGATTACCACCAAAATGGCCGTGTTTTGGCAGCTGCCACCGAAGTGGTCTTCCCGAAAAATTCTAAACTCATAATGAGGCCCTAGGTCATAGTCTGAATAGAAGTACTGGTAATACTCCTGATCATATAGCTGTGTTGGTAAAACACTACAAGAAATTCCATATGTTAGCGGCAAGCTGTGATAGGTGATTCCTTCATGTACCGATGAAGAGATTTGTGTACAAACATAGCAGTTCTGCACCCCCATGTTTTTAATTTTTTTTTATTTCTTTTATAAAACAGCTTTATTGATTTTGTTGAAGATCAAGGAAAGAATACAACACAACTGGTCACAATTGCTCTCCACAAATTGAACATTACACAGATATATCATGGTCAAAGAACTAATAACCACCATAAAGTTCTGGGTGCGCGTCCCTATTCTCAGACCGAGGGGTCACGCCCGACACCGTCCTCCCAGGATCCCATCCATCTCCCCCACACCCATTCATACTTGGCGGGGCAGCCCCTTGTTTCATAGACAAGTTTTTCCTGGGAGGCACACCAGTCAACCCCCCGGCGCCACTTTGCCAGCGCAGGAGCTGACTCCGCTCTCCAGCTCGAAGCAATGTCCCTTTTGGCCACCAAAAAGGCCAACCCCACAAAAGCTTGGTCCACCCTGCTGGATCCCACCCCTCCAAGAACCCCCAATAAGATTGGCAAAGGGGCGGTCTCGATCTCCAACTGTAAGACTCTGGACACCTCCGCCAACACTGCACACCAGTAAGTAGTAATATAAGGACATGCCCACACCATAAGAAAAAAGTCGGCCTCAGGGCCCGCACACCGGGGACACTCCGCCTGCGGCCAAAGGCCCGCCCTGTGCAGCCGTTCGGGGGAGAGATATGCGGTGTGGAGAAAATAAATCTGCACCAGTCTGAGACAGGAGGGCATAGTCAACAGTCTTGGGGCCATCAAGGCATCCCTCCAGTCCTCGTCTGCCATCGGAACCACCCATTGCTCCCATCGTTTACAAAGCTTTTTGAGTGGCTGTGATGCGTTAGTAGTCAGCATGCGGTATATACGCAATACTCCCCCTTTGCCCAGATGTCCCATAAGCTTCTTGGCCTCCACGGGGCTGAGCTCTGGGAAACCGTTCCTGCCTGAATGTGCACCTGTAGGGCATGACGGAGTTGTAAATACTTGTGAAACTGAGTCTGGTTGAGTGAGAAGTGCTGTTGGAGTTCCCAGAAGGACCGCATATGCATACCCGCCCAGACGTCGCCGAGCAACGATATCCCAACAAGATCCCATTTATGAAACCCTTGAAGCGTTGAGACCTCCTTCAGCCAAGAACCCTGCCACAATGGGGTCTGTTGGGTGAGACAACGCCACCACCCCGACACTCGCTGCGCCGCCTATTGTCAGAAGCTCCAATTGATATGGCGGGGTCCCCCCAGCCAGTCATTAATCACCTGCAGATGCATCGCCAGGTGGTAAAAATAAAGATTGGACATCCCCAGACCACCCTCATAGACGTCACCTTGACAGACCCGAAGTGCCAGGTGGGGGCGAGAGCCATGCCACAAGAACTGCCGCACCACGGCTTCCATATCGGCGAACCACCGCCTGGGGACGTGATAGGGGAAATTTTGGAGTAGGTAAAGGAACCGGGGAAGTACCATCATCTTATAAAATGCTGTCCAACCGAGGATATTGAGCAGAAGAGACTTCCATCTCCGGAGGTCATCCTTGACTCGCTTGGTTAGGGGCTTGACATTAAGAGACCACGCCAGCTCCGGCAACAGCGCTATTTGTATTCCCAGGTACCAGAAGCTATTTCGACGGATAGGAATGGTGTGCTGCAGTCGTAGCGGTCCCTGGAATGACAGAGCAGAATCAATAAAGATTTACTAGGGTTAACTATTAAACCCGACGCCTCTGCGAACAGTCCCAGCAACTGCAGCACTCTGGGTCCACTGCTGGCTGGGTTGGCCAGGAACAGGAGTACGTCATCCGCGTATAATGCGATACGGTCCTCCCTCCCGGTAGGCCACGACCATCCCTCGACCAGGGGATCCTTCTGAATTAGTTTCGCCAGCACCTCCATCGCCAAGGCGAATAGGAGCGGGGAAAGGGGGCATCCCTGGCGGATTCCCCTGAGGATGAGAAACTGTTCCGAGACCTCCACGTTGACCTGCACCCGGGCTGATGGATTGGAGTAAAGGAGTCCCACCAACACACAGAACTGCGGCCCGAGCCCAGCCTTCATGAGGACTCGTGGTAGGTACTACAAGTCTACTGTATCGAATGCCTTTTCAAAGTCCAATACAGAAGCACCAGGGGAGAGGTTAGGAGGGCCCAGTGGGCCAGAGCCACATGCAACCGCCTAATACAGTGCCGGGTACTTCTAGCAGGCAAAAAAACACACTGGTCAGGGTGAACCAACGAGGGCAGCACCCTCTTCAATCTCAGGGCCAATACCGTAGAATAGATCTTAAGTTCAGTATTAAGAAGTGATATGGGGCGGTATGCCGAACAGTTCCGCAGGGGGGCCTACTCTTTGGGATCACCACTATAGTGGCTTGATCCAAGCCTGGGGGGAACCCCCCTGTTTTTTCAGCCTCCTCATACATGCCTAGGAGGTGGGGAACCAAGGTGTCCCGAAACTTTGCGTAAAATTAGGCGGGAAACCATTAGGGCAGGGTGTCTTGCCCATCGCCAACTCCGCTATTGCCGCCCCAACCTCCTTGAGGCTGATAGGCTCATCAAGTTGGCACCTCTCCACTTCAGAAACTCTGGGGAGAATCACCTCTGTCAACAACTTGGCCTTTGATCTCGACCGCTCCTCATGGAGGTTCCGATAATAGGCGGCAAAACTCTGCGCAATCTCGCCTGGAGTCCGAGAGACAGCACCTGAGCTGTCAACGATCTCTGGGACCACCCTGTCCGCCACTGGTCTAGTGGTAAGCCAGTGCAGGAACTTGCCATTTTTGTCCCCCCACCCGTATACACGGGCCATGGAGGCTCGCCACATGTGTTCCGCAGTCTCAAGTGTTATATGTTTAATTTCCTCTCTGACCAAGGCCAACTTCCCTGTGACCACTGCACCCGCTGACTCTGCGACCTGGCCCTCCAGGCGCACCGCCCTCGCCTCGAGCACCAATACTTTTTGATTGCATACGCGCTCCAGCACCAGGAGGAGCTGCCTGGCGTGATCCCTGACAGTGGCCTTACAGGCCTCCCAAATGATGCCCGGTGATGCCACGGATCCCAGGTTAAAAGTGAAAAACTTGGAGAGCTGATCTCCTAGGGCACGGGCATACTCACTGTCGTGCAGGTACCAGACGTTGAGCCACCATATTGTTTGTCAGTCTGCACTCACCCCGTCCAGACGAAGGAGAAGTGGCACATGATCCGATACCCCATGAGGAAGGATCGCCACTCCCGAGATTGGGGGCATGTCTAGAGCCGGTACAAGAAAGAGATCAATTCATGCGTGGGTGTGGTGCGCCGCCAATGTATGGGTATATTGCCGCAGATGGGGATGCCAAACCCGCCACACATCACAGAGACCTAGAACCTCCATCCATCTGCGCAGTACAGATGCCCCCACTCTTCGGCCCGAGGACGGGGGCCCAGTGATGTCAACCTCAGGGTCCACAACAGAGTTAAAGTCCCCTCCCAGCACGGTCAGTCCTGGGGGAAGTCCTGCCACCACCTCCCTAAGGGACACCAAGAACCGCTCTCGAGCCCCTGGAGGGGCAAAGACACTAAGAATATTGACTGGGTATCCCCCAAGCATACCGGACACCACAATGTATCGCCCCTGTGGGTCCAACCAGGAATCTGCTACCACTAGCGGCAAGGAACGATGCAGCAAGACGGCCACTCCTCTCGAGCCCCTAGAGAAGCCAGCGTGATAGACTCTGTCATAGCCCCCCCTCATAAGCACAGGGCACCTAGTACCCAACAGGTGGGTTTCCTGGAGCAGGACCACGGACGGGGCAAACCGTTGGATAGTGGAGAAGACCGCGGACCGCTTAATTTTGTCCAAGAGTCCATTTACGTTCCATGAGAGGACCCGCTTAGCTTGCTCAAGGACAAATGTGGTTGCTTCCCATGGAGTGCGCCCACCCGATCCTCCCATTGTGACCAACTAACGAAGAACAGAAAAACATAATACCAGTCCAACCATGGACAACAGTGTACAAACAATCCCTCCACAACCCCCAACTGCCCACCCAGAAGCATCTGTCGCCCAAAATTGTAAATACAGAGTGTCAACAGTAAGCGTGGAGTGGTGAACCCCTCCTTCAAGACGGAGTTTTGCACTACGGCCCTCGGCTGCCCTGAGCCCAGTGCTGGGGGGACGTCGATGTCTATGCTTTCCCCTCCAACACAAAGCGCCGAGAGGTCAGCCACAAGAAAGCCGGGGGGACTGGCTAAGGCGCTCCTCCTCCGGGCCGACACTAGACCCCCACTGCCGGGGCCCCCCAGTGTGGTCCCGTCCACAGGCTGACTCAGGCCCGCTCGGTCGTCCTCCACTGACCCACCGCGCAGGCCACTCCGCCTCCTCCTGTGGGACCGTGTTCGCCTGCGTCCCCCCCATCCCCTGGGGAGCCGCCAGTGGCGGACTCCCGCCTCACACCCCCCGACCGTGGGGAGCCCCTCCGGGCCATCCAATGCTCCTCCATAAGCCAATCTCAGGCTGCCTCTGGGGAATGAAAGAAGGACTTTCCATCGTGGAGAACCTTGAGGCGAGCAGGGAAGAGGAGCATGTAGGTCAACTGCATCGCCCAGAGCTTCTGCTTGACGTCTTCATACGATTGCCGCCTGGCCTGCACTTCGCGGGTGTAGTCGGGGAAGATGAGGATCCTATGATTGTCCCAGCAGAGGTCCGGGTGCGCCATCGCCTCCCGAAGGACAACGTCTCGGTCTTTGAAGTTGAGGAACCGTGCGATCATTGGTCTCCGGGGACCACCCGGTGGGGGCCCGGGCACCAGAGCCCTATGCGCACCTTCAATGGCAAACCAGGGGGAGAGATGCTGGTCAGGGACCCAAGACTTAATCCAACGTTCCAAGAAATCAATGGCGTGTCCTCGGGAGTCCCACAAAGTGCAAGTTATTCCACCTGGTGCGGTTTTCCTCGTCCTCTGCTCTGTGGTGCACTTCACCTGTACGAGTCTGCAACTGTGCGACCTTGGATTTAAGATCTGCAATCTAGTCTTCTGCCTGAGAGACGTGGTCTTCCACCTCCTTGATGTGACCCACCGCGGTCCGCAGATCCTGTCAGAGTAGGACCACGTCCTCTCGCACCTTTCCGACTTTAGTCTCTACAGCCAGCTGTGAAGATTGGATGGCCTGAAGGATTGTGTGCACCCCATCAGCTGCCGCAGCCTCGGGGGCCTGATCGCCCGCTGCCCGAGGTGACATCTGTTTGGCAAAGTGATCAATGCGCTGCTGTGACGCCGGCGCCTGCTTACTTGCTTTGTCCTTCCCCATCACTGTCTCTGGTCCAGTAGCGTCGGCGCGATCAGGACCAGGACTGTCTCTGGTCCAGTAGCATCAGCGCGATCAGGACTCCCTCCAGGGGCCCCACCGGTATGCCAGAGGGCCACTGTAGAGTCACTCTCGGCTCTCCAGGACCCCCTCCCGGAAGATGCCACGCCGGGCCAAGGGCTGCCGCCCCTCCGAGGGGACCAATCCAGGTCAGTCCAAGTGGCACCGGCACAAGCAACACCCGCCTGGCACCGGCCCCGCAAGAGTGGGCACTGGTCCGATCCCCGGCCGAATGCCACACTCCACTCTTCGCGACGCCAGTCGCCTCGCTCACCTCAGCTCTCCATGTTGCACCACCGCTCTCAGGTCGCTGGAGTCTCTGCTCAGGCTCAGCCTCAACTGGGGGGCCCATGGACCCCCCTTGTCCACCACACAGTCCACTGGCCTCGCACCGGACTATGCCGCTGCCACGTCCTCTCCGCTGCCCGGTCTTGCTCCCGGAGGGCTTCTGCCCCGGCACCAGTTCGGGCAGAACACCAGTCCAGCATTCTCCACTGGTCCCCCACCTATGCCCCGGCAGGATCACCCAAGGCCCGGCCAGGCACCAGTCTCTGATGGTTCAGGGGCCATACCACACCTCACAGCTCGGGCCCCCACTCAGCGGCCGTCTATCGTGCCTCAACCCTGGCACCTGCTCTCGCCCATGGCCCGGGGGGGCAGGGCACCCCTCAAGTCCTCCACTGCCCCTCGTGGCCAAAAGGAGGACACCTAGGAGCAGTCCGGATCCGCGGCGCCCCTCCTCTGAGGAGCGCCGTGTGGTGATCTCCCCACCTCAGGAGGCCGCCGCCTCACCGCCGAGGGCACTCCCGGGACCGCGTGCCTCCCCGGCTGCCCGCAGGCACCGGCACCCAGTCCAACAGGCTAAGGGGCCCGACCGCACCAAACGGCGCAGACCCCCGCTCTTCTTCCAGCCGTCCTCCTCCACCCCAGCCAGGGCACAGGCGTCCGAATGCGGCACGGAGGAAATCTTCTCGCTGCCTCCCCGGAAGGGCAGCAGTCTGGTCTCACGGCACCCCTCCCCCACGGGGCACCGCTTGGAAAAGCCAGTGCGGCACGGGAGGCCGCCGCTCCCCCGGCGGGAATGCCCCAAATCCGTGGGCTTCCCCAGTAGGCCTGGGACGCTGAGTCCGAACCGCCAAGCCCGGACGCACTCCCAGGCCTTGTTTTTAGGATTCTGGATCGGTGTCCGCCCCGCCGCTTCCTTCACAAGCAGGGAGCCAGCTAGAGCCAGAAAGAGCCCCAGGATGGCCAGGCCAAGCAGGGCGGATGACGGGGGGGTTCGGATCATTCCTAGAGTGCGACCGTCATCTTGACGTCCGTGGCCACCCCTTGGTTTTAATGTACTCATATAAAAATCTGTAATATACATTTGATGTCAAATCTCCCACAGAACTATCTGTGTGTAAAGGTTTCTCATCTTCATATAGGCCCTCATTACAACCCTGGCGGTTGGTGTTAAAGCGGCAGTAATACTGCAAACAGGTTGACGGAAAACAAATGTGATTAGAGAGTGGCGGAAACCGCCAACATAGACAGCCACTTTAATACTCCGACCGCCACGGTGGTAGAAACAAACAGCGCGGCGGTCACCGCCAACAGACAGGCGGGAGACAAAGTACCGCCCACCCTATTACAGGAGGCCTATCCACCACCTTTTCCGGGGCGGAACCAACGCTATCCAAAGAACGGCAGAAACAGTGCACAGAAGGGAAAACACTCACCTCTCGACACCCAATGAGGAACCAGGACGCCATGGAGCCCGAACTACACGTACTGCCAATGTTGGTTTACCTCCTCTTCTACCAGGAGTACAAACGGCGGCTGCGGCGACCACGGTGAGTACTGCACCTACAACACAGGGGAGGGGGGAGGAAAAAGAGTGACACACACACGCAACACGCAACACCCCCACCCTCACCCTCACACACAACAACATACACACAAATACATGCAACAACATTACATATACACCCCCCACCCCCTGGAAGAATGCAAGGACAAAAAGAAATGATTGTAACCAGTGTAATCATGAAAAATCCAGTAGTCAAAAGTCAAAATTCAGTATATACAAATATGTACACCAACTACACAAGTCGGGATAGTGTTCCAATCATTGTCCGTGGACCACTGGGCCCAAAATTCATGGGCGAGGCCCACACATGATATCTGACTGGAAACGGGGCATCAGATTGAAAATATACAGGCACCTTAGGGGAGGGAGAGGGGGGGACCTCAGCCTGATGAGCGCACAACGCCACTGCTGCACGAGGGGGCTCCATGCCCAATGATGTATCCTGGGGAGTGCAAAGCCACAGTCTCTCAAGTCTCTCCAGTGGGTGGTTTGCCCACTGCTTTATCCTGGGGAGTGTAAAGCCACAGTCTCTCAAGTCTCTCCAGTGGGTGGTTTGCCCACTGCTTTTTCCTGGGGAGTGCAAAGCCACAGTCTCTCAAGTGGATAACAGTCTCCACTGGTTCTGGAGGGGGCTTGGTGCCCAGAGTGCTTCATCCTGCCAAGGACTGAGGTAGTGGATGTATCTCTCCACTGGGTCTGGAGGGGGCCTGGTGCCCAGAGTGCTTCATCCTGCCAAGGACTGAGGTAGTGGATGTATCTCTCCACTGGTTCTGGAAGGGGCCTGGTGCTCAGAGTACTTCATCCTGCCAAGGACTGAGGTAGTGGATGTATCTCTCCACTGGTTCTGGAGGGGGCCTGGTGCCCAGAGTGCTTCATCCTGCCAAGGACTGGGGTAGTGGATGTATCTCTCCACTGGTTTTGGATGGGGCATGGTGCCCAGAGTGCTCTACGTGCAGTGTGGCTGGTACAATTCTCTCACCTGGGTGTGCGTGCCACGAGATTTGCGAGGTTCAGGTAGCATGATACGCCATGGAGGCAACGTCATACTCCACACTGCTGCGGCTGCGCCTTCCACCTGCAGGTGTACACAGTGATGGAAGAAATGCCTCATGGAAGCTGCCCAGGGACCAGGAACTCTCCTCTAGCCTCAGACAACTGACCACTGGGGATGGTAGCCATGTCAGCGGTGGTGCCAGTGTCTGAGGACGCTGTGGGGCCGGTGGCGGTGCTTGCGGCGGTGTCTGTTGCGGCGGTGCTGGCGTCGGTGCATGGGTCTGCACCTGCAGATGGACACAGCAGGACGTTTCCTGCAGCCTTGGATGGCTGCCCACTGGGGAAGAGGCTGGGGACTGTCGCTGAGGCTGTAGACGTGCCGGGGGCAGTGCAGGTGGTGGTGCTTGCGGCGGTGTCTGTCCCGGCGGTGCTTTGCGCGGTGTCTGTTGTGGTAGTGCTTTCGGCGGTGCTGCCGGCGATGCATGGGTTAGCACCTGCAGAGGGACACAGCAGGACGTTTCCTGCAGCCTCGAACGGCTGCCCACTGGGGAAGAGGCTGGGGACTGTCGCTGAGGCTGTAGACGTGCCGGGGGAGGTGCAGGTGGCGGTTGTGGTGGTGGGGCAAATAGCGGTGCTCGCCATCAATCCGGATTGGCGTGATCGTGGACAGAAAGTGTGCCACTGGTCCCTCAGTCGGTGCCACTTTGCCCTCTCCTGACCTGCTCTTCAGCTTTTGGCCCTTCCCCAGCTTTGATGGTGCCGCAGTTGTCTTGCCACTATCCCCTTTGGTTTTTGCTGAGCCCTTGGTGGCAGGTACTTTTGGCTTCTCCCTCTGGGATGTGGGCACCTTTTTCACCTTAGCAGGTGGCGGAATGTCCTTGCCCTCACTACATGGCACACTGGCAGCCCTGATGTGTGACCCCGCAGTTGCTGGAACCACTGTGGCTGGGGATTTGGTGGCTGAGGTGCTGGGCTGGGACCTGGAAAGCCTGGCACTAGGGGAAGGACAGGTGGGGGAGGTGTAGGGAAGAGGTCAATGTTAGCCAGGAAGAGTTTTTTAGACACACTGGGACGGGAAGATGGAGGGGGTTTGGGAGTTGAGGTAGAGGTAGTGGTTGTAGGAGGTGTACGTCTGCTGAATTTGGGTGAAGGTGCATGGGCCGGAGGCTGTTGTGAGGTGGATGGCTGTTGGGTGGGTGTGTGCCTGCGTTTGTGTACTTTGGGAGGGCGGCTCACTGACACACTGGGAGAGGACACTGGGGGTGTGTGAATGGTAGTGGGGTGGTGAGTGCACATGAGCGGTGTGTGGTGATGGGCGTGCTGGTGTTGGAGGTAGTGGCTGAGGATGTATTGCATGCAGGTGTGAGTGGAGACGAGACAGGGTGGGAGGAGGAGAACGTGGAGGAGGGGGACACAGTGGAGGCAGTGGATATTGATGTGTCTGCATGGGGATGGTGCTTCTGTGAGTGCCTGTGGGGTGTGTGGTGCTTATGTTTGCCTGAGCCACTTTTGTGTGTTGATGAGTGTGCATGCTGGTCTGATGGTGTGCTTGGGATAGGCTGAGGTACAGGGGATTGGGTCTGGGTGGAGGAAGTTGGATGGGGGAGGCTGGACACAAGGACAATGGATGCCATCAGTGCTGAGGCCAGAACCTGAAATGCTCTCTGTTAGGCTGCCTGCCCAGAATGAATGCCCTCCAGGTATGCATTTGTTGTTGCAAATACCTCTCAACGCCCACCTTCCTGGGTGAGTGGGCACGGGACACACGCTGAGGGGCTGCTGGGAGGGCGGTGCTGGTAGGGGGGGGTGGCGGCTGTACCTGTTGATGCGGTGGGCACAGAGGTCCCCGCCACTGCAAGGCAGTTCCCATCAGAGGACGAGTCGCTGTCACTGCTGTCTGCTCCTGTCCCCGCCGTGGAGCTCCCCTCGCCTTCCCTCCCACTGGTGGCTTCAGACTACGTTGTTTCACCCTCCAGGGCCAAGTGGGTTGCTGCCCCCTCCTGCTCCAGTGCCAATGCTCCTCCGCCTGATGATGCTATTGCACACAAGAACAGGGAGACCGCAAAAAGGCAGGGGGAGACAGAAGAAAGACATGTTCAGTGCATGCAACACCACTACTGTTGGCGGACACAACACACAGGGAGCAGCCCTCGCTACTACGCCATGCACTAACAGCTCCTAGGAATTTCAGCTGACCATGGGGTAAGAGGCCTAAGACCAATTACTGCACACCTGGAAGTCACAGGAGCCTGACTAGGTGTAGATGGCTCTTACCACTGGTGGGGTTGGGGTGCCACATAGCCTGCCTCACAAGGGACCTTGCCTACCAACTTCGCCCTGGCCTAGGGGAACCCACTGCCCACTTCCCCCAACCAGACACCTCGTTATGCACGCAGAGTCAGCTGAATGACAGTGTACTCACCCCCTTGTGGCTGCTGTGATGCCCTCAAGCGCCCATCCAACTCCGGATAGGCCACCGCCAGGATCCGGAACATCAGGGGGGGTCATGGTGCGACCGGCACCCCTCCCACATTGGGAGGCCATCCCCAGCTGGGCCTCCGCCATCTTCTTGCTCCAGCGGTAAATGTCCTCCCATCTCTTACACAGTGGGTGCTCTGTCTGTGATAGATCCCCAGGGTCCGGACATCCTTGGCGATGGCACACCAAACATCCTTCTTCTGGTGGGCACTGACCTAGAGGAATGGTACAGGGGGAAAGGAAATTACTTACCCGTCCGAACCGTCATACTCATTGCCCCCCAGTTCCCACCCTTGCCCTGACGCACCTACACTCACCATCCGCACATGCAGGCCTCAGCCCCCCCATGTATCTTCCATCCACACCACTCAAAACAGGCATTGCTTATGCAGCATGCTCACAGTGTACTCACCTGTTTGTCTGGAGGACCGTACAGTTGTGTGTACTAGGGGAGGAACCCAACCACTAGTTTCTCCAACTCCTCCGAAGTGAAGGCAGGGGCCCTTTCCCCAGACACATGAGCCATCGTCGCTTCCAAACTGAGGTCACAGCAGCACTTGCAGTGTAGGTCCTCTCCTGTTGAAGGTCAGGTATCAAGTGAGTGAACAGACCGCGGCGGTGCATACCGTCACCGCTGGTATACATCGTCATTGGCTCCTGGCACCCATAGGGCCCAATGTTAACCAATGCAGAATTACGCCGCGGTCTTCAACCGCCCACCGCGATGGTGTACAACGCCAGCGCAGTTACCTCGTATCCCCTTGTCCCACCTTACAGGTCAGGCAGCTGCCATTTCAAGAGGCTACATGGGATGGATGTTAACTGCGTCACACTTATCTAGGCCGGGAATATAAACAGATACCGGAACATTGCAGATTAATAACGTTTCTGAAAATAAGACATTGTGATACCTCAGTGTTGGATGACTCTCTGCTCGCTGTTCTCCTC
This sequence comes from Pleurodeles waltl, assembly GCF_031143425.1. Classification (NCBI taxonomy): domain Eukaryota; kingdom Metazoa; phylum Chordata; class Amphibia; order Caudata; family Salamandridae; genus Pleurodeles; species Pleurodeles waltl. The sequence goes on from NC_090439.1 coordinate 594,526,016, forward strand.
CATAGGGCACGTCCGCTGTGGCAGGTGATGAGATGACGGCATCCTCCGGCGTACAGACCCCTGGTGGACCTGTCGACAATGGAAGAGAGACACATCCTAGTCACATACAGACTTGATCATGCAACAATCCAGGACCTGTGTGCCCAGTTGGAGCCGGACCTGATGTCAGCTATCCGCCATCCCACAGGAATCCCCCCTCTAGTGCAGGTCCTGTCTGTACTCCATTTCCTGGCCAGTGGGTCTTTTCAAACAATAGTGGCCATGGCATCAGGGATGTCCCAGCCAATGTTCTCTAATGTGTTGTCCAGAGTGTTGTCTGCCCTGCTGAAACACATGCGCAGCTACATCGTTTTCCCTCAGGTGGAGGATTTGTCCACGGTGAAAGGTGACTTCTATGCCCAGGGACATATCCCCAACATCACTGGTGCCATGTGGCATTTGTACCCCCCGCAGAAATGAACAGGTGTGCAGAAACCGGAAGAGCTACCATTCTATGAATGTGCATATGGTGTGTTTGGCAGACCAGTACATCTCCCATGTGAATGCCACGTATCCTGGCTCTGTGCATGACGCTTATATTTTGAGGAATAGCAGCATCACTTATGTGATGGGGCATCTCCAGAGGCACAGTGTGTGGCTAATAGGTGAGGCCAAGGTCCCAATACAGTTGACATAGGTGTCTGGGTTGTGGGCTGTCCCTAAGGGTTAGTGTGTGTCTAACAGTTTTCCCTCGACATTTGAAGGTGACTCTGGTTACCCCAACCTGTCATGGCTACTGACCCCAGAGAAGAATCCTAGGACAAGGGCAGAGGAACTCTACAATGAGGCACATGGGTGAACTAGGAGGGTGATCAAACACACCTTTGGCCTCCTGAAGGCCAGATTCCGGTGCCTCCATCTGACAGGTGGTTCTCTATACTACTCACCGAAGAAGGTGTGCCAGATAATCGTGGCCTGCTGTATGCTGCACAACCTGGCTTTGCGACGCCAGGTGCCTTTTCTGCAGGAGGATGGGCCAGATGGTGGTCTTGTGGCAGCTGTGGAGCATATGGACAGTGAAGAAGAGGAGGCAGAAAAGAGGACATTGACAACCGAAACAACTTCATCATGCAATACTTCCAGTGAGACACAGGTAAGAAGATGCCACTGCTTCCCACATCTCATTCTATTGTTGGAACTAGCATAAGTGTGTCATTTTCATTTAGTGTATGGACCCTGACGTGTCACTTTGGCTTTCCGTTTCACAGATGTGGGTACCACTTTGTGCCATCTGCTATGTTTACTGCTGGCCTACAGCTGTGTTACATTGGTATGTGAACAAGTAAATTGACATTGCTATATTCCATAGTTATTGCAATTACACATTTGTGAAAGCACAGACTGACTCCAGATTGTTTTCTGATTGAAGTGTGTTTATTCCTGTGCTAATAAGTGGAGGGGTTGTAAAATGGGCTGGGGAGATGGTGGGGGATGTCCTTGGCAGAGTCCAGTCTATTTGTTTCACAGGTGCATTGTCCAAAGGGGCATAGGAAGTGGAGCAATGGCAGTTTAAGGATGGACAGGGTGACATAGTGGGACAGAAGGGTGACATTCAGGGGGGTCTCATTTCCTGGCGGGGTTTTGGCATTGTTCTCTGTCTTGTTCCTGGATCTCAGGGACCGTTTGTGGGGTTTTTCTCCATCTGCAGGGGGTGGGGTGCTGGTGTCCTGTTGTTCCTATGGCGGTGCCTCCTGTCCACTAGCGCCGGCAGAGGTGGAGGGCTGTTTATCGTCCAGGCTAGTGTCAGGGGCCCCTTGTTGTGCCACTGTGTCCATCCTGGTGTTGAGAAGGTCTGCCAGCACCCCTGCAATGGTGACCAGGGTGGTGTTAATGGACTTCAAGTCCTCCCTGATCCCAAGGTAGTGTTCCTCCTGCAGCCGCTGGGTCTCCTGAAACTTGGCCAGTACTGTTGCCATCGTCTCCTGGGAATGATGGTAAGCTCCCATGATGTTGGAGAGTGCCTCGTGGAGAGTGGGTTCCCTGGGCCTGTCCTCCCCCTGTCGCACAGCAGTCCTCCCAGTTTCCCTGTTATCCTGTGCCTCTGTCCCGTGAACACTGTGTCCACTGCCACTGCCTCCAGGTCCCTGATTTTCTTGGGTTGGTGGGTTTGCCTGGGTTCCCTGTAGTGGTGGACACACTGCTGATTGACATGTCCTGGGGACAGAGGGTGGGCCCGCTGGGTGGGTGCAGTGCTGGTGTTTCCTGAGGGGGAAGGCTCTGTGTTGGCTTGTGACAGTGTCAGGGGAACCGACTGTCCTGAGGTCCCAGATGGGCCGGGCTGGTCATCTTGATCCAGTTGTGTAGAGCTGCTGTCATCACTGTGGGCCTCTTTTGTGGGGGGACTGGATATGCCGGGCACCTCCGGTTCGGTGACGTTGGGTGGGGTCGTGTTGGGGTGTAAATTCATAATTATTGTATCTGTGTGTGCCATTGTGTGCAATTGGTGGTTGACCCTCTACTCCAGTGCTTGCATGATTGGCTTGGTCCTTGTGTGACTGGTGATTTTGGGGCATGAGTGAGTCTCTGTAGTGGACATGCTTGGGTGATGGGTGTCCATGCATTTGTGTTACATGCAGGACTTGGTTTTGGGATGTGTGGGTTGTGTTAGAGGGGTATCTGTGGGTTGTTGGGGGGATGGATGTGAGGGTAAGGGTGGGAGTATGTGATGGCATGCAGGAGGGGGTGGGGGGATAAGGTAGTAAAGATTTGCCTTACCAGAGTCCAGTCCTCCTGCTACTCCTGCGAGGCCCTCAGGATGCAGTATCGCCAAGACTTGCTCCTCCCATGTTGTAAGTTGTGGTGGAGAAGGTGGGGATCCACCACCAGTCCTCTGTACAGCAATCTAGTGTCTTGAGACCACGGAACGCACTTTGCCCCATAGGTCGGTCCACCTCTTCCTGATGTCATTCCTAGTTCTTGGATGCTGTCCCACCTCGGTGACCCTGTCGACAATTCTGCGCCATAGCTCCATCTTCCTTGCAATGGATGTCTGCTGCACCTATGATCCGAATAGCTGTGGCTCTACCCGGATGATTTCCTCCACCATGACCCTGAGCTCCTCCTCAGAAAACCTGGGGTGTCGTTGAGGTGCCATGGTGTGGTGTGGGTGATGTGTGAGGGGGTGTGTTGGTGTGTGTTGTTTGAGGTGCGTGGATGTTGTGTGAGTGATGGTGTTGTGTGTCTGTGGATGCTGGTGTTATTTTAGGTGGTGCCTCTCTCTGGCGTGCTTTCAAAATTCTGGTAGTAAGGGTTTGTGGGTGATGTGGGTGTGTGCTTTATATTGGATTGGGTGTGGTGTGTGTATGTGTATCAGGTGTGTGTATTTCGTATTGTCCAATGTAGTTGTGTTTTGTAAGTGTGTGTGTATTTTGAGCGGGGCGGTGTGGACCGCCAATGGATTACCGCGGTTGAAAGATTCGTGGGTCGTGATACTGTGGGCGTATTCCTGTTGGCGTGACGGTGTCGGTTTTGTTATCGCCAGTTTATCACTGACCTTTGGTGTGGCGGACTTGTGTTGGTGTCTGTATTGTGGCGGATTCCGTCCTGTGGGTCGTAATAGCTGTAGCGGAATTCCGCGGCAGCAGCGGTATGTTGGCGGTCTTCTGCACGGCGGTGAGCGGGATTTACCACCAGGGTTGTAATGAGGGCCATAGTGTATCTCTATTTGTGAGTAAACCTTCTAAATTTGGGGCACTTGTGACTGAAGTTTTCACACTCTCATTCTTAACATGCAAGCTCAATCTGATAATCATCAAAATTATCACAATCACACATGCCACTGCTAAACCTACACACACACACACATATTTACATTTACTCTTTTTACTTCTATTAGAAATCATGGCTTGTATAGAATCAGACCAAAGTATTTTAAATTAAAAAAATACAAATAACATCAAAATCAAAAATTCTAAAGCGTCTTTCAATTACTTCACCGTCGCTTTCAGTCTTTTCTTTATATGAGCAAAGCAGATTCAAAAACAGTCTTTTCAAAAACAAAATTCAAAGTTCAAAAGCACTTCCAGCAAATAATGTCTCTGTTCATCAAGCAGCAATGTGATTTTAAAGTTCAATTCCAAAGCAATCTCAATCTCCAAAATGTTCAGCTGGATATGAATTGTCAACACAAAAGGCAACAAACTCCTTCTCCCAGTCATAAGTTGTGAAATAAGACCATTTGGTATCAGAGTATCTGTGACTTGGCACTCTTTTCCTTTTGATCTCCTTGTCACACAATCTTACTTTTCACTGTCACTTTGCTCTGATTCTTCAGTTGCTTCAGCAATTGTAGTGGGCAGTTTTATCACTGGGTCTGGCTTTTCTCGAGCCACTGGTCTATCAGAGTATCTGTGACTTGGCACTCTTTTCCTTTTGATCTCCTTGTCACACAATCTTACGTTTCACTGTCACTTCGCTCTGATTCTTCAGTTGCTTCAGCAATTGTAGGGGACAGTTTTATCACTGGGTCTGGCTTTTCTCGAGACACTGGTCTCCGGTTACAACTTTGTCTTGCACTACTGGAATTTCAGTGGGATCTGAGCTAGCAGGAGTCGCTTGACTCTGTCTTTACCCTTCTGTACCTTCAGCTGCTTTTGACGTGCCCAGATTTTCACCTGGCTGTGCATGCTCTGCTATAGCCACTTGTCCAGTCCCCACAGCTTGGCTAACCTGGACCCCTTCTTTCACTGTAACCGACCATTCAGGAACAGGTGCTGTATCATCAAGAGGACATGGAACTTTGCTTTGTGTGGCTCGCACAAACCAAGTTCAGAAGACCAGCACACTTCATAGCCATCACTGTAACCAGAATGATCTGGTATGGGTCTTTCTAATGCAGCTCCAAGCATGTCTTTCTTATATGCTTCTTCACCAGCACCCAGGTGCCAGGAGTCAGGTTGTGACAGAGTTCTTGAGGCGGTTGCACAGTTGCTTCTCCAACCTGGTGAGACAAAGAATGAACCACATCAGCTAGTCCTTTTCAATAATCCAGAACCAAGCCATCTGTAATGTTCACAAGAGTATTTGCAGGCACTTTTGGCAATCTCATAGTTTACCACATAATGATCTTGTGAGGCGAGAAGCCTGTTTTTCTGTCGGGTGAGCTGCGCATACTCAAAAGGACAAGAGCGTTCCATTTATCTGCTCTACCAGACCAGAGACTTCTGATCTGTAACTGCAATGCAATCTTTGTTCAACTTGAAATGCGGCACACAACAATTTAAGGATCTCATCATTGAAATGAGTTCCTTGAATCGAGGTGTCACTTTCTTCATTAGCAGTTTTGCAACTGTAAGGCTATCATTTCTTTTGGGTGGGTAAGCCTCGACCCAATGTGAGAAAACACATACCATCACCAACACGTATCTCAATCCATTACACACTGGCAATTCAATAAAATCAAGTTGCATTAGGTTGAAGGTCCTCCTGATCTGTGTATATAACTAATTCTGAATCTATGGTTGTGCCATTTTTGTCGAATGTTCTAATCATTGCATCCCTACCTATGTTGTAGTATCTTGCCATCAGGTACAATAAGCTATTTGGCAACACTGCTTTACCTTCACTTGAAACCCATACATCATCCTCATTCCTCTGGACACATCCTGCTCTAGTACAACCATGCCTTTATTCTTCCACTACTACATCCTGCAGTCTTTTAACTTCTTCCCAAGTGTCAATGGCTGTCATAAAGAAATTTTGATTTGTCTTATCATCACTTCCATAGCTCACTTCTTCATTAAAGGAAGTGCAATGCATGGGAGAGTATCTTGCTACTTTGTCAGCATAAGTATTTCCCAGGGAAATTTAGTAATTTGATTTCTGGTGAGCTGCATATTTTACAACTGCAATTTTCACAGGTATTTGTAATGCTTTCAGCAATTGATATATTTTGTCACCGTTTTGGACAGGTGATCCAGAAGTGGTCATGAAGCGTCTCCAGGACTGCAATTGTCCAAAATCATGAACAACACCCAACCCATAATGACTATCAGTGAATATGGTCACTTTGAACTGTTTAGAAATACTGAATGCTTTAGTGAGAGCAATCAATCTGGCTACTTGGACTGAAAAGATTCCTTGAAGCCATGAAGCATAACCAGCTCTCAGGGCACCTTCAGGATCACTTAAACAGGAGCCATCAACTAAAAGGGCATAGTCATTTTCATTCAAGGGGACATCTTCAATATCGGGTCTTGGTTTGGTGCACAGTTCAATCACACCAAGACAGTCATGCTCAACCTCATCCTCATGGTTGCTTCCATTTATTTTCAACAGGATCTGGCATATGAGTTGACACATTCAGAACAGAACATCATTTTATAGTTACATTGGGGGATCCAAGGATCACCTGTTCATTGTAGGTCAAACGGACACATGTGAGAAACTGTGTTTTTGTGGGGGTGAGTGAAATCTCCACCAAATGGGGAATAAAAATGTTCAGGGGTAGCTCATACAAATGCCTTTGCAGTGTAAAAGCACAACTATGGCTCTTAAACAGCCAGTCAGTGCATTATCTACAGGATCAAGTGTGGCTGTAAAATATGCCACGGCTTCTTAATACTTCTGTGTAACTGTGTCAAAACAGAGAGAGCACATCCATCCCTTTCACAGCAAAACAAAGAAAAACATTTGATGTAATCTGGTACTCCCAGAGCTAGGGCTCAGCATAAGCTTCCTCTCAGCTCAGAGAAGGCTTTCAAGCATTCATCATCAAATGGTACGGGATTAGACACATTCTTGAATGTTGATCTTTGTAAGGGTTTGGACAAAAAGGAAAAATGTTGAATCCATTGGCAGCAGTAGTCAACCATTCCAAGGAAGATTCTGACCTCGGGGTAACTGGGGGATTCATCCGCATGATTACTGAAATTCTCCTTTAGGACACTTTTCTTGCACCTTTCTCTATGTGGTGACCTAAGTATTGGACTTCCTTTTTACAGTATTGCAACTTTGCTGGGGAACTTTATGTTTTTTTTTTTCCTGAATGATTCAATAGACCTATGGTATCTCTTCTGCATGCTTCTATTGTATTTGACACAACTGATAGGCCGTCAATATACTGCAAAACACTGAATAGCAGGGCATTTGAAGTGACTCCAAGTTCCTTTGTAAAACCTGATTCAAGATTGATGGTGATTCTGTATACCCCTGAGGAGTTTGACACCACGTTAAAATACGACTGCAAAATCTGAACACAAAAAGGAACTGACATTCCTGGTGGATTGGAATAGAGAAAAATGCCTAGCACTAATAAATGATCATAAACCTTTCTGCTTCACAAGGAGTCTGGAATATATTCACTGCTGGATTCGGTACCACAGGACAACATGGAACAACAATTGTATTCACTTTTCTCAAATCCTGAACTATGCAGTATTTTCCACTGAGCTTCCACAATCCTAAAATAAGGGAATTACAAGGGCTTCCCAAAATGTCCTGCAGAACAACTTGCTCTATCAAACTCTCAATTAAGGAGATTATTCCTTCAATTATCTCAGTGTTATGTTATATGATGGTATTCTAGTATACACTGGATTTGGCTTCACTGTCATTTTGACTGACTCAGCACCTTTTATGATACCAAGGTCTTTTCCTGAAAAATCCCAAACTTCAGGAATGACTGTTTCCTGCAATTCTTCTGGCAAATCATTACATGTCATCACTGGATACAGTGTGACAAGTGGGTACTGTTTTACAACTTTGCAAGGGACATCTTGGCCCTCATTTGTTTGAATTTCAATGTCTTTAGATGTGCAGCTAATGGAACAATTTAACTTGCACAACAGGTCACACCCTAACAGATTTACTGGACTTGAATTGAAAAACATTAACAATTGAAAGGAACCTATTTTCACCGGGACATGTTCTGTCACTGTTTTTGTCAATTGCTTGCTTGCTACTTCTACAACCTGAATTCTTCTTCCTGATAGGGTTGTCTGGTACTTCTACAGTTATGGCAGTGGAACGTGTAGCTCCAGTGTCGACCAAGAATGACACATTTTGTTCCATAACGCTTGCATTTCCATAGGTACCACATCACTCTACTTCTACTGATGCGGCTAACATGCAATCCTCATCACCAGAAATATCACTATGAAATGTCTCTTAGAATTCCTCATCACTTAAATCAATTAAAGGAAATTGTGAAGCTATGTGATTTACATTTGCATTTACCATTTGATTTTTACTTTTGACATCTGATTCATGTTTTTCTGAGGAACAATCACCTGCTACTGCATTGGGGCTTGTAGAACCTGCATCTGTTGCACTGGGGACATTTGCACATTGAAGATTCTGGGTCCTTGGACTCTCTGAATTAGAAGCTGATTGTTACCTTGAGTCTGAGCAACTCCAGCATTCTGCACCAAATTATTCACATTATTTGATGGACATTCCCTCCACCACTGGCCAAATTTTTCCCATTGACTTGTTTTCTTCAATGGCTGAACATCAACCATATTTCCATTCTGATGTACATGAAGACAACTTCCTCCACCTCTAGGCTGAACCACATTGCTAACTTGCTGTTGCAGTCCTTGCATTCTGTTTGTATTTACCATCATCAGAGGATTCTGATTTCCTCTATTTGCAGCTTTCAATTTCATTACCATCTATTTCTCTCTCAACTCTTTCTGCTTCAATTCAATTTCATTACTACATGTACCTTGTGTACTGTAGTACCTCATCAATGGGCTTGCTCTGCCAACAAATTAAATGCAGCTTAATCATGGTACTAATCTCTGGCTTGAATCCTTGCACAAACCTAAATACAAAATGACTCATATCTTTCAGCTCCATGGTTTCAGAACAACCAAGAAAGCTTTCAAGAATCTCTCAAAATATGCATAAGTCGACTATTCCGTTTCCTGTGGTGTCCTGTCAATCTTTTGTCAATCAACATCTTTCGGGGAAACTTTGCTCTTCAGGAATTCAATTACCTTATAATACACTTTCATCACCTCTTCAGGTGGCACACCTTTTACTGGATCGCTCAGAGGCTCAAGTTCTAGCCAATCAATGGATACTTTACACTCTGTTCACAAATCTACTGGAACTACAATGTCAAATAATGTGTTCCTACAGGCATTTTGAAAGTTTCACAAATCTATCCGTCTGCTTGTACCATTCCACTGGCTTTTCTCTCAATCTTGGGTAATTGTTTGTGAATGACAATATATCACTACTAGTCCAAGGTACAAGCACATAACCTCCACCTGGTATTTCTCTCATCTGCATAATTTTTCATTGTCTTCAGCTTGGTTTGCTCCTGCCAGACACATATTCTGCCTAGCTTTCTTTTGATCTCTTTTCTTAGCCTATCTGCCTTCCCATTTATCTGATGCTCCTAAATGTATATATTTAATTCTTTAATATACATTATCTTTGCAGAAGATCTCATATTTTGCATATCTTTGGTACTGAACTCCAATCTGTAGCTCCTTCTAAAGGGTTTAGATTTTTCTAAATCTACTTCATATTTATTAGCCAATTCTGCTAACTTCTCATAAGCCAGTCTTGCAAACTGAGTAACATCTTGGCACATGAAGCACAATCCATCTTCTGTGTATGTTTCTAATTGCTCCATCTCGAGCATTCCTATAATTAATTAATTTAATTCTAATTTTAATCTGGGCACATTCACTGTTCTGTCTCACTCTGGTGTCTCTCCTGACCTAATATTACAATTTGTTGCACCTGCTGCTCCTTTAGGGCTCAGATTGTCTAACCAATCAGTTAGCTGCTGTGCTGAAAAACCTTGCAAACTAATATTATTTCTCTGGGGCATATTTTGCAGGGTACTGCAATGTACATTTGTAATCTTGTGTGGGCTTGTAAGGAAGTGGAGTTCCCAGAGGAAATCTCGCATCAAGAGCTGGTCCTGCTTGAACATCTGGTTAGGTTCTGCAATTCGGGTAGAGGTGAAAGTTGGGTGCAAGAAGCTATTCTCTCCATCTATGAATTGTGTGAATATACTGATCCCTGTATACTGATTGATGACATTCTTGCAGATACCTGAGCCCATATTTATTTATATTTACATTATTTCTGCGCAAATGCAGTTTTGCGTCAAAAAGTGTAGCGCTGGCTTGCGTCATTCCATACTGCCAGCTGGGTGGCAAATTTATGGAATGCCGCAAGCCAGCACAAAGGGTGGGCTAGCGTAAAAAAAAAAAGACATTATCTGGGTGGGGGTGGCGGTATGCGAGAAGGGGGTTTTGCATCCAAAAATGACATTAGGCTGGTTAGAGGCCTTTAACCGGCCTAGCATCATTTTCTGATGCAAAACCATCCATACCACAAGGCTCTTGTCTTAGCAAAGACAAGAGTCATGCCCACCACCCCAGTGGCCAGCACAGGGGACCGATGTCCCCTGGGCATGGCCATTGCACCCTGTGCCATGCAGGGAGCCCCAAGTTGGGCCCCCATAGCACTTTACATTTTTTTTTAAATAACTTACCTATACTTTACCTATTTACCTGGGATGGGGTCCCCCATCCTCCGGTGTCCCTCTGGTGTGGGTGGGGGTTTTCCTGGGGCTTGAGGAGGGCACCTTTGGACCCACTTCATGGTGTTCAACCATGGAAATGGGTCCACAGGTCCCCTAACACCCGGTCTGACCCAGGCATTAAATAAGCTTACTTTGCACCATTATTTAGCCCCTCCTCCCACACGTGCGTCACTTTAGCATGGGGGGATAAATATGGGGATATGGGGTTAGCACCATTTTTTAATTAGGAATGCCTACCTTGCATCTCATTGACGAAAGGTGGTTCACGCATCTAAAAAATGGTGCAAACTCCAATATTGTGATTTTAGAGCGGTCTAATGTCAAAATATTTATATGGAGTTATTTTTGCGCCAAATTTGCATCAAATAAAATGAAGCAAATTTGGCACGAATGAGGTATAAATATGCCCCTTACTGTTTTAGACATTCATTGACTGGGCTCTACTTCCAGAGTTACCTGAGACATAGAATGGAATAACTGGACCTATAACCAGGGGAACTATTAATGGATCGGGTCCGATTGGTCCCGTCTGATTCTGTGGAATTTGCATTCCAGTACTTTGAACTATTAAAACAGTACTGAAAGTCTGTCCTGTTTGACTTGGTGTAACATTTGACATTGTCTGCACTGCAGTATACATAGGCATAGTCTGATTCTGATTACAGTTCTGCACAGATGTAGTCACATTAGGTGTCTGCACCATTTGATCTACATTAGGACTTGACATTAGCTGGTTCATAACTGGGCTTGTAATGGACTGAGCTCTATTGACAATTGGAACTATTGGATAAACCACAGGCACTTGTGTCACTGAATTTGCAGGTGTACTTGGAACTATCTGAATTGGGCTTTGTGTAATTGGAGCCTTTAACACATTTGGGGCTACACCCTGTATGGCTTACTCAACTGACTTATACTATGGGTATAATCATTGGAAGCTGATTGATTAACTCATCTTTTGAGTCACTTTCATATGTGGCTGCCTTTTTACTCACATCTGCTGTCTGTTCTAATTTTTTGTCTGCTTTGTTCTTGTTTTTAGTTTTGCACCCCCATCACATTCCTCTGTGATAACTGGAAACATTCACACTCCATCTAGTATGACTTCTCTCCACATGTTTTGTTCTTAAGCCCATCTAGCTTCGGCTAATGTCTTAAATGCTTTCTGCATTCTACTCTCAACTTTTGCCATTTCTTTCCGTCTTGCAAAAAGATCCCAAATAGCAAGGGCTTCGAATTGTGTGGGTCTTGGAAAAGGCTTTGATTGACACATTACTCTTCTCAAATTGTCTACATTTCTCAGATGAAATGTTCCTTAGCAAGCAAAGGTTGAAGGATCTTCATTCTCAGTGACCTTAAACCATTGTTTAAGCCATATGCATGCTGAAACTCCTTTTTTTTTCTGACACTTCGTAAGCTGGTGTTCCCTCTGGTGTTACCTTTTCACCCTCCCTAACTGGAATAAATACACCCCCTCCTAGTGCATTTCTCAAAGCTTTGAAAATGTCATTTTTGCACAGTTTCAATTAATCACAATTAATTTAATCAAAATTCATGAAGCAAATTCAATCCCACAATCCTTTTCGCAATCTGTTCTCAACCAATAGTAATGCAGTTCTGTCGACCTATACCAGCGCGGCTTCACATTAACTGACCTATCTCATTACAGAACAAAATGACATCACACTCATTTCTCTCAGCAGCTGCAATCGCTTTGCAATTGTCTCTCACACAATCGCTCCCACATACAATAAACGCAAAATATTGTGAGAAAACCAAAAACATGTATGTACACTAAGGGTAGGGCTCAAATGCTTTGTAAACTGTACAGGCTACACTTCCAACTGTGCCTTTCGCTATTACACAAAGAGTGAAACTTGACCAGCAGTTCTCAGTCTGGTTGATATAGATCCTCCATAGGTCTTTTGGAGTCACAAAAATGGCAACCATAACTCACACTCACTCAAGGAACAGCTACGGGCACTGTCAAGGGTGCCTCATGACACGTACTTTACTGCAGACAATAAATTAACCAGGTGTCTTCTATCCCAGGATCTTAGACCTCAACTGACCAGTCAACAACACCAATGCATACATTTTTGAGCCCAAAATGCCACAATCACTTCAAGTACGACAACTCCGCAAAACACTTCACAACATCACACTGCACCACAAACTTCAAGCAAAAAGCATGGAAAGCGCAGATCCCTAGTTATACTCACACAACACGTCAGTTGTAGTCACAATGCTGGGAATTCATCAATCTCTGGAATGAGTCATGGGACGAATAACAGAGTGGGCAAAACTTGGACTGGGCAATGACATAGGGTCAATTCTAACTCCCTAACACTAGAGAAAAATATGAACCCATAACTCAGCTGGCAGAATTGTAAATCATAATTCCCTTACCTTAACCTAAAATATGGTTCCCCGTCTTATGGAATGAAACCATTTCTCTGCTACCAAACCGCAAACTTATTTTTCATCCTTCACAGGAATCAAATACACAACTAGTTTGATTAATCTTTTGACCCAGTAAGATGTGTGCTGAACCACAGATAATTACTACACACCACTCCAATAATTTGCACACCATGACCACTGTGGCTACGGAAGGTAAACTCCAATCAGCAATGTAGTTCAAAGCTTTAACACAAGCTCACAGTCATGTAGACTAGGCGTAAAAAAAATGTTGTAGAGATACATAACCACCAAGGGTTGCCCAAGACGACGAAACACGTTCAAGCGAACTAGCATCAATAAAACTAAGGATTTGAGAATAATAATACAGAAAGTTAACCAAAATATCTGAGACATAGAAGTAATGCAATGCTCAGATTGCACAATCATTTAGTCAATTCAAATTCAATTAAGTCAATAATCATTGTCTGGGCACATGTCAACCTTACGTCCAACCACATTAGGGACATGCATATGTGCTGTGTAACACATGCGGGCAAAATACAAATTTACAAAAGGGACAACATTCATTTGGAAAGTAGAATAATTCGGGTTACAGGACACTACCTAAAGAAAAATAAAAGAAGTGTCAGCATAGTGGAGAGTCTAACCTAAAAGGGCATTTCAAGGAGCAGGGGCAAATGGTAGAGAGCAATGTACCTCTCCAAAGGAAACAGCATTCCGGGAATCTTCTTCAGCAAAGCATCAATTTCCCAAGACATGTGCAGGCATCAGGAGACATCTGGGGATCTGAGCAAAGTTCCATCAGCAATGACATATTAAACCACATGAAATGTTCCAACTTGCTTTCCATGGTCAGTTCAATTTACAAAAAAGGAGCATAATCCAAACAAAATGTTAGGAAAACTTCACGATGCAACAGACTGACAATTTCCCAGATCTGTCATAAGAACATCTCCTCTTTCCGTGTGACTCCAAATGATTTGAAACAAAAGTATGAATTTGCAACAGTTCACTTGGTTCCCAGGTTTTTACCATGGGATCATCACAGTTTGTTGTGAACCCAAAGGTTCGAAACAAAAGTATGCCATGTTCCTGCAATATACCCTTCTCAAGGTCAACGTGCACGGTTCTTCTACAGTTAAACAATAGGCTTTTACAAATGAGTCTTTGCTTTTCATGACAAAGATTCTGAAAGAAGGCTTCACGTTAGAAAAATAATTCAGCACATCTACATGAATGCGAAAAGCAAGCTCTATGGGCCATAGGTACGAACACATTTTCCCATAGACACAGAATGGGTAAAACCCTTTGATACATCTGGCCCTATATGTCTAAATTATGCTAACACGAGAAAATATAAAATGCATTAAAAATACTTATTAATAAAACACATATAATATGCAAACCTATACATTCAGTATTAATAGGATACCAATAGAATAAGTGAAACATTTCATTATAAACTGTAAAAACTTCCTTAACGCATTACATTAAGTATAAGAAGTGCATTTTCCCCACTTGCATGTATTTTCAAAGTCATTAATTCTTCTCTAAAGATTAGAAATGCAGATTTGATTCAACATTAGCTATTAGTTTAGAGTCTAAGTTACATTTTAACATAACTTGAAACTTTATAGCATATGATTTAATTAGAAAGGCACCAATGTCCAGTTTGAAATACAAGCAAAGTGCACATTTAAAATGTGTTAGTGCAGCTTTCTATCTTAGTTTTTCAGTTGTAGGTTTGTGACTGAAACTTGCCACAATCTGCTGACTTCAATAGCATGAGGAACAGAGCTAAAATATACGCTCTATTGTGTGTGAGAGAGAGAGCAGGAGAGAGAGAGAGAGAGAAAGAAAGTGAAGGTGAAATGGTGTGTAATATCACGTACATTACTACTGCCATTTGGTGAATTGATGCCCATGGGAGAGATGTTTGGGGATTTTGGTCATTTTGGATTTGGGAGGTTTAAGCGTGGGGGGCATTGATAGGAATGGTAATGTACAGTGAGTTTTCAAGTAGTCTAAAGACAGCTGCAGGAATTGCTGCTTGTGATACGCACCTGCCTCAATAAAGTGTTTTTTTTTCGCATTCACGAAAGGCGTGCTTTTCTGTGTCTGTACATTCTCATCCCAATAAATTTTGTTCTGAGTGATTTTGAAATACAGATTAAAAATATACGGGGATACACTGCTTTGTTGATGTTTTTTAAAGTTGAGAAATCAAAAACAATCTAGGGACTAGGAGACAAGAGTTAGGGCTAGAACACTACGCTATTATATTAGGTTGGCAATTCTTACTATAATTAATTACACCAAAATGATGATGGTGCAAGAGAGCAATCCCTGATCTCTTTCTATGCACCTTATGAAAACACGTATTATAATATTTGATTAGTGGTGCATTCCTTTCTCGCTTCTCCTGACATGCCACGTCTCATTCCTGAGAAACAAGTGCCTCACACCCTCAGGAGCAGTTCACGAGGATACACCCACCTGTTTTAGCGTTAGGTTTACCGCCTAAGGCTGAGCAAAGCTGGCACCGACCTGAGTGTAAACACGCTCTAAAGCCCCAGCCCAATTTTCATATCAGTGAAGCTGGGAGGAGACGTAGAGCCCTCCCAATCTGAATTCACTTCACTTAGCTTTGTAAGTGTTGTTTAAATAGGCACCAAGACTCACTATATGTTCCTGTTGCAACTTTTAGGAGTTTTCAAATACGAAAAATGTGATATGACCGACATTTAACTTTTCTTGTGGCCGCTAGATGTCACTGTTTCCATCACAAAACTAGCATTCCCATACATTTTAACTGAAGGCCAGAACACTTGCTGAAGTAATCACACACATCCTCTGCAAGCAGAAACCTGGCACAAACTGTCTTACAAAGCAGAAAATGCCGCGGGGAACATTTTTCGCATTAGGGCCATAGGGCAGTGTTCCATGCCAATGACAAAAAGCAGAGTAAAACCAAGAGACAATAGTTACAGTACACAGGGCATAGTACATGTACAAACAGGAGCCTAGCACAGCGAGGTACATATATTCTATAATGTTGGATAACGCTACACGTCAACAATTGTACGCGCAAATACTAGTTGCAGTGTGCATAGAACACTCACAAACGTAAGGCAAAGGGATCCATAGCTAATATCCAAAGAGTGCGTGGCCGGTGTGGGGCATGTTCCAGCTGGTCTGGGGTGCCACAATGAGGTGGTTGGAGTTTGTTAGCTTTGTTAATGGTCTTTCTTGTTCATCCCTCTACTGAAGGTTGGCTTAAACAGTCAGTGCAGTGGTGGGAAGGAGGCATCTCACTAAGGATGGAATGTGTGACCTACAAATTGCAAACATAGCTCAACAATATTAGGATGGGTACGAGACCTATTTTTTACACGAATATCTGCATTAGTGCATTAACCCTCTGCACATTATCTCTCAGTGGAATTATGCGATTTTGTTGCTGAAACGTTTTCCACATAATTATGGATTTGCTGCATTTGCAAGATAATCTATTATCTTCTGCATAAGCAGCATATTTTAGCCAAAAAGATTGTTTCTAGTTCAATGGATCAAAAGGTACTAAAAATTTAGCAACACGTGTCCCTGCGCAGTGGAAGACCCTCTTCAAAGTTTGGCCATCTTTTGTTGCTTATTGTTGTATTTGGATGTCAGACTGGCACTCGTGAGGTGACACCTTTGCCCTACTATTATTAACATGTGTAACAAATGACAGATTCCATACTATCACAATAAAACAATATGCTGCATAATTTGCCTTTATCTGCTACATAATTTAGTAAACCCTGCCACATAATTTTGTTCTGCCCTGACACAAAATTCGAAAGGCCCTTTTAATTCAAGCAAAGAAAATGTCATACCTATAACGCTCACGTTCCCAGACTCTGTCACTTTACTGGTCCCCGGCATCCACCCTGTAACTCTCACACTCCCAATCCATGCCACTCTCCCAATCCCCTTACCTTTCACATCCCTGCCATCTTATAAACCCCTGTCACCTTTCCAGTCCCTGTCACCTTCACATTCCGTCACACCGCCAAAGCCTATCACAATCACATCTCTGTCACCATCCCCTTCCCTGCCACTCTCTCATTCTGTCATTCTCCTCTTCCCCATCACCCTCTACTTCCCTGTCACCCTCCCCATTCCTATGACCGTCCGATTCACTGTCATACTACCATTCTCTATTAGACTATCTAGCCCCACTACTGTAATTTCATCCTCAATGTTAGCCTCCCAATCGCTGTCACACTCTAGTGACCTTTCAACCCTCCCATCCCTATGACTCTCCCCAGTTCCTGTAGCCCTCCAAGTTCCTGCCTCTCTCTAGTCGGATTGCTGTTCTGATGGAGATCACCCCACCACATGTATTGAACTCTAACTATTTTAGAGCAGTGTCTCTAGTACTGTCATTTCTCCTGCTGTGGGAGTTTATCTCCACCCATATTCCATGCATGCTAATAGACTCGATTAGATGGGAGGCTCATGATTTTTAAAGCCAAAAATAGCTTTATTTTGGCTGTCTCCCGTCTGAAATTGTCTCTGTTTCAATAGAAGTCAATGAGAGAAATACATTCTCTTGATAATTTTTTTTTAAACTCCCACTTACCACATCTAAAACGTTGGCATGTATGATATTTATCTTGGCACTATGTGGCCTCTTCTAGCCCTCTGTCCCACCATTTCCTGTCTTTCCACCATGCCTCAAAAACATGGTGGCCCGTGTCCTGCTGTTTAGTGTCTTCCCCTGGGTCCTAATGCCAGGGCACTTCTCCAGGTTACATCTCCCAGATGCTATCAGCACCCCAGTCCCTGTCATACTTTCCATCCCTGTCATGCTCGTAATTCTTTCCAACCTACCATCCCCTGGCACCGTCTCTAAATCTGTCACTCTCCCAGTACTTGTTAGATACTGGTTTTCTATCACATCCGAGTCACACTCCTGACAGTGAATCCAGGAACCGCACTTTATCGCTGTTACAATGGTGGCAATTATTGTTCAGCTTTGGGCATTTTAAGTGAAGCTGAACTGAAAGGTAGATGGATGAGCAACTGTTGGAGACAGTGAATCCTTAACACCCCTGGTGCAGGTGAGGCATGCTTGGCACACAACGAAGGTGTGAGTGTTCCATCGGACTCTATGAATCTTAGCAACCTTGGCCCAAATTATGCTCTTAAACGTGCTACTGGGTCCCATTTTATTTTTCTAGAGTAGGCAACCCCCACAACCTTCCATTTCTTACCGGATATTTATTTACAACACTCACATTTTTCCAGCCATCACTGTTCACAGGTGCTCTTTCACACCCCAGCTTTAAAAGGTAAACAGCCATGTGTGATGAATTGGGGACTGTGTTAGACATTTTGAGCCATACATGATTTTATGACATCCCTCTTAGATTTACCTTCGTAACATTGCTATGTTTGAGATTACTTTAGTATACTTCTGTGAAAAGCATGAGCCATTTCCCAAAGTTGTTGTTTCTGTTCATTATTATGAGTACCAAGATATAATTTCAATCAAGAATGTCTACGCTGTAAATGGCTTTGCGCCTCTACCATTTTTTTGGACCACAACTTAGTGATCAACTTAGGACTGTGGGCATCACTGAGTTCCATTTTTTAGGGGCGAGCACAAAGCGCTCCGTCCCTCTTCTAATCTCCCTTTAGGGGGATTTTAACCATGCCCATGTTACGTCAGTCACTTTCGCTGGCTTGTGGGCTTGCCTTTTAAAATCCGCTTGTTTTCATTCGTGTAAGGCATGCATACGACATGCCTTTTCGGGTGTTAAGCCCTCCTCGAGAGCACCAGTAAACTACCGGAAACATACAAGACTCCATGTTTTCTGTATGGTTTGTAGACTACTTTTTCTCTTTATTTCGAAGCGCAATCGTGCTGTGTTTTACACAGCGCGATCTCGCTCGGTTTGATTTTCCATTTAATGTGGTAAGAAAAGTCTGGTTAGGAGTTTATAACACTAATAGCTCTAACTCGACGTAATGCGAGACCCATTGCATTGCAAATTCTTGTTTAAAATAAGGCTGGGGAAACCACATCATATGTACTTTCATCAGGGAGACAGACATACAAGTACGCATGTACATATATGTGCATGCACACAGTCACACACACTCTGCCACTACACTCCAGTACCACCTGGTAAACCTTAATATATAATCATTATTTGGTATTTCTTCTCCCACATGTGTGCGCACGACACACACACACACACACACTCCAGTACCACCTGGACAACCAGACGCTTAATATGTAATCATTATTTGCTATTTCTTCTCCCAGTTTTCTTGCAGGGCCGAGGAACTTTACATACTATTTGGTAACATTTCACTTTTACCTCTTAATTCACAATTGATCTTGTCATGTTTTTTAACAGTAGACTGGACGTGCTGTTTTCCACACCAATCCTACCAAAGCATCCAACACGACTGAGACCAATACACATATGCCTACATTTCCCTAAAACATTAGGACATTCACACTGGTAAAAAGTAAGGTGGCAGGGAACTGGTGTCAGGAAGTAGAGCATGAAAAATAGCTCATTATAAAACCCTAGCTACTGCCCAGCTAGGCCTGCTATTAGACTCCTGTAAACTTACAGTAGGAGTAAAATAGGCATGAGGAAGTGTCCTAGGGCCAGATGTACAAAGCCATTTGCAGTTTCAAACTGCAATTTGCAACCTCAGAGGGTCTACAACCACAAAATGTAGTTTTCTGAATTAGAACAGTTGCTTAACAACTCGTTCTAAATCACAAATAGAACGAGGTGTGTAAGAAGCGTCCCCTCCTAATTGTGATTTGCAATGAGTTATGTCAATGGTTTGGGACTGCAAATTGTGGTCCCAAATCATTGAAAAGTCCCTGTCTTCTCAAAGGAGATGGCAACCATTTGCTAAGGGAAAGTTGTACCTCTTGGAAAGCTTCCCCTTTGGGGATTGGTGTGGGTGGCCTCAGGCGAGCAGGCATTGGTCCAAGGAACCACTGCCTGCTGCCCCAGATGTCCTCCCAAAAGGAATTGTTTTTTAAAACAGCACAATTTCCTTTTGGAAACATGGCCTACCTTAAAAAACAAAAAAGCATTTTGGTATCCAAATGCAAATTACAGGGGTGGTGATTTGCTGTTCCTTGCAAATCACCATCTCTGTGTTGGTAGCCAATCACAAGGGGTTGCAAATAGAGAACAGCCTAATTCATATTTGCTAGACAAGATGCTCTGCAACTTCCTGTGACTGGAAGTTTCGTGATGTGAACTATTAGTGCAATGCTCTCATCGCAAAGGTGGCAAAAGTCAGTACACAACTTGTGACTGTTATGTTCAACATGTCTGCATGTGCATCTGGCCATGGGTGTTTTATGACTGTGTTCACTTCAGACCATCCAGAAATAGAGGATTTCAAACTTTAAAGTTGCATGAGTGCTATTTAATGGTGGCTTTTCTCATGCAACGTTTGCCATCCTGTCTAAATGCTCCAATCAGTTGGATGATTGTAATGCTGTACAACTGGTGGACTGAATAATCTTAAAGACAGCTGAATGAATGGATGGATGGATGAAAGCTTGGATGAAGATGTGAGAGAGTGGGTTGAGAAGATGGATGGAACTGTGGATTATCTATGTACTGTCTGATAGGAAGGAAAGTTCTGTTATTGGCACTTATTACCATGACTTTGGTGAGCCACTTTAAATTAATGGTAATCTGTAATAAATTAATCTCTCTGTTGCCAGTTCATTACAGTTCAGGGTCTGATGTATCAAAGAGGTTTACCTATTCTGTGTCTATGGGAAAATGGTTGATAAATGGCAACTTTATAAATTTTCTGCCACACAAAGCTGGAGGAAATCAAACTTCGCCCAACCCTGCAGAGCCTTCATGGTCCTCAAAAACCAGGGTATTGGGTGCACCTGCACAGACTTTAAAGTCGTGGCCCAAAGGAATTTATTTCAGTTCCTGTTCCTGCTATGGCATTCCTTCTATTTGCATATAACCATCTTGGTGTTTGCCTGGAGGTTCCAGTGCATGGATTTAGGGATCTTTAGGATTCAATTATCAGCCACCTCTACTGATGGGGGACTTCCCTTTACCGGATGCCTTGGAACTGACCTCTTCATTCGAATATGGCTTTGGATAGGATATGCTCTAGCATTTCTCTTTAGAAATATATCTATCTGGATGCTGCTAGCATGTGTATCTTTAGAGCGTAGTCTTCTAAAACAAGGGTGGCAGGTTTCTCACCCTGTACTTGTTTGACACACTAAAACAATAGTCAACCATCCACAAACGATGGAAACTGAGTAATAGCTTTAACCAAATTCGGACACAATATGGCTTGACTAAAAACGGAACTGGAGTTACTGTAACCCTACAGGGCTTTAGCAACTCCATTTCTTTCTCATCTCTCCATTTTTCTTCCCTCCTTCCCATAGCCATTTCTCGCCGCCTCCCTTCCTTTTTTCTTTCCTTCTTCTCCATACCCTTTCCTCCTTCATTACTCCATCGCTTCCTTGCTTGCTCCCTTTCCTCTTTTTCCTTCCTTCCCCTTTCTCCCTCTGTCCCTTCCTCTTCCATCCCTGTATTTCCTTTCCTTCTTCATTCTATACTTTGCTGTTTATGTCTTTTCCTTTCTAATTACTTTCTCTTCAGCCTGTTTACTTGGGGCCATACTTACAAGAAAGTGGTGCATCACTTTTCTTGTGGCCCCCTTGCATCCCCTAACTCTACCATGGTAGCACAGTATTTACAATAAGGCGCACCATGATGCATGTTGGGGGCAATGGTGTCATTTTTTAATAATATTTTAACGCTATACTGGATTAGTGTAAAAAAATGACGCTAATCCACTATAGTGTTAAGAGGCCCATTGAAAAGAATGGGAGCCTCATTTTAACGCCTGCTTCAAGAAGGCGTTACAAATGACGCTAGACGAGGGAACACCCCCTTTGCATACATCATGCATATATTATGCATAATGTGGCGCAAGGTTTTTACAAGGTGGCGCAAACTCTTGTAAATTTGGCACTATTGTAGTGGCCCATTAGTGTCACATTTGCGGCAAAAGTATTGCCACAAATGTGACGCTAACGGGCGCAAGGGCCTTGTAAATCTGGCCCTTGGTTTCATATTCCACCCTCCCTCCTATTAGTCTTTCTTTCATTCTGTTCCTCATTCATTTATTACATCCTCTTTAGATCTATTCCTTTATAGTTCGTGTTCCTTTCATCTTCCCATCTTTAATTGTTTTCCTTCGTTCCTTCGAGCTTTTCTTAGTCATAACTTCCTCTCCTGCCTCTTTACTTGCTTTCTGTTACCTCCCTTCCTTCTTCCCTCCTACCATCAGCCTGCAGAAAGTCTGTCTCTGCCAAGGCTCATGGATTTCTTTTTGCAACTGCTGTCTCTGTTTGACAGTTAAAATAAAAGCAAACCTCTTGTGCGATGCTGGGCTACGAATCGGAACCTGGTCCGATTCCTGTGTTCAGCACTTCGTCTCCCAGAGGAGTTCCGGCCGTGGACGCAAGCGGTCCACAAGAGTGAAGCCATCATGTTGATTATGTTTCGAAATCTGGCTCTGGAATCGCTTGTTCCTATTTTTTCACGAGTTAAAAATGCAGAGGGTAAATTGCTAGACTTCGTGTCTCTGCTTGGTGGGAACCAATGAATTACTTCTGGATGTTTTTAATTACGCCGTGCGTAAATGCATGACGGGGTTCGATAGCATGCTGAAGCCACGTGTTTGCCTCGTGTGTATGCAAGCCTCGTGCCTGCTTCGCAAAGCAAAGCAGACCCGCTTTCTTTTATGCAGTTTTATACAGAGCGAACTCGCATTCGAGAGCTATGCAGATGTTACACACAATCAGTTTGTGATTTCCTAAATATGAAATCGCAAATAGGGATGATCTATTTGCGATTTCATAAGCACATATATCAACTATTTCCTAAATGTGAAATAGCATCTAGAAAATGCTATTACTGTAAACGCAAAGTTGATGGGAACCATGTGCAATTTGTAAAAATGTATTTTTGAAAGTGCCATGTAGGGCAGACATGCTTCTAGGGCATGGGTGCACTTCACATGTGCGCAATAAATTTTTGGGGTGTATCAATGGGGGTCTTAACCCTCGGCACCCTTGATTTTGCATTTCCTAATTTGCGATTCCCTAATAAGAAATCGCAATTCAGGAAATGCAAAATCATTCACACCTATGGGCCTGAAGGCCCATAGGAACGGATGGAGTCGCCATTCTTAATAGCGATTCCCTAATAGCGATTGCGACTCTGTAGGTATCGCTATTAGGGAATTGCTATTTTGTTACATTCCATTTTGCATTTCCTACATAGCGATTTACTAAAATTCTTATTTTTAGGAAATTCAAAATGGAACTTTGATACATATGGCCCTTAGTGATTTGCCCAGATTCACAGGATGGTGAGGCAACGCTGGGGAGTTGAAACTGACACCACAGTTCCAAATTTGGCCAGTCTGGCTTGCAGTGGTGTAAGTAAGGCCCCCACTGAGGGGGACCTGAGCTCCAGGGGGCCCCCTCAGCACATTACCCTGGGCTGTCAGCTCCTGAGTGAGTTGGGGGGCTCCATTCACTTTGCAGGGGGCCCTTTCAAGGGTCATTGCGCCACTGCTTGCTTTTGGTACGACATGGCATAGTGCGTAACTGGCGTAAGAGTAGGAAAATGAAAACTGACACTATATTAGGACAGTGGTGTAGCAATAATGCCATGACATCTCATGCATGCTAGGAAACTGGGCCACCCCCCTGGATGGGTACAAAAAACAGCAATATTTATGAGGCTGTTGGCCTCTCAACCCCATGGGCCACAGTGCGGAGCAATAATTGTACCTACACTGCTGTATTAGGTAGCTTCTAGTGAGGCTAGGGCTTGATTTATGCCACAAAGTGAAAATGTTAAACAAGCAATGGCAAACAATAGAGTTTGCCTTTAGGCTGCCACTGCAGAAGTATTGGCCTTGCCAATACTTTTTGGTGATCATCATCAGTAAAAGGAAAGCATGTTTTTATATAGAAAAAAGGAGTGATGCATATACATGCACCTGTATGTGTCCTGACGCAACTATGACCCAGCTTCACCATGCATGTGCTCACGGTGCAGTGGCCATTTTGATATTTTCTTTTGATTTACTGTATAAAATGGTGGATGCCCAGGTTGGAACATTAAATGAAAAAACTATATCCAGCATCGGCAATGTCAAAAGTTCTCACCTCTTGGCTCTGCTAATGAGGTTCAGAAGCAGAAAACCCAACATGACACATTGGTGGTCATTCTGACCTCGGCGGTAAAAGGCGCCTACCGCCGGTCAGAAATCCTCCATAATCCCGCCGCGGTCGCGGAAACCCGCCACGGTCATTCTGACCCGCAGAAGGCAAACCTCCGAAAATCCGACCGCCACAACAGACCGCCAGACCAGCGGTCGGCGGAAAGGTGGAGGTGACCAAACCTCCACCGCCACGCCAACAGAAATACGCCCATGCCATTACGACCCACGAATCCACGCGGCGGTCATTCAAACGCGGTATTCCATTGGCGGGACACACCGGCGCGGTCAGAATACACACCAACGAACAAAACTCACCCACATTGGACGATTTGAATCCCACACACCTGATACACATACACACACCACTCCCACACACACAATACAATATAAAACACCCACCCACATCACCCACAAACCCCTACGCTTACAAAATCGTAAAGAAGGCAAGAGCGAGACACCAGCATCCAAAACATAACAGCCACAGCCACTCAACACCATCACCCACACACTATCCACACACAAAACAACACACACCACCACACTCAACTCACTTAAATACACATACTCCACCCCACACATCATACACACCACCCCATGGCACCCCAAAGACAACCCCGCTTCACAGACGAAGAACTCAGGGTTATGGTGGAGGAAATCGTTCGTGTAGAGCCCCAGCTGTTCGGCACACAGGTCCAATACACCAGCATTGCCCGGAGGACGGAGCTATGGCAGAGGATTGTCGACAGGGTGAACGCAGTGGGACAGCACCCCAGAAATCGGGAAGACATCAGGAAGCGATGGAACGACCTACGGGGGAAGGTGCGTTCCATGGTATCCAGGCACAACATCGCCGTGCAGAAGACTGGCGGAGGACCCCCACCTCAACCCCCACAATTCACATCATGGGAGGAGGAAGTCTTGAACATCCTGCATCCTGACGGCCTCGCAGGAGTCGGCGGAGGAATGGATACTGGTAAGTTGAAGCTTCAATACTGCTTCCCCCCCACCTGCATGCCAAATCAGACCCCAACCCTCACCCCCATCCTCGAACCCCACCCTCACCCCCACCCTCACCCCCACCCTCACCCTCACCCCCACCACCATCCTCACCCCCACCACCATCCTCACCCCCACCCCCACCACACCTATTCCCCGCCAATGTCTCACCATCACAACCCACTCATCCCAAAACCTAGGCCTGCATGCGTCCACTAAGCATGGACACCCATCACCAAAGCATGCCCAATGCATATACACATCCCCCCCACAAGCCACCCTCACCAAAGCCCCCACACACGAATGCCAGCACTTGGGGACACGAGAACCCACAGATACACCCATATGCGACACATTGAAACTATAACCATACCTCTATACCCCTGCAGGACCCGACCGTCAACACACCGCGGCGGAGGGGCCAGAATTATCCACACCCCCCACCCAAGAGGCCGTCAGCGATGACAGCAGCTCTGTCGATCTGGACACCGATGACCAGCCCGGACCATCGGGGACCTCTGGACAGTCGGTTCCCCTCACACAGGCACAGGCCACTATAGACCCTAACCCCTCTGGGAACACCAGCACAGCTCCCACCCAGCGGGCCCATGCCTCTGTCTCCAGGGCGCGTCAATCTGCGGTGTGTCTACCACTACAGGGCACCCAGGATAACCCACCACCCCAACAACAACAGGGACCTGGGGGCAGTGGTAGTGGGCACACCGGCCAGGGGGCAGAGGCCCAGGGAAACAGGGCAACTCGGCGGGCAGCTGTGCGACAGGGGGGGGAGGAGAGGCCCAGGGAACCCACTCTCCACGAGGTCCTCACCACCATCATGGGAGCATACAACCGCTCCCAGGAGACGATGGCGACGGTACTGGCCCGGTTCCAGGAGATCCAGGTGCTGCAGGAGGAACACTATCGGGGGTACAGGGAGGACATCCGAGCCATCAACACCACCCTGGTTACCATGGTAGGGCTGCTGCAGGACCTCGTAAACAGCAGGGCGGACACTGAACAACACCCAAGGGCCCCTGCCACTAGCCGGGACCAAGAACAGCCATCCACCTCCGCCGGCGCTAGTGGACAGGAGGCCCCCGCACAGCAGCAGCCCACCAGACCCCCACCTCCTGCAGGAGAAGAACCACCCCGCAAGAGGGCCCTGAGATCTCGCAAGACAGAGTAGGATGTCAAGACCCCCGCCAGCAATGGATACCACCTGATGTCATCCCACTGTCCCACATTGTCACCCTGTCCATCCTCGAACTGCCCATGCTCCATCTCTCCACAGGCCTCTGGACAATGCACCTGTGTGACTGTTACTCTGGACTCTGCCATGGACATTCCTTCACCATAGCCCCCACCCACTTGAAACCACCCATCCAATTTTGAGCACTTCAATAAACACCTATTTTGCACCAAAATATCAGGAGTCTGGCTGTGATTTCAATAGATTGTAATTGACATGACAGTGCAAATATGTCCTTGTACATGGTGAAGTCAACAAACAGCTGCCACAAAGCTGTAGTCCATGGGGAAACGAAGCACAGGACTCGTAGTGGGGACCCCAGATCTGAAATAGGGAGGGAAAAGCCAAAACTCAGTCATCATACACTGGGGCAAATAGACAGGCAGCAGAGATGCTGCAGAGTAGTTAACTTTTACTAAATTATCTTTGAAATGTTACCTGTGTCCTATTGGAAGTACTGTTCAATGATTCTGTCCCTGTTGTCTGTTTCAGCCCCGTCGTCTTCCTCCTCGTCACTCTCCTCAGGTTCCACCGCTGCCACAACACCACCGTCTCGACCATCCTCCTGCAGGAAAGGCACCTGGCGGCGCAAAGCCAGGTTGTGAAGCATGCAGCAGGCCACGATGATGTGACACACCTTCTTAGGTGAGTACATTAGGGATCCACCGGTCATATGCAGGCAGCGAAACCTGGCCTTTAGGAGGCCAAAGGTGCGTTCGATCACCCTCCTAGTACGCCCATGGGCCTCATTGTACCGTTCCTCTGCCCTGGTCCGGGGATTCCTTACTGGGGTCAGTAGCCACGACAGGTTGGGGTACCCAGAGTCCCCCACTAGCCATACACGGTGTCTCTGTAGCTGTTCCATCACGTAAGGGATGCTGCTATTCCTCAGGATGTAGGCGTCATGCACTGACCCTGGGAATTTGGCATTTACATGCGAGATGTACTGGTCAGCCAAACACACCACCTGGATGTTCATTGAATGGTAACTTTTTCTGTTCCTGTACACCTGCTCCCTGTCTCTTGGGGGAACCAAAGCCACATGGGTCCCATCAATGGCACCAATTACGTTGGGAATATGTCCAAGGGCGTAGAAATCACCCTTCACTGTAGCCAGTTCGCCCACCTCAGGGAAAATGATGTAGTTCCTCACGGATTTCATCAGGGCAGACAACACTCTGGATAACACCTTTGAAAACATGGGCTGAGACATCCCAGAAGCTATTCCCACAGTTGTCTGAAATGACCCACTTGCCAAGAAATGGAGTACTGACATGACCTGCACCAGAGGGGGAATCCCTGTGGGTTGGCGGATGGGGGACATCAGGTCGGGCTCCAGCTGGGCACACAGTTCATGGATAGTGGCACGGTTAAGACGGTAGGTCAGGATAATGTGGCGTTCTTCCATTGTCGACAGGTCCACCAGCGGTCGGTACACGGGAGGATTCATCCGTCTCCTCGCCCAACCCAGCGGACGGTGCCTAGGAAGGACAACATGGAGCACACAGTCAGGCAACCCACAGGTACGTACTCACAGCTAGCACAGTATACGATTCTCTATGCAGTGAATGGCGTGTATGAGTGGCTATGCAAGGCCTAGGCCTGTGTGACGCAGTTGAAATTGAGCCATGTGGGCCCTGGAAATGGCGGCTGCCTGACCTGTGAAGTGTGACAATGGGATGTGAGGTCAATGCGCTGGCGTGGCACACCGCGGCGGGCGGCGGGCCAAGACCGCGGCGCGAAGCCGCATTGGTTAACATTGAAGCCTATGGGTTTCAGGAGCCAATGGCGAAGGGCGCCGGCGGTGGCGGGACACACCGCCGCGGTACGCACCGCCGCGGACGTGACCGCCATTTTCTATCTACTTATCCACTTGCGACTTGAACTTTCACAGGAGAGGACCTATACTGCAAGTGTTGCTGTGACCTCGGTCTGGAAGGGACAATGGCTGCTGCGACTGGGGAAAGGGCCCCTGCCTTCACTGGAGAGGAGTTGGATAAACTTGTGGATGGGGTCCTCCCCCAGTATGCGCTACTCTACGGTCCTCCAGACCAACAAGTGAGTTTAATTCTATCTGGATTTGGGGCCACTGGCTGGCTTGGGGGCCTGGTGGGGATGGGGGGCATGTTGGGCATGGCGGGGGGCCTGGCGGGGATGGGGGGCATGTTGGGCATGGCGGGGGGCCTGGCGGGGGGCCTGGCGGGGATGGGGGGCATGTTGGGGCTGGCGGGGGGCCTGGCGGGGGGCCTGGCGGGGATGGGGGGCATGTTGGGCCTGGCGGGGGGCCTGGCGGGGATGGGGGGCGTTGGGCCACTGGAAAGGAAAATGCTGAGTAACTTGAACGTGGTATTTCTCCCTCCCTGTACGTGTCACATAGGTCCGCGCCCATGAGAAGATCGGGATTTGGCGTGCCATCGCCAAGGAAGTCCGGGCCCTGGGGGTCCACCATCGACGGGGCACCCACTGCCGCAAGAGGTGGGAGGACATCCGCCGCGGGACCAAGAAGACCGCCGAGTCTCTGCTGGGGATGGCCTCCCAACGTAGGCGGGGTGCCTGCCGTCAACTGAGCCCCCTGATGTTCCGGATCCTGGCGGTGGAGTACCCTGATTTGGATGGGCGCGTGAGGGCAGCACAGCAGACACAAGGGGGTGAGTACAAGCATCATCTACTCTGTTGTCGTGCAGTGGAGGTGTCTGGGTGGGGGAGGAGGGCTGTGGGTCCCCCTAGGCCAGGGCGATATCTGTAGGCTGGGCACCCCGTAAGCCCCTGTGTCCCCAGCCACCACCCTCAGTAGTGTGTCAGTACAGCCATCCCTGGGCCGTGTCATCCATGGGTGCAGTTGACAACTCTAGGCGTGTAGGGCATGTTCCACGGAATGCGTAGCGGACCCCAAGTGCGCAACTTAGTGCAGGGGGCATCTGTGTCTGTCATGTCCGCTAACTGTACCGGAGATCCATGTACTCAATATCCCTTTATTTCTCTCTCCCCCCCCCCCTTTTTGTTTGTCTTTCTGTGCTTGTGTGCATCAGCATCATCAGGCGGAGGAGAAGTGGCATCGGGGCAGGAGGGAGCTGCATCTCACATGGCCCAGGAGGGCCATGCCACAGAGTCAGACTGGACCAGTGAGACGGAGGGCGAGGGGAGCTCCACGACGGGGACGACTGGAGCCTGCAGCGACACGGACACGTCCTCGGAAGGGGGCTCCCTTGCGGGGGTGGCACCATCCGTGCCCCCCGCCATTACAGGTACAGCCGCCACCCAGCGCACCATCTCCGCCCTCCCAGCAGCCCCTCCGCGTTCGCCCCGTGCCCACTCTGCCAGGAAGCCGGGCATCTCCTTCGCCCCAGGCACCTCAGGCCCTGCCCCTGTTACCCCCGCTGCCCTCAGTGAGGAGGTCATTGACCTCCTCCGAACGCTCATTGTTGGGCAGACTACCCTTTTGAATGCCATCCAGGGGGTGGAGAGGGAGGTTCATCGCAGCAATGCGTACCAGGAGGGCATTCATTCGGGTCAGGCTGCCCATCAGCGATCGTTCCAGGCTCTGGCCTCAGCACTGACGGCAGCCATTGTCCCTGTCTCCTGCCTGCCTCTACTAACTCCCTCCTCCCAGTCTCCTGTTCCTCTGCCTGTCCCACCCACACCATCAGACCAGCCTGCACACACCTCAACACCCAAGAGAAGCTCATCCAAACATAAGCACCACAGATCACGCAGACATTCACACACGCAACATTCCGATGCAGACATGCCAACAGTCACTACCACCTCTGTGACCCCCACCTCCTCGTCTCCCTCCTCCCTCCCTGTGACGTCTACACTCACACCTCCATTCACCTCACCATCAGCCAGTGTTTCCATCACCAGCACACCCTCCACTCCAGTCCGCACACGTGCAGTCACCATCCCCACTGCCATTTACACGTCCCCTGTGTCCTCTCCCACTGTGTCTGTCACCCCCTCTTCCACACCACACAAACGCAGCCACCCACCCACCCAACAGCCATCCACCTCACGACAGCCTATCCCTCCTGCACCTGCACCCAAAGACAGCAAACGTGACTCACCTACAACCACATCCTCTCCCTCCACTCCCATTCCCACTGTACCTACCACTCTCCATTGTCCCAAGAAGCTCTTCCTCGCCACTACTAACTTCTTTCCTGACCCTGAGCCCCCCCCTCCTTCTCGTCGGGGTAAGAAGAGCACCTCAGCCACCACCAGCCCTGCAGCCCCCTTGACAAGGGTGCAGGGGTATTGGAGCCCGCCAGCCCGCATGTCTGGATCTTCGCCCAGCAGCAAGGGGACAGCCAGCCCACCCCCTGGGAAGAGGAGCAGAAGGCGGAAGGGGCGCCGCAGGAGCCCGCCTTCTACATCCCCCCCGGACACCACCCAGAGACAGTCACCTGCCACAGCTCCAAAGGGAGGAAAGGGCCACAGGCCGACGACTAAGGAGGGCAAGGGCAGCAAGTTGGAGAGGTCAGGCAGCAGGCCTGCTGCCCAGGAGGAGCCCACAACCCCCATAGCCGCTGCCCCGGGAGGAACCGGCACAGCTGCCCCGGGAGAGCCCACCAGCCCCATAGCCGCTGCCCAGGGAGGACCCAGCCCAGCTGGCCAGGAGGGCCCCACCACCCACAGCCCAGGTGGGCAGTGAAGGAGCACCATCCCCGCTGCCCAGGAGGGCACCACCAGGCATTTAGCAGTTGGCCATAGACCGTCCGCCGTCTCAAGAACCGCTGAACTGGGCCCTTCAAGGCAAGAACCGCTGAACTGGGCCCTTCAAGGCAAGAACCGCTGAACTGGGCCCTTCAAGGCAAGAACCGCTGAACTGGGCCCCGCCGTCTCAAGAACCGCTGAACTGGGCCCTTCAAGGCAAGAACCGCTGAACTGGGCCCTTCAAGGCAAGAACCGCTGAACTGGGCCCTTCAAGGCAAGAACCGCTGAACTGGGCCCTTCAAGGCAAGAACCGCTGAACTGGGCCCTTCAAGGCAAGAACCGCTGAACTGGGCCCTTCAAGGCAAGAACCGCTGAACTGGGCCCCGCCGTCTCAAGAACCGCTGAACTGGGCCCTTCAAGGCAAGAACCGCTGAACTGGGCCCCGCCGTCTCAAGAACCGCTGAACTGGGCCCTTCAAGGCAAGAACCGCTGAACTGGGCCCCGCCGTCTCAAGAACCGCTGAACTGGGCCCTTCAAGGCAAGAACCGCTGAACTGGGCCCTTCAAGGCAAGAACCGCTGAACTGGGCCCTTCAAGGCAAGAACCGCTGAACTGGGCCCCGCCA
The DNA here is from genome assembly GCF_031143425.1 of Pleurodeles waltl. Lineage (NCBI taxonomy): Eukaryota > Metazoa > Chordata > Amphibia > Caudata > Salamandridae > Pleurodeles > Pleurodeles waltl. The sequence goes on from NC_090439.1 coordinate 594,557,833, forward strand.
TCTCAAGAACCGCTGAACTGGGCCCTTCAAGGCAAGAACCGCTGAACTGGGCCCCGCCGTCTCAAGAACCGCTGAACTGGGCCCTTCAAGGCAAGAACCGCTGAACTGGGCCCCGCCGTCTCAAGAACCGCTGAACTGGGCCCTTCAAGGCAAGAACCGCTGAACTGGGCCCCGCCGTCTCAAGAACCGCTGAACTGGGCCCTTCAAGGCAAGAACCGCTGAACTGGGCCCTTCAAGGCAAGAACCGCTGAACTGGGCCCTTCAAGGCAAGAACCGCTGAACTGGGCCCCGCCATCTCAAGAACCGCTGAACTGGGCCCTTCAAGGCAAGAACCGCTGAACTGGGCCCCGCCGTCTCAAGAACCGCTGAACTGGGCCCTTCAAGGCAAGAACCGCTGAACTGGGCCCTTCAAGGCAAGAACCGCTGAACTGGGCCCTTCAAGGCAAGAACCGCTGAACTGGGCCCTTCAAGGCAAGAACCGCTGAACTGGGCCCTTCAAGGCAAGAACCGCTGAACTGGGCCCTTCAAGGCAAGAACCGCTGAACTGGGCCCTTCAAGGCAAGAACCGCTGGCCCTTTGGCAGACGTGGCAGGGCAGGATCTATCTCGGGCAGGGCTGCAGGATGTCCTCTGGCCAACTTGCCTCCTCCAGTGGCAGTGGGGTCTGTTATGGACTGTTTGGACTGTGGCTTTGCTCTCCCCAGGATGGCCCAGTGGGCAGGCCACCCACTGTATGGACTGTATGGACTGTGGCTTTGCTCTCCCCAGGATGGCCCAGTGGGCAGGCCACCCACTGTATGGACTGTTTGGACTGTGGCTTTGCTCTCCCCAGGATGGCCCAGTGGGCAGGCCACCCACTGTATGGACTGTATGGACTGTGGCTTTGCTCTCCCCAGGATGGCCCAGTGGGCAGGCCACCCACTGTATGGACTGTTTGGACTGTGGCTTTGCTCTCCCCAGGATGGCCCAGTGGGCAGGCCACCCACTGTATGGACTGTATGGACTGTGGCTTTGCTCTCCCCAGGATGGCCCAGTGGGCAGGCCACCCACTGTATGGACTGTTTGGACTGTGGCTTTGCTCTCCCCAGGATGGGCCAGTGGTCATGGAGTCCCCTCGTGGATCTGGCGTCGTGTACTCAAGTGGCTGAGGTGCCCCCCCTTCCCTTCCCCCTGAGGTGCCTGTCCTATTTTCTTTCTGATGCCCCTGCAGTGTTCTCTCCGTGGAGTTCTTGTCGTGGGACTGGGCCTTGCCCCTTTGCACAGGACCCCTGTGATCCACGGACAGTGGTTGGACTACATTTAGTAGCTGTATATATTTTGTACATAGTTTATTTATTTATTGGGATTAATGGCGTACATATTTCAATATATCTGCCCGTTTATGATCTCTTCTTTTGGTCTTTGCATTATTTCGGAGGGGGGTGGTTTGTGGGTTGTGACAGTGATCTGTGGGAATGCATTGATGTGTGTGTTGTAGTGGGTGTGGGTGGGTGGGTGTGTGCCGGTAATCTTTTCCCTCCCCTGTGTCGTAGGTGCAGTACTCACCGATGTCTTCCGCGCCGCCGGGCGTGCTCCTGGTATATGAGGAGGAATAGGAGTGCGGGGATGACCTGTAACTCTGGCTCCATACTGCCGGAATCTCGCGTGGAGTGCGTAGAGGTGAGCGTTTTCCCGTTCGTAGTCTGTTTCCGCCGTGTTCTTATCGGCGGTGCTCCCGCCCCGGAAAAGGTGGCAGATTGGTGGGTCGTAATAGGGTGGGCGGTACTTTGTCTGCCGCCGGGCTGTTGGCGGGAACCGCCGCGCTGTTTGTTTGTACCGCTGTGGCGGTCGGAGTGTTAAGTTGGCGGGCTGTGTTGGCGGTTCCCGCCAGGGTCAGAATGCCATTTTTAATACCGCCGGTCTGTTCGCGGTCCGACCGCCGCCTCTCCGCCGACCGCCAAGGTCAGAATGAGGGCCATTGTGTGTTATCTTCTGGAGCAATCCCACGAATAATGAAATAAAAGAGACAAGGTATACTAGCTTTTTTAAACACACATTTACAACAGTCTTGCAATTGTTTTAGAGCATTGAGGGTGGCAGCTTCATCAGGAAATAATTTAAGAATCACTAGGAACAGTATAATTATAGCAGGAAGTGAAACAACCCACGCTCATTAAGTGAGCCTCTAGCAGAAATACTTCGGCATGCAGCAAGGCCTGGAGAATTGTAGCTAATCCCAACTTAACTTGGAACTGACAAAAGCCATGGGCGTCAATTCACCAAAATGTTGGGGGTAGCCGAAGTGACATAACAAGCCATTTGATCTTTACTGTGACTCACATTCACATGCTTACACATATACACACATTCACACGCTTTTTCTCACATAAACACATTCTAACCCACAAGCACGCATACCACATTTGAAAACGTTTTTTCTTACCTTGGCTGTCAGATAGGGTCATATTCCAGAGAACTGTACTCCATTTTTATTACACAAATAGTGAATAATGTGTAAGAAACAATTGGCATAAAATCAGGAAAGTGGATCCCCAACCAAAGCACGTTAACATGAGCTACCACTGTGTTTCAGGCACTTATTTTGCCTCCTCTTAGGCCAGGAGTCGCAAAGGCACTGCCAAGGGGCCACAAGGGAAAAGTCAGCGGTCGCAGCTGCGACCCCTGGTGACCCTAAATGACATGACAAAAGAATGAATCAAAATTACCTAAAAGAAAGGGCAATGAAGAAGGGAGGCTAGAGCACACCACTGCAATGTACAGTGAGATAAAATGTTGTGCAATAATGTATTTATGACTCCACTTACAGCAAACACAGGTAGTTGCACACAAAGTGAACACAATAAACTACGTGATGGCCTAAAATTACAAAGGTAGAACAAAAGTTAGAAGCACTGACATTTCATCAAGCAACATTGAAATCCCTTTTGAAAAGCACTGCTGTGCAGTGGAGCAATGGTTTAACAGAAAACTACTTCAAATGCAGTATAAAAGGAACTCAACAGGAAGGGGGCACAGACGTGAGGGAGAAAGAAAACACATCCATTTCCATTGAGTGTTGAATTCAAAAGAAAAATGTAATTCCTGAATGAAAGTAAATGAAGGGAAAAAGTTTTCAAGTCAAAAAATGGTAAAGAATGCTCCCGGAGAGAGATAAACACAAGAAAAGGAAAGAAAGCCATTGAATAAGAAGCAAATGACATTGAAAAGAAAGCCAATGACAAGTAATGGGCTGACCTGAAGTCCACTCTAAATACTGGCACTTGAAACAATCGGTCTTGCCAAAAGACAGCCAACAGTTGTCTGTAGGTGAGACTTAAACTTATTAATGTTATACAAACTGTATTTTTTATAATTGTCTCCCTCCCTGTGCAGACATGTTTCTACAATTATGGATTTTCAGCAGGGTTTCATTCGTGGATGATTGAAAAAAAATGATCATTGTTTGTTTTAAACTTGCTGCCATTAACTTTCATCAGTATCAGTATTTTGCTTCCAACCACCACAGCCTAGGGCATGAGGCAATGAGTCAACTCACTTCATTCATTGCCTGCCTTGTTTTGACTGATACCATTTTGCCTGATCACATGTGCACCGGTTTCCTGAAAAGGAGTACACTTTAGTTCCAAGGCTGATGTGCCTGGGCTCCTGTGCCAGTCTTTCATTTTTATTACATTTCTTAAATAGTTCCAGATTTTGACAACAGTTTTTTGAGGATCCAGCAGTGAATCAGGACTTACTCCCTAGTAAATCTCACAGAAAGGTAAAGAAAAATAAGATACATGATTTTTCTAATCATTGATTTCAGAACTGGACTCTACTTCTCATGCTGCACCTGAGAGTTGCCAATTTAGAGAAGGGAACCAAATAACTAAAGGGATGGATCCCATATGACCATTGAGAGCACAACCCTCGCCTCTCTGGTATTAATGAAATAACAATGAATGCAAGGTGATGTTCTTCTGCCTACTGCACAAAACACTGCATAACCACAAACATTGATCTTGGTGCTATGATTTCCCAAATTGTTGCTTCTAATACACATTTTCAAAAGCTGAAAATTGGAACTGAATAGGAAACAGTGTGCTGTAAACACAAACGAAGGGCAAACACAAAGGGGGATCTGGAAATAGAGAAAGACTCTAAACAGTGCGTGTTGTAAACACAGAAGAAGGACTTGAAAAGGAAGAGGCCTGGAAGCCAGAGTTACTGTCTAAAATCATCACTCTATGCATCGACCCATCCTTGACACATCCCCGTGCACCACTTTTAGATCAAGCCGACTACACAGAAGATTGAGAAAGACCTATTGCCAGCTTACTACAAGTCATGACTATAGCTTTCATAGCCAGATGTTTAACAGAAGCAATAAGGGTTGGTTATTGAAACTACCCTCACAACACTAACCCCTCCACACCTTTCTCACAGGGGATTGCCACGTTTCCCGGAGTAAAATTCCCACCTACTTTTTCATTTTAACATCCAGGAAAGGCACAGACATGGCCCTTAAAGAATACTTTATAGGAAACCATTTGTATTCCATTTGTGTTTACTTTAACTGTCATTCATGTCATTAAGGCAGCCGTAGTTCACATTTTATAGTGTTTTGGCGACCTGATCCAGTTTTCTCCCTCCCAATCAAGCCTCTGCATACTCATAGCAGACACTTACCAACATTACACTCAAACCGCTTTTCCAAATCATGGGGGTCATTACAACCCTGGCGGACGGTGTTAAAGCGGCGGTAAGACCGCAAACAGGCCGGCGGTAAAAAAATTGGAATTATGACCGTGGCGGAAACCGCCAACAAAGACAGCCACTTTAACGCTCCGACCGCCACGGCGGTACAAACAAACAGCGCAGCGGTCACTGCCAACAGACAGGCGGGAGACAATGTACCGCCCACAGTATCACAACCTACCAATCCGCCACCTTTTCCGGGGCGGATTCACCGCGGATAAAAACACGGCAGAAACAGCCATTTCAAAGGGAAAACGCTCACCTCTACACACTCCACGAGGAACGAGGACACCATGGAGCCGGAACTCCAAATACTTCCTGCACTAGTCTTCCTGCTCCTGTACGACGATCATCAACGCCGGCGGCGAAGACAACGGTGAGTACTGCACCTACGACATAGGGGAGGGGGAGGCAAAAGACAGGGACACACACACGCAACACCCCCACCCCCACCCCCACCTTCACCCACTACAACACACACACCAATGCATATCCAAACATTACAGTAACACCCCCCAACCCCCCCCAGAAGAATGCAAAGACCAAAGGAAATGAATGGAACCATTGTAATATGTCAAAATACAGTAACCAAGATATACATATATATATATATATATATATATATATATATATATATATATATATATATATATATATATATACACATTAAAAAATATATAAACCACGAATAGTAGTGCAGGTAATGCACAAGTCATTGTCCGTGGACCACTGGGCCCAAAATGCATGGGCGAGGCCCACACAAGATACCTGACCAGAAACGGAGAGAACACTGCTGGGGCATCAGATGCAAATACAACAGGCACCTCAGGGGGAAGGGAAGGGGGGGCACCTCAGCCGGATGAGTGCACCACGCCAGATCCACGAGGGAGCTCCATGCCCATTGCTGTATCCTGGGGAGTGCAAAGCCACAGTCTCTCAAGTCTCTACAGTGGGTGGTTTGCCCACTGTACCATCCTGGGGAGGGCAAAGCCACAGTCTCTCAAGTGGATAACAGTGGGTGGTTTGCCCACTGTTACATCCTGGGGAGTGCAAAGCCACAGTCTCTCAAGTCTCACAAGTGGGTGGTTTGCCCACTGTTCAATCCTGGGGAGTGCAAAGCCAGTCTCTCAAGTCTCTACAGTGGGTGGGTTGCCCACTATTACATCCTGGGGAGTGCAAAGCCACAGTCTCTCAAGTCTCTACAGTGGGTGGGTTGCCCACTGTTACATCTTGGGGAGTGCAAAGCCACAGTCTCTCAAGTCTCTACAGTGGGTGGTTTGCCCACTATTACATCCTGGGAAGTGCAAAGCCACAGTCTCTCAAGTGGAGAACAGTCTCCACTGGTTCTGGAGGGGGACTGGTGCCCAGAGTGCTTCATCCTGTGCAGGACAGACTGAGTGGATGCATGTCTCCACTGGTTCTGGAGGGGGACTGGTGCCCAGAGTGCTTCATCCTGTGCAGGACAGACTGAATGGATGCATGTCTCTACTGGTTCTGGAGGGGGACTGGTGCCCAGAGTGCTTCATCCTGTGCAGGACAGACTGAGTGGATGCATGTCTCTACTGGTTCTGGAGGGGGACTGGTGCCCAGAGTGCATCATTCTCCCCGTGACGGTCCCAGTTGCGTCACTGCCCCTGCCGCTCATGGGCTAGCGGTGCTTGACTTGGCGGTCCTTGCCCTGTTCATCGGTGCTTGAGTTTGAAGTTTCTGACCTGTTCAGCGGTGCTTGCCATGGTGGTCTTTGCCCTGTTCAGCGGTGCTTGCCATGGCAGTCTGTGCCCTGTTCAGTGGTGCTTGCCCTGTTCAGCAGTGCTTGAGTTTGAAGTTTCTGACCTGTTCAGCGGTGCTTGCCATGGCGGTCCTTCATTGCCCAGCTGGGCTGGGGCTGGCGGTCCTTCATTGGGCAGCTGGGCTGTGGCTGCCGGGGCCCTCCTGGGCAGCTGGGCTGTGGCTGGCGGTGGCCTCCTGGCCACTGATGATTGGGCTGCCCACCTGGGCACTGGCTCTGGTGGTGGCCTCCTGGCCACTGACGATCGGGCTGCCCTCCTGGGCACTGACTCTGGCGGTGGCCTCCTGCCCACTGACGATCGGGCTGCCCTCCTGGGCACTGACTCTGGCGGTGGCCTCCTGGCCACTGACGATTGGGCTGGCGGTGGCCTCCTGGGCAGCGGGGATGATGGCGGTCTTCTCCGCCGTGCTGCTCCTCCCAGACTTTGGCGATTTCTTCTGCCCCTTCCCCACCTTGGGAGGAGTCACAGCTGAGTGGACACTCCCCCCGGGACCCTTGTGAGCGGCTTTGCTGGCTGGAGTCTTCCCCCACTCCCGCCGGGCACTGTCCAACTTCTGGTGCTTCACAGGGGGGGGACTGGCTGTGCTGTGGCTCCGTGTCACACTGGCTGCCCAATAGCCCGGTGCACTCCACATACCTCTAACAACAGGCACCACTGGTTCCGGAGAATTTTTGGCTGAGGTGCTAGTACGGGACCTATGAATTGGAGGGGGGGAAGGAAAGAGGTCAAGCTTGGTCAGGAAAAGTTTCTTAGGAACACTGGGACGGGTAGCTGGAGGGGGTCTGGGAGTGGAGGAAGAGGAGGTGGATGTAGGAGGTGTAACTTTTGTGGCTTTGGGTGCAGGTGCATGCGCTGAAGGCTGTTGTGAGGTGGATGTATGTTGGGTGGGGGTGTGCCTGCGTTTGTGTACTTTGGGAGGGGGCGTCACAGACACACTGGGAGAGGACACAGGGGACGTGTAAATGGTAGTGGGGGTGGTGAGTGTACATGAGCGGGGTGTGGTGGTGGGTGTGCTGGTGCGGGACCTAGTGGCTGTAGTGGTAGTGCATGCAGGTGAGAGTGTAGATGAGACTGGGAGGGAGGAGGGAGACGACGAGGAGGGGGACACAGTGGAGGCAGTGGATGTTGGTGTGTCTGTATGTGTGTGATGCTTGTGTGAGTGCCTGTGGGATGTGTGGTGCTTATGTTTGCCTGAGCTTCCCTTGTGTGGTGAGGTGTGTGCATGCTGGTCTGATGGTGTGCTTGGGATAGGCAAGGGTACAGGGGATTGGGTCTGGGTGGAGGAAGTTGGAGGGGGGAGGCTAGACACAGGGACAATGGCTGCCATCAGTGCTGAGGCAAGAGTTTGCAGGGTTCGATGAAGGGCAGCCTGACCAGAATGAATGCCCTCCAGGAATGCATTAGTGTGTTGCAATTCCCTTTTTACACCCTGGATGGCATTCAAAATGGTAGACTGCCCAACAATGAGGGACCTGAGGAGGTCAATGGCCTCCTCACTGAGGGCAGCAGAGGTGACAGGGGCAGGGGCTGAGGTGCATGGTGCAAAGGTGATGCCCACCCTCCTGGGCAAGCGGGCACTGGGCGAAGGCTGAGGGGCTGCTGGGAGGGCGGTGCTGGTAGGGGCCGTGGCGGCTGTACCTGTAGAAGTGGGGGGCACAGATTTTGCCGCCACCACAAGGGAGCTCCCATCGGAGGACGAGTCTGTGTCGCTGGTTGCTGATCCTGTCCCCGCCGTGAAGCTCCCCTCGCCCTCTGTCCCACTGGTGTATTCTGAGTCCGTGGTGTGGCCCTCCATGGCCATGTGGGATGCAGCTCCCTCGTGCTCAGGTGCCACTGTACCTCCGCCTGATGATGCTGATGCACACAAGAACAGGGAGACCACAAAAAGGGGGGGGACGACAGAAGAAAGACAGGTTGAGTGCATGTCTTACGGCTACCGTTGGCGGACAATACAGACACAGCAGCCCCCTGCACTACGCCGTGCTGTTGGGCTCTACAGATGCAGTTCCTGGGATATGGCCTACATGGCTATGGTCGACATCTGCACACATAGATGACACAGGGGCATGTATACCTGTACTTGGCACTCTACAGAGGTGGGGTGGAGTGCCACATGGCCTGCATTACGGAGGGGCCTAGCCTACGGAACTCGCCCTGGCCTAGGGGAACCCACAGCCCTCCTTCCCCACCCAGACTCCTTCACTGCGCGCAAAGTCCGCAGAATGATGTTGTACTCACCCCCTTGTGTCTGCTGTGATGCCCTCAAGTGCCCATCCAACTCCGGGTAGGCCACCACCAGGATCCGGAACATCAGGGGGGTCATGGTGCGACGGGCACCCCTCCCACGTTGGGAGGCCATCCCCAGCTGAGCCTCCGCCGTCTTCTTGCTCCAGCGGCAAATGTCCTCCCATCTTTTACGGCAGTGGGTGCTCCGTCTGTGGTGGACCCCCAGGGTCCGGACGTCCTTGGTGATGGCACGCCAAATATCCTTCTTCTGGTGGGCGCTGACCTAAATGAAATGTTCAGGGGAAGAGGAGAAGTCATTAGCAACTGCACCGTCGAAGTGAGTGGCCCACATCCCTACCCTTGCCATGTGGCACATGCATTCACAGTCCATCATGCACGCAGAACCGTGGCCCCTTCCTTCTTACAACCAGCCCTCTCCACTCAGGCATAGCCCATACAACGTGCTCCCTGTGTACTTACCTGTTGGTCTGGAGGACCGTAGAGTAGCGTGTACTGGGGGAGGACCCCGTCCACGAGCTTCTCCAACTCCTGTGCAGTGAAGGCAGGGGCCCTTTCCCCAGACGCACGAGCCATTGTCTCTTCCAGACCGAGGTCACAGCAGCACTTGCAGTGTAGGTCCTCTCCTGTCGAAGATCAGGTATCAAGTGATTGAACAGATAGAAAATGGCGGTCACGTCCGCGGCGGTGCGTACCATTACCGCCGGCGCACTTCGTCATTGGCTCCTGGGACCCATAGGGTCCAATGTTAACCAATGCAGCATTGCGCCGCGCTCTTCGACCGCCTACCGCGACGGTGTACAACACCAGCGCAGTTACCTCACATCCCATTGTCCCACGTTAGAGGTCAGGCAGCCGCCATTTCAGGGGCCCACATGGCTTCATTTTCAACTGTGTCACACATACCTAGGCCTAGACTCAACACACATACAAGCAACTTTTTGAATTATGTTTCGTGTTCTGTGTAGACTGTGGGTACATACCTCTGAGTTGTTTGACTCTGTGGTCGCTGTTGTACTTCCTAGGCACCGTCCGCTGGGACATGTGAGGAGATGGCAGAATTCTCCGGTGTACCGACTGCTGGTGGACCTGTTGACAATGGAGGAGTGACATTTAATCATCACCTACAGGTTTGACCGTGCCACAATCCAGGAACTGTGTACCCAGTTGGAGCATGACCTGATGTCAGCAATCCGCCATCCCACAGGAATCCCCCCTCAAGTGCAAGTGCTATCAGTGCTCCATTTCCTTGCAAGTGGGTCATTTCAAACAACAGTGGCCATAGCATCAGGGATGTCCCAGCCTATGTTTTCAAACGTGTTGTCCAGAGTGTTGTCTGCCCTTCTGAAACACATGCGGAGCTACATCGTTTTCCCTCAGGTGGAGGATTTGCCTACAGTGAAAGGTGACTTCTATGCCTTTGGACATATCCCTAACATCATAGGTGCCATTGATGGGACCCATGTAGCTTTGGTCCCCCCCCCCACAGGAGTGAACAGGTGTACAGGTGTACAGGAACCGGAAGAGTTATCATTCCATGAATGTACAGATGGTATGTTTGGCAGACCAGTACATCTCCCAGGTAAATGCTATGTTCCCTGGCTCAGTGCATGACGCCTACATCCTGCGGAATAGCAGCATCCCTTATGTGATGGGTCAACTCCAGAGGCACCGGGTGTGGCTATTAGGGGACTCTGGTTACCCCAACCTGTCATGGCTACTGACCCCAGTGAGGAATCCCAGGACCTGGGCAGAGGAACGCTACAATGAGGCCCATGGGCGGACTAGGAGGGTGATAGAACGCACCTTCGGCCTCCTGAAGGCCAGGTTCAGGTGCCTCCATATGACAGGGGGTTCCCTATTCTACTCACCAAGGAAGGTGTGCCAGATCATTGTGGCCTGCTGTATGCTTCACAATTTGGCTTTGCGACGCCAGGTGCCTTTTCTGCAGGAGGATGGCCCAGATGACGGTGTTGTGGCAGCTGTGGAGCCTGTGGACAGTGATGAGGAGGAAGCAGAGGAAGAAGACATTGACAACAGGGACTCAGTTATCCAGCAATATTTCCAGTGACACACAGGTGAGAAAACATTCCTGCCTACTACAAGTACTTTCACACTTCTACCTCTATCCTGTCTGTCGAGTTCAACCAGTATATGGTACTGAGTTGTACATTTCCATTACGGTTTCACAGGTGTGGTTTCCAACGTGTGTCATCTGCTTAGATTCCTCATGGACTTGAGATGTTTGACATAGGTATGTTGACATTACAATTGAGAACGCATTTTGTCACTGTCATTGCTAATATACATTTTCTAAAACACAGACTGACACCAGGTTGTTTTGTGCTTCAAGGGTGTTTATTGCAGTGCTAAATATTGGAGGGGGGTTGTAAAATGGTGAGGGGTGATGGTGGAGGACTGTCCATGGCAGAGTCCATTCTGAGTCTCACAGGTGCATTGCCCATATGGGCATTGGAAGTGGAGCTGGGGCAGTTCCAATATGGACAGGGTTACAAAGTGGGACAGTAGGATGACAATCAGGGTGGTCTTATTTCTTGGCAGGGGTCTTGCCATCGTGCTCTGTCTTGTTCCTGGTTCTCAGGGACCGCTTGCGGGGTGGTTCTCCGTCTGCAGGGGGTGGGGTGCTGGTGTGGTGGTCCTGTGGCGGTGCCTCCTGTCCACTAGCGCCGGCGGGGTTGGTGGGCAGTTCATCGTCCTGACTAGTGTCAGGGGCCCCTTGGAGTGCCACAGTGTCCCTCCTGGTGTTGAGTATCTCCTTCAGCACCCCTACGATGGTGCCCAGGGCGGTGCTGATGGTTCTGAGTTCCTCCCTGAAGCCCATATACTGTTCCTCCTGCAGGCACTGGGTCTCCTGAAACTTGGCCAGGACCGTCGCCATCGTCTCCTGGGAGTGGTGGTATGCTCCCATGATGGAGGAGAGGGCCTCGTGGAGAGTGGGTTCCCTAGGCCTGTCCGCCCCCTGTCGCACGGCAGCCCTCCCAGTTCCCCTGTGTTCCTGTGCCTCTGTCCCCTGGACCGTGTGCCCACTACCACTGCCCCCAGGTCCCTGTTGTTGTTGGGGTGGTGGGTTATCCTGGGTTCCCTGTAGTGGTGGACACACAGCTGATTGACGTGTCCTGGGGACGGAGGTATGGGGCCCCTGGGTGGGTGCTGTGCTGTTGTTCCCAGAGGGTGGAAGGTCTGTGGTGGGCTGTGCCTGTGTGAGGGGAACCGACTGTCCCGAGGCCCACGATGGTCCGGGCTAGTCATCTAGGTCCAGTTGGACAGAGCTGCTGTCATCACTGTGGGCCTCTTCTGTGGGTGGGGTGGAGATGTCTGGACCCTCCTGTCTGGTGACGTTGGGTAGTGGTCCTGCAGGGGTGGAAAGGCATGATTATTGCATCTGTGTGTTTTATGGTGTGCAATGGGTGGGTGACTGTGTACCCCAGTGCTGGCATTTCTGTGTGTGGGCTTGTGTGATGATGGTTGAGGGGGGTGTTATGGGTATGTGCAGTGGGCATGCTTTAGTGATGGGTGTCCATGCTTTGTTTTTGCATGCAGGGCTTGGTGTTGGGATGGGTGGTTTGTGATATAGGTACATTTGTGAGGAGTTGGAGTGATAGGGGTGGGGGCGAGGGTGGGGGTCTGTGATAGCATGCAGGTAGGGTAGGGGATATGATAGTTAAGATTTGACATACCAGAGTCCATTCCTCCACCGACTCCTGCGAGGCCCTCAGGATGCATTATTGTCAAGACCTGCTCCTCCCATGTTGTTAGTTGTGGGGGAGGAGGTGGGGGTCCGCCGCCAGTCCGCTGTACCGCGATGTTGTGTCTGGAGACCACGGAACGCACCTTCCCCCGTAGGTCATTCCACCTCTTCCTGATGTCGTCCCAATTTCTTGGGTGCTGTCCCACTGCGTTGACCCTGTCGACTATTCTTCTCCATAGCTCCATCTTCCTAGCAATGGAGGTGTGCTGCACCTGTGAGCCAAATAGCTGTGGCTCTACCCGTACGATTTCCTCCACCATGACCCTGAGCTCCTCCTCCGAGAACCTGGGGTGTCTTTGCCGTGCCATGGGGTGGTGTAGGTGATGTGTGGGGCGGTGTATGTGGTGATAAGTGTGGTGACATGTAGTGGTGTGTGGTGTTTTGTGCGTGGATGTTATGTGGGTGATGGTGTTGTGTGCCTGTGGATGCTTGGTTGTAGATTGTAGTGTCTCTCTCTGGCCTTCTGTCGTAATTGTGGTCGTAGGGGTTTGTGGGTGATGTGGGTGTGTGTTTTATATAGTATTGTGTGTGTGGGAGTGGTGTGTGTATGTGTATCAGGTGTGTGTCTTTCGAATTATCCAATGTGGTGGTGTTTTGGAGGTGTGTGGGTATTTTGAGCGTGGCGGTGTGTAGCGCCAATGGAATACCGCGGTTGAAAGACCGCTGCGTGGATTCGTGGGTCGTGATAGCATGGGCGTATTTTTGTTGGCGTGACGGTGGAGGTTTTGTTTTCGCCAGTTTATCACTGACCTTTGGTGTGGCGGACTTGTGTGGGTGTTTGAATTTTGTCGGATTTCGGGATGTGGGTCATAATAGCTGTGGCGGATTTCTGCGGGTGCGGCGGTGTGTTGGCGGTCTTCTGCACGGAGGTAAGCGGCTTTTACCACAATGTTGTAATGACCCCCCAATTATCTTTGCTTTCAAGATTACATTCTCTCCTAACCTCTCTAAATACTCGAAGAAAAATCTGAGACACAAAATCTTGAGAGGCTTCCTTGAATCCCTTTTTGCAGACCAATACCAGTGCATGCAGAAAGGAGCCCACAGGCCAGACCTTCTCCACTGACCTTTGGTACATCTCCTTACAAAATAAGTTCTGAGCCCCCTCCCTGTCAAACATTCCCTTTGGATGAAAAATGAAAATCACCCCCCTGCTTGGCATACCCAATAACCTTGCAATATCCGTCCTTGATTATGAGAAAATCATGTTCAAGTGAACAATAGTATCCTAGCCTTGGTTGACAATATCTTTCTCATTTCTAATTCTCAAAAGTTAACTCACATCTTAAACTATCCGATCTCTCAACCTCTTACCCTACTCCCCCTTACTCATCTTCCACCCATCATTCAATGCTTCCCTCCTCTGACTTCTGCACTCAGCACACCTTCATTCAACTGTAACACACCCCATAATTCCTCTTGCCCTCATTCACTCTTCTTCTCCCCGCTTCACTCATCCACCACTACTTCCACACCCAGGACTTCTTTTTTAAAAGTTTATGCATGGCGAGCTCAACCCAAAGGTGTTAGAGCGCTTTACATGAGCACCTGTTACATTAACACAAGGACACATTCATTTTAGTAGACACAAGGAGATTAAGGTGGTCATTCTGACCCTGGCGGTCTTTGACCGCCAGGGCGGAGGACCGCGGGAGCACCGCCGACAGGCCGGCGGTGCTCCAATGGGGATTCCGACCGCGGCGGTAAAGCCGCGGTCGGACCGGCACCACTGGCGGGGTCCCGCCAGTGTACCGCCGCCCCATTGAATCCTCCGCTGCGGCGCAGCTTGCTGCACCGCCGCGGGGATTCCGACCCCCCCTACCGCCATCCAGATCCCGGCGGTCGGACCGCCGGGATCCGGATGGCGGTAGGGGGGGTCGCGGGGCCCCTGGGGGCCCCTGCAGTGCCCATGCCACTGGCATGGGCATTGCAGGGGCCCCCGTAAGAGGGCCCCTACATGTATTTCACTGTCTGCTGCGCAGACAGTGAAATACGCGACGGGTGCAACTGCACCCGTCGCACAGCTTCCACTCCGCCGGCTCGATTCCGAGCCGGCTTCATCGTGGAAGCCTCTTTCCCGCTGGGCTGGCGGGCAGTCTGAAGGCGACCGCCCGCCAGCCCAGCGGGAAAGTCAGAATTACCGCCGCGGTCTTTCGACCGCGGAACGGTAATCTGACGGCGGGACTTTGGCGGGCGGCCTCCGCCGCCCGCCAAGGTCAGAATGAGGGCCTAAGTGATTTGGCCAGAATCACAGGATGTTGAGCCAACACCAAGACTCAAGCCTGGGTCCTCAGTTCCAAAGTTGGCCATTATGCCACATTCTCTCCCTCAACCTTCAACAAGAGTCAGCACATCCTCTTAGCTGTCATACAAAAACCTTCCTTCCTCCCTCAACGCTTGTCTCCACACCCACTACTATTGCCTTGCACACAACTCCCCAGGCCATTAACTTGTTACCCTCATCATCTCATTCAACAGGATCAATCACCTTCTGAAACTTTCTCACCTTAACTCTTCACTTCTGCCCACTTCACCCCCTCACACCTGGGTCTTTGGAGCCAAAAGCCCTTTCCTATGCCTACCACTAAAGAACAACATGCATCTCAGCCCCCATACAACACTGGCCCTCTTTCTTTGCACTCCTGTTCTCTCTATCTTTTTTCATGGAAACAAATAGACATCCATACGCAAGCCTTCTCTCATTTCAGCAACTCACTTTCATCTCATAAAGTTTACCCACCACATCCGGCGCAGTTTAAGAGCCCCTCTCCAAACACAATCCCTAAGGATAATCACCCCCTTAGATATACTCCCCACTAAACAAAAATGAAATACTCAAACTTGTAAACAGCTATGAAAACCCCATTGCCCCCGACACTCAGACCCCAAGCCAGACACATAATATCCTTTCTATCTCCACCATTATCTCGAACTGTATGCAAAAGCCATTCCTTACACTACCCAAAATTGCAACTTATCCTCAAATCTGATCCATATTACCACTCTTCCCTCTCAGTCAAACTGAGCACAGACTCACCAGCTCCTCCCTTATTTACATGATGCATCACTGCTGCTCTGCAGTCAAATACTGCCTTGATATCTCAGACACGATCATCAACCACAACATTGACATTCTGGTCTTCACCTAAACCTGGTTGAATGATGCTACAGTGTCCTTCTCCTGCTCCCCTAACCCCTCCACTCCATTCTGAAATGCGACCGGTAAGGAATCAAGGTGGGGGCCTAGCCGTCATACACAGAAACTCTCTGAACTACAGGGTACCCCCAGGTACCCGCTTTCAATACTTAGAGTTTTTATCACTGGAAATCATCTCACAAGCTAGCTCTAACCTCAGTTTGAAAGTGATCTACCACCCACCTGACCAAACTAACAGCTTTATCGAAGAGTGCATTTAATTCTGCATAGGATAATTAATCAGCTCTGACAACGTGGTCTTTCTTGGTGACTCGAACCTCCACTAGGATTTCAAAGAAAATAAACCACTGGACAACTTTATTGTGTTTCTAGAAGACAGTGACCTCCACCAACACAGCTGGAAACCCACAAACTAGAAAAGGCAATACTCTTGACCTAACCTTCTTAACAACACCTCATCTATAGACCAGTGACCCCATACAAGTTGATTGGTCTGATCGCCTGCAGATTCCCTTCACAGTGCCTTTCTCAAACAAGAAAACCCTTGGACAACTGAAGAAAGAAAAGAATTGGGTTTAAAGGCACCAGTAACATCGGCTCATCTAGCCCTCTCAAATCTCTCCACGAAAGTCTCTCAACTCAACATCAGCAATCACAGGCTATTTCAACTTCTGACTGGACTCTTTGATCGGGGAATTTTCATCCATCTAGAGCAAATTTATTAGAACCCAACCCTCTTGCAGCTGGTACACCATAGCACTCTAAGAAGACAGGAAAAATATCAGAAAGTTGGAGAAAGACTAGAGACAAGCTCCCTCACCACTACGTCTAAAAAGGATTCAAACTGTAAGACAAAACTCCAAATGCCTCATCCTCAAAGCCCTCAAAGCCAAGGCATCACATATTAGATCCCTCCTGGAGCTGGCAAAGAACAAAGCGAAACTGCTATTTAAGGTAAATAAACAAACCAAGGACCTTACCTCTAGCTCCTCATTTAAGTTAAGAATACGTTTATAGAGTTCTTTGACAAAAAGTCAAAGACATTCACATCTTTCTTTTGGTCAAACTCGACAACATAGTAGAGGAAAAACTGCCTTGCAAGGCACTGCACCATAGTCTTCTTTCTCCCCAATCTCAGAGGCAGATCTACTACTAACTCTATCCATGGTGAAGCCCTCTAACCATCTTTGCAATGCTCTTCTGGGCTTCATAGCTAAACTGCATCTCCTAATTTGGATAACTGGTTGGCTCATTCTTAGCATCAGGGCTTATTCCCAGACTATCTAAAAGGGAGTCAAATTTCTCCTCCTCTCCTAAAAAAACAATCTTGGACCCTGACAACTTTAACAACTTCTGCCCTGCATCTACCCTATGTCTCCTAAGCAAGGTAATTGAAAGTTGCATCCTAACTGTCTTCCCACTTCCAGGACAGCAACCTAGTTGACTCTAATCAATTCGGATTCCAACAGGGCCACAGCACTGAGACTGTGATTCTGCAACTCGTGGACAACACCCTCCATATCCTTGACAGGGGTAACTCCTGTCTACTGGTACTCTTCGACCACTCTGCTGCGTTTGACACAGTCAACCACCAGGCTTTGCTAGATACCCTGAAGTACTGATTGAGTATTGATGGTGTTGCACTTAAGTGGTTCACCTCGTATGTAACAAACTGATCCCAAAGAGTAAAAATTGGGAATTTCATTGCAGATCAAGTCAGCGTGCAGCAAGAGGTCTCCCAAGGTTCAATTCTCTCCCCAACTCTTCAAACCCCTACTTCAAACCCCTCTGCACGGTCCTCAGGAAATGAGGTGTCTTCTTCCACCTATATGCCGTTGACGCCCACATCTACCTGAAAGTCTCATGCCTGGAAAACTTCACTTGCCTGTCCAACTACCTGAATAGAATCCAAGCCACCTCAAATTAAACCTTGTGAAAAGAGAATTTCTTTTTATCTCTCCAAAGAAATCAAACTCTTCAATCGAAGACTGGATGGATCTCTTCCCGGAAATTGACATTTGCTCCTCCATCATTCTGAATGCAGAATCTCTTGGACTCACCCTGGACAGATACCTTAACCTCTAGAGCTGTATCTCTTCCAGGGATTAGAATGCCCGGTTCCAGCTAAGGCTGCCTAGGGAAATCAAGAACCATATCCCAGCACAAGACCTTGAATCTATTGTCCTTGCTCTCAGGCACTCTAGAGTTGACTGGTGAATTGTACTCCTTTCCGGCATTCCCAAAGGCCACCTAAGTCCACTCATGCGTTAGCCCTCTTCATAACAGGAGACAAGAAATTCAATCACATCTCCCCTAATTCTACGCTCCTTTCAGTGGCTTTCCATAGAAGCAAGAGCTCAATTTAAAACTGCCTCCACCACTCATAAAGCTCTTCACTCATCTTTATCCTTGCACCTTTCTGAAAAACTGAAAATCTCAGGGGCTGACGAGATTCAAGAAACACTAAATTGCTGCTCCTTGAACCCCCACCTTCAGGCACAAGAGCTATATTAATTAATACATCTCCAGAAGCGCCAGAGGAATCTGGAAATCCCTCCCACTGAGCCTCTGCCTGACCACATTCCATGTCACCTTCAAAAAAGCCTTCCTGGGAGTGAGGGAAGTGTGACCTCCTTCCCATTCAGGCAGTTGTCATTACTCCTGGGAGCGTTCGCACCTCTGTCCAGGGGGTCAGAATCCAGTCTTGGCAGCAGCAGCTGTGTGCTGGCAGCCAGAGCACAGGAAAAGTGGGGTGCTCTCTGGGTCCATGCACCTCACCCTCAACGCGAGATTCATGTCAAGGGGGAGAATGTACATTGTTTGATACCAAACATGGCCCACTTTGATGATACTATTATGGAGCTGGTGACTTTGGGTTTGCCCAGGTGCCAGCCCCTGTTGACCTATGGACCGCCATTCACTTATAGTAGCCTTTAATGGAAAAGGCTACTATAAGGACAATTAAGCTGACACGTATATGTCCACACCTTTAATATAGTGCACCCTTCCTCCTGAGTTCTGGATGCCTACCTTTGGGATGACTTACATATATTAATGGCAATGCTGGGGCTGTGCCACACATGGTATGGGCACAGTCAGGTTTGAGCAGATTGCACGACTCCTGCAGTCTGCAATGGCAGGCCTGCCGTCAGTATTATGCTTGGGTCATGCAGGGTAGAACAACTAGTGCTCAGGTCCTGGTGACCTCTTTAACACCGATGCCCTGGGTACTACTGGTACCATATAATAGGAACTTATAAGGGAGTTAAAATACTTGCCAATTGGGAATACCAATTCAGAGTTACCAATTTAAGGAGAAAGAACTGGGGCCTGGTTAGCAGGCTTCACTGCACTTTCAGAGTTGTAACCAACCACATCTAGAGCAAAAAGTGGGGGTAAAAATCCAAAAGGGCACTTTCTTACACTAGAATGTAAAAGAAGCTTATAAAGTAAGCAGGCCAGATTTGTCTGGAAGTTGTTTACATTTTATTGACTATTAAGGATACCCATCATGATGATACTAAGTTGGAATTATACTGATTGAGATAAAGAAATGAATACTCATTTGTTCCTAAACTTTAAGGTAATTCTACATTAGTTTTTATGACTGTACTCAACATAAACTAGATCCTTATGTTCATTCTTAGACATTCCATGTTTATGATTAACTACCAAACCAATTATAGTTATGTCTCTTCTCCACCCAAAGAAGGTTGTGGTCTACTGATAAGAAGTTCATATTGGCTCAATTGCTTAGAAGCTGATAGGGGATCGGAGGGTGGAGCCCTTGTTACTTTCTACTCTGTTGCTACCATGCAATACATATTTAGATAAGGGGGGAAAGGTAGGGGTACGGACGTGGAAGGGTACTGTCTTTTAATTTCCTATTTATTTTTATTTTTCTTATTTTCTTTAGACTGACATTCATTACAGTCAGTCCTGTGTTTCATTTGATGGTTCTTTAGAAGAAATGGAACACATGATGAAACTTGTGAACAGTCCCTTGGAAATATTTCATATTTATAGCTTTTGCCCAATGATTTTTACAGTTTTAAAAAAATTAACTCATGACTTGCCAAAAAAGTGATTGCATAAAATTAGTGACAATAAATGTTGAAGGTATTAACAATCTTATGAAGAGAAGAAAAGCTTCAGAATACCTATATAAATTTAAGGGGGCATTATGTTCTGTTCATACAAGTAACAAAAGTCACGAAAGAGTCAACCTCCCTTCATTGGGGTAGGATAAGTGATATTCTCTGTTCTCCCGATGTCAACAAAAAAAAAGCGTTATATCTATGTTAGCAAAACAATCCAAAATGTCAATTTTAGAAACTCATAGATAAAGAAGGGAGATGGGTATTTATTAAACTTTCAAATGCAGAAAAATAATGATATGCACTTAACATATATGCCCGAATGTCACTGGTACAAAAGTTTTGAAACTCACGTACTGACTTTCTAGTTCATTAGGTGAGTTTAATTTTCCACTATGACCCTGAAAAGTCTTTCCAGGTTCAAATCCCGCCCGACTCCATCACATAAAATAATGCAAAGAATCTATAACCAATACACATTCAAGGATGCTTGGAGACTTCAGCACCCTAACGAAAGAGATTATAATTTTTTTTCCACCGATATCAAACACATTCCAAAATTGATTACCTATTAATCTCAGTTCAGTTCTCACAACAACAATCAGACTGAAAATAGTCTCTGATTATTCTGTCATTCAAATTGGAATATGACTAAAAAAGAAGACAAAATCTAGCATCTGAACGTGGAAATTCTGCAGGACTATTACTCTGTAGACGAATACAAAACGTCTTTAAAGAAAACCCCAAAGAAGTCTACAAGCCCCAATTATGCTGGTATGCCTTTAAAGAAACAAATTAATGGACACTGATAAGTATACATGCTCAAATTAATAAAGTGACAAATAAGAAACTGAAGTCTTTAGAAGTAGACATTAATAAACACAGCTACACCTAGATCGGAAAAAGGCAATACATTTGTAGAGTTGTTGAATAGTGAATATTTATGAATTTAACAAAATCCTGCGTAATAAAGCAGGGCAATGAAAAATTAAACACAACTTGATTTGTCTATGTGAAGGTGATAATGCAGGCAAACTCCTAGCAAGACACCTGAAATATAAACAGAGTACTCAATAATCAGGTTCTAATAATTAAGGATAAAAAAGGTAACATTCACTCTGGCCCTCAGAAAAGTCTACAAGTCATTTATGATCACTACAAGGCTCAATATATTGATAATTAAAACAATTGACACTGAAGAGGGGATAACATTTCTGAATAACAAATTTAAACTCAAATTAACTGAGGCCCACAAATGTCTTGTGAACAGTGAAATTAATCTAAAAAATGTATCTGATAATTAAGGAATTTAAGAAGAGAAAACATCTGGTCCGTGTGGGTTGATAGAATAAGTTTATAAAACCTTTTGGGAGAGTCTGAAAGACTTGTTGTTGAACCTTTTTCAAGAGTAAATGTTGACAGGGGAGATTACAGGGACGGCGGACAAAGCAATAGTAATGCTTGTACCAAAAGAAGGGAAAGATTTAAGCATGCCAAAGAACTATAGGCAGTTGTGGCTGATTAATTGTGACTGTAAGATCTATGTAAAAATATTTGCCAAAAGATTAGAAAGAATCGGGCTTTGGCTAATTTGTTCATACCAAGCAGAGTTTCTGAAGGGACAATTAGTAACAATATAAGGATTTTCTATGATACTCTAGAAATAGCTAAGGTGTGGCAAATAGAACTAGATGCTGAAAAGTCTGTTAATAAAGTGGCATGGTCATTTCTCAAAAATGTACTAAAAAAAAATTCTAACCTGGGAGAAAAGTTCATAAGAATGGCCACTGCACTTTACCAAAAGCGAAAGTTAGGGCTGGAGACACTATGGGCCTGATTACGACCTTGGTGGAGGGGATGCCTCCCAAATGTGATGGATGTCCCACCCGCCATATTACAAGTTCCATAGGACATAATGGCACTTGTAATATGGCGGGCATGCTATCCGTCAATTTGGGACAGGCGAATCCAATTCGCCAAGGTCGTAATCAGGCCCTATGTCTGATTTCTTCTATTTAAAACAGGGGACTAGACAGAGATGCCATCTATCACTACTATGAACCACAACTTGAAGTTCACAGGATTACGAATAAAGAATAATAATTTCAAAATGGCAGCATATGCTGGTGATATTTTGGTTATGACAGAACAAGCACAAACAGACATCCCGGCCCTTATGGAAATCACTGATGAACATGCTAGAGTATCTGGATACTCTCTTCATGAAGACAAATCTGAGGTAGGCCACCTCATTGTTTGATGTAGTGGGTCCATACTGGAAAATTCAGGGCTAGCATGGCAAAAAGATTATCCGAGGCCATGAGACAAGTTTAATGATCATTTTAAAGAATCCCTGACTCACAACAAGAATTTACTGATCAAAAACTCTCTAACTGTATTGAATAATTGTCCCAAATATTCCTCACTTAGTGGGGCAAGGTGGAATCACTTAAGATGATCACTATGCCTATTCTCAATTATCTGTGAAGTATGTCCCACACCAAGTGTGCAGGGACATCTTCAACTATATCTTTAAAATAGTAATGCATTTGTCTGGACTGGGACAAAAGAATGTGTCTCAATAAAATTTGAGGACTTCCTAAGGAACTGGGTGATGTTAACTTGGCAGATTTTAAGAAATTCTAAGCAGCCTTTCTATTTAGTCAGTGAATCCATTGGTTGAAGATTGAGGAGAACTATGCCCCTCCTTGGATTAAATTAGAAAAATTATTGATGGGTGACCTTCCTCTAATATCCTCACTCACTCTTAACAAAGACAACACAATTCTACAAAATATAATAATCACATGTACCATTAAAATGGATTCCAAATTATTGGATCTGATGCATGATAATTCTAATATGGCCTCATTATGGTCAAACAAGAAGATTATATTGGACAATGTTGTGTCAATGCAAGAAGAATGGTGTAAGAAAGGAGTACTTTAGATTAGAGATCAGGCTAGTAGGAAAGATATTAGGTCCTTTGCAAACATGCAGCACAAATATGGACTGGATAATTCTGATTTCTATGACTTCCTAAAGCTAAAAGAAACTGTCTCCAAGCATCCTTTCTTCCCTCCACAAGACCATTTGTTATCTCGCTAATTAATAAACTGAGGAAAGGAAGGCATGTTGTGTCCAAAATATACAGCATACTAAACCCTTAACGCTAGTCTATTGAAGTTTAAACAAGAAAGATGGTCGTCAAATTGGTTAATGGATAACAAAGCACACTTGACAGACAAGATGTGGACTAAATTCTGGACATATACCACTTACAAAAGAATCACCTCTAAACTGGCTCAGTCCAAACTTTTACTTCTCAACAGGACTTTTTGACAGCTCAGAGACAACCAAATTGGGCTGCTAACATATAAAATGTGTTGGAACTGTAAATCTAGTTCTGGCAACCTTGCTGTTGGAAATGGCCCTTCTGCAGGGTTATCCCCAGACTTTTTGCCTTCCTCCTTCTCTTTTTCTGACCTCATTTTTGCTGGTTTTTAGACTCTGCGGACTTTACCACTGCTAACCAGTGCTAAAGTGCATATGCTCTCTCCCTTTAAACATGGTAATATTGGATCATACCCAATTGGACTATTTAATTTACCTATAAGTCCCTAGTAATGTGCACTGTATGTGCCTAGGGCCTGTAGATTGAATGCTACTAGGGGGCCTGCAGCTCTGGTTGTGCCACCCACTTAAGTAGCCCCTTAACCTTGTCTCAGTCCTGCCATTGCAAGGCCTGTGTGTGCAGTTTCACTGCCACTTCGACTTGGCATTTAAAAGTACTCGCCAAGCCTAAAACTCCCCTTTTTCTACATATAGGTCACCCCTAATGTGTGCCATAGGTAACCCCTAGAGCAGGGTGCTGTGTGGGTAAAAGGCAGGACATGTACCTGTGTAGTTTATATGTCCTGGTAGTGTGAAACTCCTAAATTCATTTTTACACTACTGTGAGGCCTGCTCCCTTCATAGGCTAACATGGGGGCTGCCCTCATACATTGTTGAAGTGACAGCTGCTGATCTGAAAGGAGCAGGAAGGTCATATTTAGTATGGCCAGAATGGTAATACAAAATCCTGCTGACTGGTGAAGTCGGATTTAATATTACTATTCTAGAAATGCCACTTTTAGAAAGTGAGCATTTCTTTGCACTTAAATCTTTCTGTGCCTTACAATCCACATCTGGCTAGGTTTAGTTGACAGCTCCTTGTGAATTCACTCAGACACACCCCAAACACAGGGTACTCAGCCTCACTTGCATACATCTGCATTTTGAATGGGTCTTCCTGGGCTGGGAGGGTGGAGGGCCTGCTCTCACACAAAGGACTGCCACACCCCCTACTGGGACCCTGGCAGACAGGATTGAACTGAAAGGGGACCTGGAGCACTTCTAAGCAACTCTTTGAAGTCTCCCCCACTTCAAAGGCACATTTGGGTATAAAAAGGGGCTCTGCCCTACCACCAACGACACTTGCTGGAGAAGAAACCTGAACCAGAACCTGCATCCAGCCAAGAAGAACTGCCTGGCTACCTAAAGGACTCACCTGACTGCTTTTTACAAAGGACTGCTGCCTTGCTGTTGCCCTGCTGCCTTGCTGAACTCTTGCCTTGCTGCTGAAGTGCTCTCCAAGGGCTTGGATAGAGCTTGCCTCCTGTTCCTTGAAGTCTCAGGACCAAAAAGACTTCTCTTTTTCATTTGACGCACAGCTTGCTCCGCGGTGAAAAATTCACCGCACGCCGATCCGGAAAGACACCGCTCGACGCAACGCTTGCAGTGCGACCGGATCTTCGACGCACGGCCTTGCCTGGACAACGCCGCCCGACTTCAGAAAGGAAATCGACGTGACGCCTGCCGTGAGGGAGAAGATTCCACGCACAGCCCCCCGGAACGACGCGCAGCCGGAAAACAAGCCTAGGATTCCATGCACAGACCCCGGGACATCTGGTAATCCCGCAAACCCACAGAAGGAGACTGTCCGCACGCCGGAAAACGACGCACGACTTCCCGCGTGAAAAATAACGATGCAAGTCCGTGTGTGAAGGGGCGAAACCGACGCACACACCATTTTTCCACGTATCTCCTCCTCTGTGGCCCTTTGAGGAGATTTTCCACTTTAAACCAGGTACTTTGTGCTTGAAAGAGACTTTGGCCCTCATTCTGACCTTGGCGGGCGGCGGAGGCCGCCCGCCAAAGTCCCGCCGTCAGGTTACCGTTCCGCGGTCGAAAGACCGCGGCGGTAATTCCGACTTTCCCGCTGGGCTGGCGGGCGGTCGCCTTCAGACCGCCCGCCAGCCCAGCGGGAAAGAGGCTTCCACGATGAAGCCGGCTCGGAATCGAGCCGGCGGAGTGGAAGCTGTGCGACGGGTGCAGTTGCACCCGTCGCGTATTTCACTGTCTGCGCAGCAGACAGTGAAATACATGTAGGGGCCCTCTTACGGGGGCCCCTGCAATGCCCATGCCAGTGGCATGGGCATTGCAGGGGCCCCCAGGGGCCCGCGACCCCCCCTACCGCCATCCGGATCCCGGCGGTCAGACCGCCGGGATCTGGATGGCGGTAGGGGGGGTCGGAATCCCCGCGGCGGTGCAGCAAGCTGCGCCGCCGTGGAGGATTCAATGGGGCGGCGGTACACTGGCGGGAGCCCGCCAGTGGTGCCGGTCCGACCGCGGCTTTACCGCCGCGGTCGGAATCCCCATTGGAGCACCGCCGGCCTGTCGGCGGTGCTCCCGCGGTCCTCCGCCCTGGCGGTCTTTGACCGCCAGGGTCAGAATGAGGGCCTTTGTTCGCTTTTTAAAGACTTAAGACACTTTGGCCCTCATTCTGACCCTGGCGGTCTTTGACCGCCAGGGCGGAGGACTGCGGGAGCACCGCCGACAGGCCGGCGGTGCTCCAATGGGGATTCCGACCGCGGCGGTAAAGCCGCGGTCGGACCGGCACCACTGGCGGGCTCCCGCCAGTGTACCGCCGCCCCATTGAATCCTCCACGGCGGCGCAGCTTGCTGCACCGCCGCGGGGATTCCGACCCCCCCTACCGCCGTCCAGATCCCGGCGGTCCGACCGCTGGGATCCGGATGGCGGTAGGGGGGGTCACGGGGCCCCTGGGGGCCCCTGCAGTGCCCATGCCACTGGCATGGGCATTGCAGGGGCCCCCGTAAGAGGGCCCCTACATGTATTTCACTGTCTGCTGCGCAGACAGTGAAATACGCGACGGGTGCAACTGCACCCGTCGCACAGCTTCCACTCCGCCGGCTCGATTCAGAGCCGGCTTCATCGTGGAAGCCTCTTTCCCGCTGGGCTGGCGGGCGGTCTGAAGGCGACCGCCCGCCAGCCCAGCGGGAAAGTCAGAATTACCGCCGCGGTCTTTCGACCGCGGAACGGTAATCTGACGGCGGGACTTTGGCGGGCGGCCTCCGCCGCCCGCCAAGGTCAGAATGAGGGCCTTTATATCACTTTTCAGTGATATCTCTACAATTTCATATTGCATCTTTATTCGTTTTGACCTGCAAATATCCAGATACATATTATATATTTTTCTAAACACTGTGTGGTGTATTTTTGTGGTGCTATATTGTGTTATTGTATGATTTATTGCACAAATACTTTACACATTGCCTTCTAAGTTAAGCCTGACTGCTCGTGCCAAGCTACCAGAGGGTGGGCACAGGATAATTTGGATTGTGTGTGACTTACCCTGACTAGAGTGAAGGTTCTTGCTTGGACAGAGGGTAACCTGACTGCCAACCAAAACCCCCATTTCTAACACTTGCACATATGTTTTTTTGAAGTGCCTTCTACTTCATCAATACTGTGACACAATATATTCATACATTTCTTTAAATTTAGACCGCCTACAAATTTCACCTATACAGTACTAGTATCCATATGTTAATAGAACAACTTAATTTCATTAGATCCCATGTTCTCTCTGGCACACAAAACTATGGAACTATGAAAGGATCTTGGGACCAACTCAGTTCTTACTTAGTGGGAGTGGTTATAATACATTAGAGGAGCTGAAAGCATTGTGGCCCAACACTATCCCTAAATCTTAGCAAATTTTCCTTTATGAAGGAAATTAGATGAATATCTTGAAAATATTGCACCTCCATAATTTCAATACCACACTTTTAGGAAAAAATACAGATAAGTTACAGACTCAAACACTGGTATATTTCTACAGTGTTACACTTGTTATTTTCAATACAACATTGAAGAACTCACTCAGATGTTTTATCTTCTAGGAACTTTGACGGGAATGTACATTTAGGGCCTGATTCTAACTTTGGAGGACGGTGTTAAACCGTCCCAAAAGTGGCGGATATACCACCTACCGTATTACGAGTCCATTATATCCTATGGAACTCGTAATACGGTAGGAGGTATATCCGCCACTTTTGGGACGGTTTAACACCGTCCTCCAAAGTTAGAATCAGGCCCTTAATCTCTTACCTTCTCTCTTTGTTTCCCATTTTTTGTTTCTTCTTATCTTCTCCAGTCTTCTTTTTCTTTTTTCTTTTCCCATTTATTAATTTCCTCTCGCAAGCACTGTTTACAACAAACTTTCACCCATTGTTGAATGGTTACTCAATCATTTATTGAACAGCATACATAAAGGTGTTTTGTGTGATTTTCTACACTGTATTACCTTATTTGTACTAATATTAACAGAATTGTTATCTCATACATTCTCATAAGGTACTTGTATATTTGATTACTGGAACTCCAGCTAGGTCATATGTTATGTAACAAAATGTTTTATACAGCTTACCTCTTTGTATTGTTTTATATAATACTGAATAAAGTATTTTGAAATTAAAATATGAGCTTTACAAAGATACAGTCTATGCAAGACATAAAGCAGTAACTGTAGATTGGGAAGGCAGTATGTTCTATAAAGTGGCAACGTGTCCTTTAAACATCTGTCCACCATGTTCTACTTTCAACTATAACAAAACATCCTCACAGTCTCTTGTTATTACTGTTTCTCCTGTTTTACAGGGTTATGCAATGAGCATACCTAAATGACGGCCACCAAGTTAAACTTTCTACTCAGTGACAGGTTGCAATCTTGTTCCTAGTTATGAAGCAGAGGGATGTAGGCTTTAAACAGACTAATCAGTGAAGCACTAGTTTTGTTTACATAAATGAGGAAAACATCTACATGACTTGAAATAAAACAAATAGAACATTTCTTTAATTTTAGTAGAAATTCACACCCAGGAATTGCATGTCTAAGAATTGTTCCAATGTATTAAAAATATATATATTTTACTTAAATATATTTATTGGCAGGAAGCCAATACTGTGGTGTACGTTTTTCAAGGTATAAAATCCCATCCTGTGAATGCAAAGAACGGTATTATGTATCTATGTTTTAAGGTATTGCACACACTGTACATACAATGATATGGCTTGCTGTACAAACTCTATTAAAAACACAGAAATAAATTAGATGACTGGAAATTAAAGGAGTGTGCAATGCAATAAGGTATTTTAAACATTCTGTCAGGCTTTGTTCATGGGGCCATGTGTCACAAGGCAGACAGGGTTGACTGGGCCAACACCATGGTGGTTTAGGGTCTGTCCTACTATGTTTCTGCAATCTGAGCCAAGTACAACTCTTTTTACACTTGCCTCTCAGGGTTGCCAGGGCACGCTATCACAGGCTTCTCAGTGAGGTAGTGTGAGGTGCAAGAGCTCAAAACTCAACAATCAGCCAATAGATACAATAACTTGCCCAGTGCTTGTCTTTCACAACAAAAGGTACTTCTATCATATAATAGAACTGAATATTACACAATTAAATTAAGTAAATGAATATAGGGTATGATTGTGCTCCACAGAAGATGCTACACTCTTCTGCTCCAGTTTCCACACTCAACCCAGGTTACCCTGGAAAATACAGTCCCCTCTATCTCGTGGATTAGCCACAGGAGCAGATTATTACTGTAACCCCCATGAGGCTTGCAGTGCAACTCAGTCTATTTTTAGGTCTTGGCTCTAGACAGAGCGCATGCAGAGTCTGGAAACCGAGATATGCTATAGCTACATCATGAAATTCAGCCTGCCTATAGGCTTGCTGTTGGCTGGCTCCATTGTTGCTCTCCCATTGTCACCATTTGTACATGCATTTGACATGCCTCTTTCTCTGTTTACTCCTCCCCGGGAGCCGGGATTGAGTACACAATCCTTCCACTATTCCTCATTTTATTACCATTTTAAGAACTTATTTTTTCTCGGTTTACAAGCCCTTCTCAGGAGAACTGGTATTTGCATTTGCTCCGCTGTTCTGCTTTGCTTCAAACTAAGAGGGAACAAAGCTAAAGAATGCGAAGAATGTAGCACTCTTAGTCTGAGTAATGAATTTATTAAGGCACTTCCCAGGTCTCAAACACAAATATACAAAATAATAAAGTGATCACTTAATTTGAATGCAGTAACACACGTGCAGCTACTAAAATAATCACAGCATTAGGATAATAATAATCAGAGAAAATGCAATATATCAACGATGAATATATATATGCAGTGACTAAGTATATTTATGCATGCACACATTGAAGCTAGATAATTAAGAATTGAGAATTCATCACCATGGGGATCAAATCCATCATCCTTGTCTGCCAACTTCAAGCTGTGGAACCTGGAGCAGCTGAGACAGGAGGAATTTCCCCATTGGGACTCTGATTTTCTTGAGCAATGCGTCCACCCTCAGGAATGAGTTCCTTTTGCCTCAGTGCAAAGATTCTCTGCCTTGTATACTTTAAACAGAACTTAAAAGGAAGGTTCTAGTGCTTCCCCTCCCTTCGGGCCTGATCCCATGGTGTATTTTCAAAGACAGAGCTGCACTCTTCTCTGCCATAAACATTCTCATCTTTGTACACTCTTATCAATGTTGCATCCCCTTCTAATGCTTTCAACAATGAGATGTAGTTGCAGCATTCCAGGCTGATGAGGCTCACAGTGTCGAGGTGCAGTTATGGTCTACCAGGTAGACCGGGCTCCAAGTGGTGAGGTGCCTTTGTGATCTTCGTGTGTCAGCAGAGGTGGCACTAGTTCCTGGCCTGCAGTAGCTGGCTGTCACATTTGATTCGGTGCAACCTTTGGGGCAGTTCTCAGGTAAGAACCAAGCAGAGAGACCGGGGAACTCACTCATGATATTGCTTGCATCTGACTTTGTTCCCTGATATTTCTGCTTTCTCTTGGTTCTCTGCACACTGGGAACAAGCTGGACCTCTCCTCCTTGACAGACTCTCCTCCTGCAGGTACAGGCACACTCCTTTACCCTCTCAGAAGGCAGGCAGTCTTTGTCAAGGAACCAAGCAGACCCTATGCTTCTCCAGCAAATGATGAAGACTTGGTGATGTAATTGAAGCTCTGGAAGACTGACTGTTATCCCTGGTTACAAAGCAACTTGCTGACTACTATGTGGATCACTCCCTTTCTTTGTCAAGAAGAATTTGAGTCTGGAACAAAGTGGGCTGGTTTGAATCCCAGTTTTATACACATTTCCGAGAATGGGGATTTAGATCTACTGTCTGTTTTTGTTGGGTGGTTTCACCTTTCAAGTGTCCTTCTCAGGCAGCACTCCAGATGCGGCCTTTGTATATGGTGATTCTTACACACATCTGAAAGCACTGTGGCTATCTCCAAGCAGGAACAACCACCCCATGGAAACAATGAAGTATGATTTATATGCTGCTGGCTATCAACAGCTTTTCTAAAGCAGTACTCAGGGATAGACAAGAGAGTAGAACAGGCCTAGAACTTCCTCACCTCGAACAACATAAACTGCAGTCCCTTTTCATCCCTACCATATACTAAATGGCAGTGCTCTGGAAGAGCTAACCTGCTGTCCCTTGCTCATGAATACTTTATAGAATTTTTAACGGGAGACTAATCTCCATCCTCATCATTTCAGTGTCAGGAGCTTCAACCTCCAGCACCAGGAATGTAGGAAATACACTTCCCCTGTTTGAGGAAGCTGTCGTCACCATCCATGTTTTGCCATGAGAATTAGAAGTATCCATGATAAATCCCACTAGAGTGTTTAGCGAGATTCATACACCTATTGAACCTAACTACCACCCATATACTACATACATACTATAAACGCACACACACTTGACATATACAAGGGATGTCAATGTGACATGCTTGGGTACATATAATAGGGGAACTTTACACAAATGTGGTCACTAGGCCACACTTCCATTGACACATATGAAAAGGTCTTGTCATACCAAGGATTCACAAAAGACTGTACACTGCCACCACCACTGTAAGTGCTATGCCCAAGATAGGGACTGCAGTCCTCTGTCCACAATGAGGGCACACTTGGTGACAACCTCAGGCCACAGAACAGGTCCTGGACCTTTTCTTGTCAGGGGCATGCCTGGGGCTTTGCATACACACTAGATTTGTGTGACTTGAGGCCCAAATTAAAAGTCAGGATACTAGAGTCACAGGCAGGTGTCACTCAGAGCAGGAGAGCATGCCCTTATGCCATACAGGGAATACTCTCATCTCAACACATGCTCTGGTAAGGCCAGTAGGTCCGACGTTCTTGTATCTGAAACCACTTCCTCATCGATTGGTGAGTTTGTGTGTGTGTGATTCTGTGAATGGATGAATGCAAGAAAGAACCAATCGGTGGATGGATCACTAAGTGCATGGATGATGAACGAGTGAGTGACTGATCGCATCGATGGTTGAACTGAGCGATTGAAATGCTTGTAACACTTCAAAGTGCTGCAACTTTTTCAACCTTCTGTAGGTCCTCCAGCTTAAGAAGAATGGCACTTCTAGGAGTCAGGGAAATTGTCAGATGTTGGTCGATTCTTTAGTATCACTCAACCAGTTCCTCAAAACTCTGCAGTGTCAAAATGACTGTTTATAAAAACCATTAATGTAATTGCAGCGCCTCTACTGAAATGTGTCCTTCATACCCAACAAATACATGTTACTTTGAGTCCTGTACATTATTAAATAGATCATCAATTGCAAGTTCTTGTTCTGTCTACCCGGGCTAAATTTATTTTATCTACCCAAGACCTTTTCCTAACATTGCTTATCAAGATGAAACTTTGTCTAGCTCCCAATCATATAGAGTGTGCAATCTTTCC
Organism: Pleurodeles waltl; assembly: GCF_031143425.1. Classification (NCBI taxonomy): domain Eukaryota; kingdom Metazoa; phylum Chordata; class Amphibia; order Caudata; family Salamandridae; genus Pleurodeles; species Pleurodeles waltl. The sequence goes on from NC_090439.1 coordinate 594,589,755, forward strand.
ACTGAAACTTTGAATAGCATTGATTCATAGTGCAAACACTGGACTCAAGGCTCCCTAGGTTCTTTAGTGTATTCCTTCAGAACATACACCAGTATGAGATGATTCAAAGTTCTGAAAGGGGATTGTATTCTCTTCTCAGTTCTCTGAAACTAAACTATAATGCATGCTGGGTATCCATTTTCTTTCCAGAACTATGGTTCATTATGTATTTCTATTGTTTGGTTTTTGCACAAAAACAGATGTTCTGGCACAGATCATCTTCATTTTTAGAGCTGTCCTCCACACTAATATTCAAGCTGTTTTAATTGAGACAGTTAATCACTTCCAAAACTTATCTCATTTGAGTGTAACCTCAGTAGGATTAGAAAATCATGTTGGGAGGATTACTTTATATCAACCCTCACCCACATCTTCTCAAGCAATCAGATAAGCCTATACCCAAATAGGAACAAATCACGGTAACTGTTTTGATTTATAGTGCTAAGGAAAGGGTATGGTTTCTTTCTGGGAAACTAACTGACACCTTTTTCACTCGATAAGAATATTTTGAAAAGATGGGCAAGTTTAGAAAACAAATTTTCATCTGGTTGATTGTCAGAGTGTGCTAAGTTTTCTTCCATGACCATTAGGAACGTTTTGAGGATTTAGGTAACTTGTTGATATGAGGTATTAATTATAAAGAGCTCTCAATGGTGATGGTCATGTATTTCATAGAAGAGAGAGATGAGTGGAACCCTCATTTTTAAGTTTGTTCACAAGTATGGTGTCAAATTTGATTTTATGTTTAAGCATGATGAGAATAAATTCATATTTTAGGGATTTGGCAGAAGAATGTTATCAGTCTTACGTTGCTGGAGTTTTATGAGACAGCCTGAGTGTGATGCTATCCTTGATATACAATATTAAATTCTTCTTTGGCATTCAAGTCTAAACAAAACATATGTGCTATCCCTTGATGTGGCTGATTGTATAACTCTGAGGATATGCCTAACACTGCTACATTCACATCTTATAAATCCAACGTGTTCTTTGAAAACCAGATAGTTTATCACTTGATGTTGCCTTGTTGCCTAAATCTTCATAAATGTAATGTCGCTGTTCATGAGTGAAATTGGTCTCCAACTCTTGCCCTTCAATTCTTTATGGATCAAAATAATTTGCAAAAGCTTCATAACCTGACAGAAATAACCATTCTTACCATTTAATACTCACCTCATCAGAGGAGCCAAGTCCACACCAAAGTGTTGTAAAAATTTATTTTTAAAGCATTTAGGCGCTAGTGCCTTGCCCAAATGTAAATTAAGAACTTGGAATGTTCCAGAGACAACCAGGCAAGGAACTCAATTAGATTTGACAGGCATAACTTTGCTGTTGTGAAAACATGTTGCTACCCATTTTAATCCATTTGACTATTGCTTCTTTTTTACATTATTTCCTGTGGTTGATGTAAGGCTGACTAGCCTTTAACTTTTAGCCACTACGCGTGATTAGACTTCATTATCCTTTCCCAGGTTGACCAGAACATTTGTTTTTTTAGGAGGGAAAGGTCACTGCCCCTCTCTACTGCTGCAGCGTGTTTAACTGGTAGTAGGAAGCTTCTGATAATAGCCGAGCACTACCACCAGCGATAACGCTACCGCCCTTTTTTGATTCTGGCCTACAGACAATCTTAGCTGTTTATACAGCCTCATATAATCAAAGACAATAACACAAATATATAAATGTATATGCATACAAAGAGGGCCTCTGTGTCAGCCCTCTTCATCCATTGCTCTGTTCAGCTGTCATTCACATTTTGCTTCTACCCACTGCAACAAACAGCATGGAGCATTGGGTCAGTCCACTTCAGCCATTGGCCTACTTGCACTGTGAGTGGTGGCATTTTTTCTGATCACATGTGCACATCTGCCTAAAATAGAAGTGAACTTCACATCCAAGGCTTTTGGGCCAATACTTTACACTGTCAATACTTTTTTCCTTCCATCTTGTTTACCAGGCACACAACACCTTTGAAACGAAAATACTGATCACATTGAGGGTCAAAAATATTCACATATAGATGATATGCAATCTTCTAAATGGAATTCTACAGTGGCCCTTATTATTTCTTCCATCGCAATCAAAACATAAAATCTGTCTTCAGAAGGGCACTGCTGTTTCTGTTCCTGTACTGATATCTCCCTAACTCAATTCATATGCTGAAGTCTGCTATAACTCTGCTGCGGTCACCAGCTTCTTCGGATATGTATAGACCACTTTGTCATGCCCTTGAGAATAATTATGCCACTTGCATCTATGCTTATTTTCTTTTATTGATAACTTAGAGACTTGAGCTGGTGTTCGTTTCATGACATTTAAACTCAAAGGAAAAGTTACATATTTTAGAGTCAATCAGAGAACTAAAACAAGCAAATATAGAGCACATCCTTGGGGAGAGATATGCTTGTGAGATTAAAAGATCTTGGAATACAAAGGACATGTTCAGAAAGAAAATAATAACTTTAGGATTCATAGGCTTATGCCTAGGATTTATGCCAAGTTACTGCTTTTGTGGAGTTCACAGAATTCAGAGGGGTAGACAACAAATCTATGAAAATGTAAGACTTCAGTGTTCAAGTCCCACCCTAAGCCAGACGTTTTTTTCTGCCAGCGGTAAAGCTTCCAGTTTAAGGTTTTGGGTAAATTGTGTGTTTACTCAGACGTTTTAAAAAGTTGTGTGTGTCTCCAGTGCTGAACAGGCTGAATTAAAAGTTTATTGTTGGGGGATAGTTGAAGTCAACCAAATACAAAGCATGGCCCTTAGTTAGTACTCCTTGCTATCTCCATTTTAGTAATTAGGGTATAATTTACAAGACCTTTGCACCACCATTGCATAACTTTTTTTCTGACGGAACGGTTGTGCTTTACACTGCTCCACATTTACAACTGACGCATTGGGCCCAATACACCAGTTGTAAAGCCTTGCATCAAATTATACCTGCGCCAGGTATAATGTATGCAAGGTAGGCATTCCCTTGGGAAAAGCCACACAGAACTGACGCTGTGAAATTTACATTTCACTGCGTCGTTCTGTGACTTCATTGCATCAGAATTTTAACGCCTGCTTAGAGCAGGCGTTAAACTGACGTAGAGCTTTTCTCCATGGGAGCTTTCCTCGCATTGTTGGAGTAGTGTACTTTTTTAGGCGCTAGTCCAGCAATGCGGCAGTTTAGCGCCACAAATGTGTCAGAATTTCTGACGCATCTGTGAAAACGTGCACCATGGAGCTCTGTATTGTAAATACAGCACATTCATGGCGCCGTTAAGGGGTTATAGGGCAGCACAAGAAATTAGGCCCTCAGTTCTTAGTCAAATGAAAATGTAAACAGCATTTATATAGTGCATTTCATACATGTTGCAAGTCCAAAAGAGCTTTCTGGTTCGTATGACCACTAAACCTGACAATTTTCCATACTACTAATACCCACCTGTGGGCGTAGCACATCTTTATTTCATGAGAAAAGATCTGTAATATTCATCCACATAAGGTACATCAGCAAAGAACCTCTAAGTGTAAGATCAGTTCCACGTCTGTGATTTTCATCATCAGAGCAGGCCCCCATTGAAATCTGTGACTAACTTTTAATTCCACAGGACATACAGGCACACTCTTATAAAGGGAATTATATCCCGGGGTCTTGATCACCACACATATAGACCACCTTATGACAGCAGGTGGTAAACACGTGTGTTGAAGCCCACAGAAGAGGGAATGCAGTGGACAATACTGCTGGGCAACTGCAGGCACGTGCAGTTATTCCTCATTGTCTGAGGTTTCATTCCTAATTCTATGGTACTGGTGGGTTTGAACACATGGCACCGGTAAGTACAGGTGCAGAGATGCACCACACCAATACCTTGCAACGTGTATTTAGGACTTATTCTGATAGAACCACTAAGATAGCTTAATGAGGTAAGGCCTTGTTGCTCAAATCTGTGTGAAACCTGAAGGTCAGAGGTTGTACCTCCACAGACCCATCAGCCCGTTTAAGATCTGTCAGTAGCCAAGACATTTGATTTTACCAAAATTATACATATAATACACAACAAAGGGTTTTCAGCTAGCCTTATTCATCTATTAGTCTATTATACAGCATGAGGCAATGGGTCAGTCCAATCAGCCATTGGCTAACTTCACTGTGAATGACAGCATTCAGTACTTTCACACGGAGCACATTTGCGAACACCGTAGTACATTTTAGTGCCAGGGACTACTATAGCAATGTGTGTTTTTTGACATCAAAAAATATTTTTGCTTTCAGCCAATGATTTTTTTTTTATGTAATGGTGAGGACCCGGCATCTCACCCAACAAAACAAGTTTCACAAAAAACATGTCAACACAAAATGAGAACTGACAAAGCAAAACGCTGGTAGCACAAGACATTATGGCTTTGCCAATACTTATCATGAACTTGAGGCTAATAAAATCGTAACTGTTGTATTCAGTAATAGTAGTGCATATAAATGAGAGGCCTTCCAAATCGCTGTGCTGCAGTAGAAATCAAACACATTTATTGCTGCTTGGTCAGTAAGAGTCACGTATATAGCTTATAAAGGAATTGATTCATTAAGACCCCAAAATAACTACTGCTCAGATTCTGTAATATCAACTTTTTATCCGAAAACCAGCAAGTTTGTTCTGAAGCGTGGTTCCCAATTTCTTTTGCAATATATTTTTTTGAATTTTCTTTGGCGACATTCGTAAAACATATTTAACACTAACAGCCGCTGAATGCAAACCATTTAAGATGTTGAGAAATACTAGAATCCAAGCAGTCTGGTTCTCGGATTTGCCTTGTTGACAGTGGTTGATCAAGTGAAATATTCCGCTTTAATTCTAGGGAGATTCTGATATCTTCCCAGAAGCCTCTGCGCTGCTGTCAAGGGGACTGAGAACTCACGTCAATGAATTAATTGTCCGGGTTGGGGCAGCCTCAGCGGGAATGGCAGGAAGAACCACATACTTCCATGGACTTTTAGTGAGTAACAAAGAGTGGCTATGACCGCTTTCCTCCTGTTCCTTCCTGTGAGTCATGCAGATATGTCTGCTTATGCAGCTCGAATTAATGAACAGCCAATATCTGATGTTTCTGTTTACCAAATTAAGCCTTCACAGACACTCCAAGTGCCTACACCTACGTGTGATCATTCCCACTTTTACACATGGGAGTATGACATTATCACAATAATAATTATTGATTATTACATAATCAAGGATCTATGGATTAAACCCCACAACTATGTGAGAGACATTGACATTTCTATTAGTTACTGGTAAGCATGTCTAATCTTGCTTTACAATAAAAGGCATATGGGCTCTGAAATGGCTGGCATTGTTGGGAGTTTGACATACATCCTTCTGCTAGATGCATATCTGTGAATTTTTTTATGAACGTTTGTGACTGGGTATCCTTTCTGCAAAACTCCAAGGGCCTCATTACGAGACTGGTAGGCCAACTGTCATCCCCACCAGCCCAGTTTGGAGACGACAATGGATCTGGTGGTCTCCCCTCCAGCCCAATTTAGATGTTTCCACTGGGCTGACAAGTGGAAACCTCCTAATATGGCCAGTCAGCCCAGTGAAAACAGTGTGGCAGCAATGGCCTCGGCTCCACAGGGAGCCGAGGCCAATGCCGTCGCACAGAGGGTGCCCCCAGCACCCTCAGAATGCGCACTTTCTTCCATAGTAGACTGCGCATTCCCGAGGATGCTGGGCAGGAGGGCCTCTGCACTGCTCACTACATGGTCGTAGGCAGTGCAGGGGCCCCCTGGAGGCCTCCAGCACCGCCTGTCCTCCAGGCTTTTTATGGCGGGGACCCTGCCATCAAAAGGCTGGCAGACAGGGGACTCATGATCAGCATGCCAGTGCTGAATTCAGCACCACCGTGGCTGACCATAACTCCAACCACCGCTACCCCGCCGGGATCCATGATCCTGGTGGCGGTCTGACCGTCAGGGTTGTAAACTGACATTTGGACCGCTAGGAGTGCAGCGTTCTGACTGCCACCATGGGTTTGATGGTCCTATGGGCCATCGTACACGTAATGAGGCCATAAGTCAGGTCCTTAGTGGATGCATAATATCTGAAATATGTATGCTACAGAGAATGGCACTCTGAGTTTTTGGAGGAGTGGGTGCTATTCCGGCGTAGTATTTTACTGCCTGAAGATTATGCAGAAGACAGGTACTTTGAGATCCATTTTAGTCTATTAACTCTGATTACGTTTGGGTGGAAGGGAAACCCAGGGAACTGTTTAGGGAAAGTATTTGTGAAATACAGAAAGAATCCTCTTAAAATGGCTTTTGATGATCAGGTACGTGGAGGTGGGTCCCTGAGTGGACTTTTAGGAAGGGTGGTGTGGCTGCTGCTGAGTGATGGGTATGTTAGATCTAACTGTGTGCTTTCTTTCTCTCTCTCTCTCTCTCTCTCTCTCTCTCTCTCTCTCTCTCTCTCTCACTCTCTCTCGCTCTCTCTCTTCTCTATTTCAATGTCCTATGTTCTCATTCGTTTCTTATGTTGACAAAACTGAAACAACTAGTTTGATAGGCCCTCTGTATGCAATACCTATTCTTGTCACATACAACCTGTGAAATGAAAAATAAAAAAGTGAAAAACTCAACCACTAAGTGATAACAAAGTCATGGGTTTCCCTCCTGCTATATAGAAAGGATTTGTATATGTGGTCTGATGTGCCCCCTGTTCACTTTACTATGCATTGATTATTTACTGTTACATGGGAGGTATTACTTGAGTAAGAATTCAGCTTGTTTCTGTGATCTGTATGAAGCTTTAAAAATGACAGTTGAACCAAAAAGATGAAGAGATGCATACATTTTAAGCAGAATAGAGTAATAGACAGGGTCGAAGGCTGCAGACAGGTTGAAATTTATTTTTACGGCTGAAGGACAGGTGTGATGGGCTGAGGTGGTTCTGGTATTAGAGCAAGGTAGAGAGTGGATAAGAGCATGGACTTCAGACTGGAGATAACAAAGTAGATATCAGAGGCTTGGTAGAGAGTGTGCTTTTTGAACACCACATAATCTATGACTTTACCAAAGACAGGCTATTTAGATGCTGCACAGTAGTTGAGGAGTGAATTGTTAGACATTTTCAACCTCAAACATTGTGCCTAGTTGCCAATGATTAAAGGAAGATTGAGAGAGGCGTGAGAGAGAGATGGTAGCATGAGTAAAGGTTTGATGTTATTATAACAAAAAGGATCAGTGAGGGTACTAGAGGGTTTGTCAATTTTGAGTTGGGGGAATAACTAATGGTGTCAGAATGGACATAACTTAAATATGAATGACCATCAACTGTTGTGGAACACAGGGCACCAAGTGTTTACCTAAGTAATTCAGACTCTCTTTTTTTGGGCAGAAGCACACTTATCAGCTCTTCAGACATCCTATCTTCAGAGGACAGAGAACCACACAGCATATCTCATCAACCAAGTGTTACCTATCTCAGAGCATTCCAGCTTTATGTGGAGGCCCTTTAGTTGGTAACAGACCAGTTGGACCCATCCTGACTGCATCTCTTTGCCACAGAAGAGCCCTCTGTTCTTCCTCCTTTCTGGTAGGGGGTTTGGTTTCATATGGCAAAATGAGGAGATGCTCTGTCTCTGGTCTTGCCACTGGGGTACTGTATGTTTTACTTCCGATTGCCTTCCAATGGGACAAAAAATGATTCGGGGGGAAGGGGCATCTTCGATCTGGATAGCACCCTTTTGGAAATGATGCACTCATTCTCAAGCATTCCAAAATTGCCAGTATTTCCTCTGTTACACCTCCCAGAGATCCATCCTCCCCTAAAGTGTCCTGAACTTTCCTGTCAGGCTCAGTGACACCTTCAGCTCACACCTTAAGAAATAAGCGGATAGGTTTGAAGCCCAGAATTCTTCTAGAGCTGTGGATTTGGATACTCAGGAGTGTACCTATTGTTATATGCTATGTAAAACATCAAGTCCATTTTTAATCCTGGTGATGCATGAATGGTGAAGTTACTCTCATATTTTGAAATCCGTTTCTCATCTTATATTTCCTTCAGGGTGGCTTTTTGAAGGGTCTGGCTCCTTCAACATCAGGTGAATAATCAGTGGCTGTTTGCACTTTTAATAAGTCTTGGGGATCACTGACTTCAGTGGCTTTCCTCTTCTTCTTCCCGCTTTTCCAGTGTGCGGTCTTCCCCCTTTTTTTCAGGGTTAACAAAGAGCCCATTTGAGCCACTGAAATCTGCTGCCTTTTCAGGCTTCTTGCATAGGTTTTTCCATGTTGACATTACTTCTGACCTTAGAGTAGGGAATTAGGATATTTGATTATTTCTCCTCCTTTTGTGTTCCTGATTAGGTTCTTAAAGCCTGGGCCAGTTTTTCCTCTCAAGAATCCTTTCTAGTTTCATTTATCCCAGATTATTGTGTTACTGGTGTTCCTCTTGAATGTTTAAATGATTCTCTACTCTTTGGATGTATGCAAGGCCCTTTCAATCTATTTAGACAGAACCAATTAATTGTGTTCCTTGGAATCTGTTTTTGTGACCTTTGCAGGAATTGGTAGCAGAATGAAGCCCCATTTTTGCTAAGCTAATCAATTAGGTTAGAGTGGCCTTAGTTCAGGCCTATTCAGGGAAGATTCAACAAGTGAGGGTCCAAGCTAGTTTGACAAGGGGTATGGGTGCCTCCTGGGCAGACATTTGTAGGATTCCCCTTCACAAAATTTGTAGAACAGCTGTTTGGTTGCATTCTAACACTTTTGTTTCTCGCGACCACCTTTAGGTGTGGGGTTTAGGGACTGGCTACTTTGTGTTTACGGTTACAAGTGCTGCTTCTATTTAAGCATCTTCTTTCTTCAGAACATTATGGCATTTAATTCTCAATTTTAGATCATTATTTCTATGTCCAGTTTCTGGGCTTTCTACAACCTCATGCATGTCAGGACTGGGACAAAGAAGAAGGGTGAGAATGTAATGTCCTGGATAATTAATGGTAATCTTCATTACTTCAGGGGAGGTATGCTGCCTCAAGTATGTCAGACCTCAGACAAGGAAGGCAAGGACTCAGAATAACAATCAGAATATAACCATTTGTTCAATAATCTGCTTAGTTTCTGGGCTTTATCCCAGAAAACAACTTCTATTAAAGTGATGGTCAATACACAATAAGATAATGGCAGGAGAATGTTTAATCAAATGGTTCCAGACACCACCCCTTTAATTCCCACTTAGATTTCCCTAAGAAGTTTTTTTACGACAGTGGCTTAAAATTCACTGCTGGGGGTATCAAATACCAATGTATTATCTGTTGAATACTAGGAGATGATGTGTTCCACTGTTTGTATTTTCACCACCAAAGGTAATTCAATACTGCCTACATTGTAATTGTAGTATAGCATTTGTTTAACACTTACTACCCTGTGTGGGGCACTGAAGCACTTACTCACATGGATAGCAAGCTACTGTGGGATTTGTTGGAGGGAGGGTATTGTTTTTGTTTTGAGCCAAGATGTAAAGTATTTTCATGTGGTGCTTGATGACCATGAAGGTGCGGTTATCGTGTTATGGGACGCAGTGCCTTGCACAGTGATGGGTAAGAGTATGAGAGAAATGGTCGTACAAGTTAGTACTATGATAACAGCTAATCAACTTAGCCTATGGGGCATCAGGCTGCTGTGCACCAATACACCCAAATGGGGGGGAGAGGGGTTATCTGAGAAGGCCCAATAATCCATACAGAGGCATGCAGCAGCCTTACATGCTGACGAGTGAGTAAATCACCTACTAAAAGGGCAAGATGAATTGGTGACATAAGCAGTAACCATGTACCATGCGCTGTCTGTTGCGAGGCATATTGTAGGTTACAAAAAACATAAAGGGGCTTGGAGCCCACCCATTGCCTATCATTGGTTGTCTTTCCTTGTCATTTTTATTTGTCCCCTTCTTATTCCCGCCCCAGGTTGTCAATCTAGTGTGTGTCCCTCCCTGGTATCATTGCCTCTTTACAATCTCTTTGATTGGCTGGCAGTGCTCCTTCCGCTGCTTACTTTTCATGCACTACTTTTTTCTCTTGTGAGAAGCATTACACTTGTGTGTGTGTTTTTGAGTCATCTGCCTCATGTACGCCTCTCCCCCTGCACTCTGTGTTGCTCTCAGTTGCCTGACTGCTTTTCCCCTCTCCTGCCCCTTTTGTACTCACCCTGGTGCTTCTTCCCATTCCTGCTCCAAATGTGCACACAGTGTTGCTTTCTCCCGAACGAGTGTTACTTTTGCTCTTGCCCTTCCCCTGGTTCTTTCACGTCCTTTCTAATCTACCCCATTGGTTTTGCCTCCCTTTCTGAGTTGCTTTGCCATTTGTCCATCTGTGTGCTTCCACTCCCCTGTCTACACGCTTTAAGGAGTAAATTGTGCATTTTTTATGTTCTGTTTAGTTACCTTCTAACTCAGATCAGTAATTAAAAATAAAAAAAACACCTGCATCATTTTGTAGGTGAGCACAGGTGTGGTGCACACACCCACAAATGGCCCTGTCAAATTCTTTTTTTTATAACATTAGACATGCTGCAAAACACCACAGACACTGTGCAGCATGGCTAATAACCACTGGCAAAGCCAGTAGGTCACGAAGGTGAGAGCTATTGGCGTTGCCTTTGCTTGTAATATATGCCTCCACAAGTTTACTGCCCTTCCAAGCTCCTTTGTCAGGCCCATTCCAATCTACCCCTCCCTCCATGCACCCTTTGCCCATTAACTCGGCTCGCACCTCTAGCCAGAGGCCTTTAAAGTTAAACAGTAGCAGCCACTAGGTGTAATTTCCTGACCTGCATAACTCCTAATTCAACCTCTCTGAATGGTGGCTCCAGTCATGAAAGTGTGTTGATTGGGTCTACTGAATGTAGGAGGGCAGAGACTTTGCCTGCCCTGTTCTTTCAAGAAGTCTGGTCTTGTGCCATACAGCGACATTGCTGGGAAAATAAGACTAACCTTATTACTGTGAGGCTGGTCGCTTTGTCTGTGGCTAGCCTCTCTGATTCCCAGACAGTTGGTAATATACTGCGGAATCTTCACTAGGCATAGATATGGCCCACAATCAGGGCCAGCCTTAGTGCTGGCGGTGCCCTGTACGTTTGTTGGCACTCCCAATGACCATCTCCACCACAGATTCCCTCACTACCACACTTTAACAGTGCCCCTCAAGTCTCCATAACCACTCTCTCTGAGATGCATTTATTAGTTTTGTGGCGCTGCTCACACCAGTGTAGGGTGTCAGAGCACACACATTACACAGAGACAATAAATCATAAGTGTGTAAATCAGTGTATAAGAAATGTTACATAAGACAGAGCACTACAAGATGTAGGAGGCACATGTCATCCATATTGGTAGGATGTATTGTTTAAGAGTGCTTGGTCTGGAGAACCACAAACTCAGAACTTAAAATGCAACACTGTGGTAGGGGGCTCTCTTTAATCATCAGAACTGGTTTATACCCGGTTAAACTCTTTGTGCAGCATTAGGATAATGAAAGATTTGGGAAAATGAATAATGCTCTAATCTATATCTTGTGAAATGCATGCAGTTTTTGATGACAGTTAACAGTTTACTCTTCTATGTTAGGATTTTAACTTATAAACTGTAAGTAACAAAATGACCCCTCTGACAAAAGCAGTAACCCACTGACCTATTTGCATTATATGCAACTTGTGATTTGCATGGTACATGTTCTTTGCAGGAGGCATATTAACCCCCTTTGCTATCTTAAAACTTCCCCTAGAGAAAACTCGAACTCTCTCCAGGCAGAATATTAATGAGACATAATCCAGACATTTTTATTGTTGCCTGACAATTGATGGAGGCAAGGAACCTGCAGTAAGGTCTTTTAGAACTAGAATATACTTGCAAACACAGCGCCCCCTCCCAAAATCAGCACCGGTCTAGAGACTGCCCAGCCCACAATTTGCCTTTATCAGTATTAGTATATGCAGGTATGCACATCCCTACCAGCCAGTAAAAATCAAACTATCACCTACTCATTACGATTGGTCGCAATATCTCAGGTTAGGCTAGCTGAATCCTAGGCAGGTGGTCCTGTCTTGCTGACCCTCTCCATTGCAAAGTTTTGCCCCTGCCTTTATCAACATTAGAAGATGAAAGTATGATGAGCCCTGCCAGCCAGGAAAATCAAACTTAGACAGGTCGCATTGCCTCCGGCTTGCCTTGCTGATACCTGGGTGCATGGTCTCATTCTGCAACCACACTAAACCCTGGGAGCGCCTTCTCTACCACATGGAAGGCGGTCGCAATGTCTCTGGCTGACTTTTCTGAATCCTAAGGAACTCCCGTTCTGCTGACCCTTCTCATTGAGATGCTATGACCCGCAAAATGCCTGTATCGACATTAGAAGATTAAACTATTCTAAGCGCTGCTAGCCAAGAAAAGAAATCAAACTACCACCTAACACATTTTACTAACAAGGAGTTGGACGTTCCAGGGTAATTCACAACGGCGTGTGTGAGAGTACATAAATGAGTACCCCTTTAGTACTACTCACAAATGCTTTTATGAGTCGACCCCGTAAATAAAGCAGAACTAACCGTTAACAAGCTGTTCTGTATAGACTTTTTACTTCTCGGACGAGTTCTCGATTTTTAGAAACTTAGAAAAAAACAGGTACACACACAAACACCACGGATTAAAATAAAAAATTGCACTCTGGATGCACACAATAGCTGGAAAGCCGGTGCGCAGTGGAGTTTTCCTCTGTCAGCAGGTCAATGATGTTCTGTAAGCACTTCCATCCTGTCGACTCCCCGGTCGGTCTCCACCTGCTAGCCTGGCTCTGGAGACAGCGCCGCTGACCTGGCCTCTCCCTCTGTTCGCTGGCGCCAGGTCCGCGATGGGCCGCGCACTTTGATTATTTGTCTTAACAGTTAATTCAGCCCCATGAACACGTGTGCCAAGGCTCCCCTCACTTCCTCCAGACAGACGTCCAACAAGTGGGACTTTTTATGAGTTCCCTCGCGCTGCTCCCCCTCCCTTTCCACCCACCTCTTCGTCATCTCAGTTGTAATCTTGCAGGAAGACGACTATTTCTGGCAGCCCTGGCCCGAAACGCTCACGCCGGTTTCATGCAGATTTATAGTCAGGGTCATGCAGCACCGAGGCGCTCCACTGCAGGGAATGTTTTGTGTGTCTGCGCTATGCTTATGGAATTAATGTACTTGTTGTTTGCTGCGTAGCCTGTCAGCGTGACTGCCCCCTCTATTTGTGTTGCACAACGTATCTTAACTTGTCCCACAGAATATGGTGAGAACTCGTGAAGACTAACTGAAGGTGTTTCCATTAAATTTGAAACACCACGGCATAATGAACGCAATTCTGTTTAAAAGGACCTCCTGCAATGATTTGCACTAAATCTGTGGAAAATATAGATTCTTTCGCGCACGCAGTGGTATAAGCTAATTAGATATTTGTTTTTTCGTGTTTTTTTTTAGCGCTGACTAGGCCAGCTAGGTAACAGAGGGCCATTTGACTCCATCAGTGCATAAAAACGTCTTGGAAGTGTCAGTACAGAAAAGTGGTAAATCAATAAACCAATCAATAAATCCTTGATTAATCAATGATAAGGCAACATGTCTGCCACTGTAGGATGTATTAACAATACACAGAAGTTCCAATATAAAATTGAAAATAGCTTTTAGGCTAAACAAAGAACTTTCATTCTGCTCAGAACGACATGTTGATTATAAAGAAACTATTCTAGATGTGTACAAATACATATGTAAATAAAAGCTTGCCGAAGTACATGCCCAGAAAACCCCAAAACCTGTGAATGAGAGACAAATAAAAAATCCAGATCCAATCAAAAGATTGAACAGATTCCAAATGTTAACAAGCATTGGCCTAGCCAGTAGGTCTTGTCTTTGGGACCTTATAAGTATCTTTGGGACCTTATAAGTAGTTAGCAATGCAGCACATTACACCTTTATCAGAAATAAACTGTGTTTGGGACCTTATAAGTATTTAGTCCTGCAGCACATTAAGGTGGTAATTACAACCCTGGCGGTCGGTGGTAAAGCAGCGGTAAGACCGCAAACAGGCCGGTGGGAAAAAAAATCGGTCATCCGCCACTTCACCATTCCGACCACCATGGCGGTGCAGAACGCTGGGCTGGAGATTGCAGTCTCCAGCCCGGCGGTCGTCACTAGACCGCCGACGGTATCAGGACCCTGCATACCGCCATGGATCTCGGGTGGTTGGGAACCGCCATGAGATCCATGGCGGTAGGCACTATCAGTGCCAGGGAATTCCTTCCCTGGTACGGATAGGGGTCTCCCCCACCCCGCTACCCCCCCACAAATCCTCCCCCCACACTCCCCTCCCCCCTGTCACCCCACCAAAGGTGGCACAAGCCCTCTCCCCACCTGACCCGAACATGCATATATACACACCCCTACACGCACACACCCCTAACATGCACATATACACACCCCTACACGCACACATACACCCCGACAACACATACCCGCACACATACAAACAGACATGCACACTGTTCGACCCGCACACATTTCCCATACACACAGCACCCCCCAGCATGCATACACTCACTCACTCACCCCCTCTACGCTCTCACATGCACAACCCCATGCACGCACACAACACACAACACCCCACACCCCCTTCCCTAACGGACGATCAACTTACCTTGTCCGTTGATCCTCCGGGAGGGGAGGGGATCCATGGGGGCAGCTCCGCCACCAGAACACCGTCACCAGAACACCGCCACACCGAATCATGGGACGTGATTCAGTGGGCAGTGCTCTGTTGACGTGGCGGTGGAGGTTGAGCAACCTCCACTTTCCCGCCGTCCGCCAGTATGGCTGCTGGCGGCTTTCCGTACGAAAAAGGATTTCGGCCTGCCAGCGGTCATAACATGCGGCGCGGAAGACCGCCACCACTGGCGGTCTTCAGCACAGCGGTACCTCGGCGGTCTTGCGAAAAGACCGCCGAGGTCGTAATGACCCCCTAAATCTTTATGAGACATAAACTGTGTTTGTGCATTCCTTCCTACTCTTGGTATTAGACTGTAATGGTCAGAACATTCCCTAGAGGGCACCACAATAAAAATAGCATTTGGAAAAAACATGGTCATGTAACCATATAGACAGCCCCTAGAAAGCATAACTGCACAAAAAGAAAAGAGTAGAGAATATTGCAGTGTAACTATATTTTCAACCCCTAGAGGACGTAATGCATTACACATTTTCAGGCCTAAAAGGCCTGTTAAAATATTATTACAAACAAGATTCTTAGAACACAAACTATTCCCCGCTATAAAGCAAAAGCTCCAGTCATAAGAGATATAAAAAAAAACTTGCATGGTGGGAGAGGTTATGATTTTGGGGTCCACCCCATCCTAGTGTGGGGACCCAGAAGATAAGCTAGACAGAAAGAGTACATTGTGCTGAAAGGTTTTAGTGATGGTCTCATTCCTCTAGGACCACCACAAGCTGAGTTTATGGGCAAACATTCGCTGTAAAAGGAATGCCCCGCATAGGATTATGAGATGAGTTTCTTGAGTGCAGTGAATATTGCAGTATAGGCTCTCCTGCTGTGCCTGGAGAGCTGCGTTGAGGGTTTCCCTTGTGTTTTTTCTATTTAAAAGGCACCGGTTTGCATATTTTTCAACTGCAAAATTTGGGAGGAATTTAGGAATGGGGCTGAAAATGTAACTGGTATTCATGTAGAGTGCTCCAATCTTCCAGTGGAGTTTGCATTATATACGTAAATAAAAGAGTATCCACTCCAGCTTGTAGCTTTTGTCAGTTGCAAATAGGCAAAGAAACAGCGAGATGCCAGAGGAAGAAACAACATATAGCCACGAGCGCCAAGCAGAGAGGCAAAATAAAAAAACAGTGCACTGACAATAAGGTATATGGCCGAATGTGCAATAATCCATGTAATAGGGTCAGTCTACAAGGAGGTAACAAAACAGCCTCAAGGCGGAACAAACCTAAAGCATTAACCTAACAAACGAAAGGGATTTTGAAAGACAGGCCAAGCAACGGATGAAAGTGATGGGTGTGTATTGAGCATGTTGAAAACCCACAGAATAGATTACAGCATGTCAGGAGACAGTGCTGTGCTTTGCCTAGGCTCGACCTAAAACATGTTTGATCTGATGTTTGATCTAAAAGATAACGAGATGACAGAAATGGAGATATTACAATAATTGGAGATTAATACTGACAGACACCAATATAGCAATTTGAAAAGTAAATCTAAATATTGCCCCTCACTATCACCAGGGAACAAAACTGAAATATTTTCAGAGGCAGTTGTGGCAGGCCTTGAGTAAATGGAAAGAACACAACATCCAGGGAGAGCTGAGATTATGACAAAGAAAGAACCTGAAGCACTGAAAAACTTGATGGTCAATGACCAGATCGTCATCCAACCAGCAGACAAGGGATGCAACATTGTCCTCCTGAATAAAGCAGATTATATGAAAGAGGTAGATAGACAACTACAAGATACAACAAACTATAGAAAATTGGACACCAACCCTATTAATCAAATGACAGTCAGATTGCAAGAGAAATTAAAACAGTGGCACAATATGACTTTTTTTAAATGATGATGAAAATAACTATTTGCTCAACCAACATCCTACTATTCCAACAATTAAGTTCTTGCCTAAGATACATAAGACTCTTCATGATCCTCCAGGCAGACCAATAGTATCTTCTTGTGACTCCCTTTTTGGAAAAGCATCAGTGTACATGGATTATTATCTGGAACCAGTTATGCATACATTAAGTTCCTATATTAAAGATACAAGTGATTTTCTGTGGATACTGGCAATTACATCTTGGGATGAGAAATATCTGTTAATAACTATTGACATGGTGTCACTCGATACATCCATAAAACATAAGGTGGGTCTAAAGGCATTTGCCTATTTCTTGCAACAACTGAATGTGGAGGAACTGCAACACACACAAATGTTGTTATCAATTATTGCAATGTGCCTGACAAACAATATATTTCTATTCAACCTTGAGATATACCACTGTTAGACCTGGCCCTTTTTACAGGGTCATCCTCAAACTTTTTGCCTTCCTCCTCCTATTTTTTTCTGACCCTTTTTGCTGACATTAGGTTTCTGGGCAGTTTACCACTGCTGATCAGTGCTAAAATGCATGTGCTATCTCTTTTAAACTTGGTATGATTGGCAAATTTAATTTACCTGTAACCCCCTTGTACAGCAGTAGCCCCATACCCAGGGCCTGTAAATTAAATGCTATTAGTGGGCCTGCAGCACAGCTTGTGCCACCCACAGAAGTAGTCTTTCAAACCTGTCTCAGGCCTACTAGCGCAGGGCCTGCATGCGTAGTTTACTGCCACAGGGACCTGGCATCTAAATTTACTTGCCAGGCCAGGAACCCCCCTTTTACTGCATATAAGTCACCCCTAAGGTAGGCCCTAGCTAGCCCTATGGGCAGGGAGCTATGTATATAAAAGGCAGGACATGTGCCTAATGTGACCTGTCCTGGTAGTGACAAGCAGCCTATTTGGTTTCTCACTGCTGTGAGTGCCTCCTTTTCTCATAGGATTTCTTAGGAAATGCCCTACCTTATGTCTGGGTGGTATTGTCTGATCTATGAGGGGTAGCGTAGGCATGTTTGGTGTGGTTGTAATGGTAGTGGGAAATGCTGCTTACTAGTGTAGATAGATTTTTTATTACCATTATAGAAATCCCACTTCTAGAAAGTGAGCATTTCTCCGTTCTTATGACTCTGGTGTTTTGCAGCTTGACTCCAATTCACGTATGGGGCAGAGTGACAACTGGGCTCTGTGCATAATTTTTACACTGCCTGTACACGGGAAGGGTGGAGGTGTCACAATCTACACATTGAATGGTCTTTCTGGGCTGAGAGAAGAAGAGGCTGGGCACACCTGCATTTGTAAAGGCTGTGCCCTGACCTCACACAATGGGCTTGTTTACACCCCACTGATGTCTGGAACCAGTACTGGAGGAAAAAGGGGACACTCCTGGAACCAGTTAGTACTGTTTGGATCCCCTTCTCCCCCTTTTTGTGGAGGCTGTGCAAAATGAGTATAAGTACAGGGGGTCTTCCCCAACATTTCCAGACACTGATGGGCTAATGACCTGGACACTGGATGCTGCTGAAAGGACTCGCTGAGACCGCCTTGGGCCTGTTCTGCTGTTGTGCTGACCTGTGACCTGGTAGGTCACAGAGGGACTGCCACTGCCTTTGGACCCTTGTGCTGGCCTGCTTGCTAGAACCCTGCAGCCCTGTGCCCAAACTGCTGTCTCCAGGGGCTGGATGGTGTGCCCCCACCCCGTAGTCACCTTCCTACAGAAGTGCAAGGGAGGCAACATATTTGGCCATCGTAGTGCATGGAGAGGCCTATATTGCCTACCCAGAGCCCTCCCGCTTTCCTAACTACAGTGCATACAAGCTGGTGTGCCCTCACTGCCGCAGCACAGGGAAGTAGATCATTGGTTGAGAGGTGGACAGGAGATGAGCATGGTGCCCCTGTCTCCCCCGCCAGCCCAGAGGACCTGGACCTGAGCCGCGTATGCGAAGGCAGCTCACCCCTTGTCGAATCATGGGCGGGAGCTGCCATGTTGCACCCACTGGCTGCCCCACCCTTCAGGAAATAGGAAAGAACCCTCCTTACTACATGAAGACTGGAGGGCTTGATTTAAAGTGAGGCAGGCCTCGAGCCAGGAGGCTTGCCCTGCAGTACATGGGTAGTCGAAGATGTGTGGGCTCCGGCGACACCAGAGAGCTGCACGTCCTGCTGAGCCTCTCCGGATGGGAGGGAAGCCTTATCGGAGATCCCTGCCCGACTGAGGATTACTGACTTGAGGCGGCCCTCGGGTGAGGCGTGTGGTTACCTTCCAAATAAACAGTTTTCCCCCGACTGGACTCTGTCCCTGCCCAGCCACCCTTGATTAACACACTGCCCTTGAAGGAGCGCAGGAGCTCCTAGAGTGGGACTAATGCATCCCAGATCACCATATTCCCCGTTATAGGAGACCCGGGGCGCTAGGCCTATACTTGCCTGGTGGCCGATGGCCCTTACTCTTATCATTAATATCCACTGCACTGTTGTGCCTCAAAGGAATGTGCATTCCTGATGCCGTCTTGACACTCAGGACCTGATATTTTCTCCAGATAAGGGCATTTATGAAGGGTGATATGAATGATCTGCATTAGGGGAATGTTGCATTTTATGTCCATTCAAGGTGATGTCTTGAGATTCCTGATTATATGCTTATTCCAATATTTAGTGAAAATAACAACCTGACTACTACTTGTGTTGCACAGTATTACTAGTAACCTTTGTGTTTACCTGACTACTGCTTATTTTCGCAGAGTACTAATAACCTGTGTAATGTTCTGACAACTGCTTGTGTAGCAGGGTATCACTGATACATGTCATCTTTGGTCTAATGATGTTTTATACAATACAGTTTATTTTTATATAACTTGTTATATTTCCTTTGTGGTGTATTTATTGAGTCATATGTATTGTGTGTGTTGTGAAAACACTCTACACATGACCTCTGGGATAAGCCTGCCTGCTCGTGCCAAGCTACCAAGGGGATGAGCATGGGTTATCTTGGGTGTGTAACTCCCTTGCTCTGAATAGAGTGGTTGGTTCTGCCTGGCTTAGGTGCATACCCTAGCCAACCAGAAACCCCACTTCTAACAACCACCAACAGTGCGGAACTGCCCAGGGCATTGCTTTTTCCCCAAACTATTCAAATTGGAGCATGGGTTGGTGGGAAAAAGAATATGCATGGGGACAGAACAACCACCAAGCACTGGAAAAATAATACTATGGGTCAGGTACATCGACAACGTATTTTTGATTTGGAATGGTGATAAGAGTGAATTTATGCAGTTTTTTAAAAGCCGTAATAAGAATTACTTGGGCCTAACTTTCACATGCACAACCAGTAGATCAAGTGTAAATTTTCTAGATGTAAAAGTATATGTGCAAGACGAACAGATACACACCATTCTATATAGGAAAGAAACATCTACAACAGCATATTACATGGAAAGACTTTCCCCCCAAACCTCTCACTAAAAGAATACCATGTTGGGAGATGCTGAGTATGAGAAGAAACTGTTCTAAAGATCAGATGGAGAGGAAAAGCTTGAGGAAACAATCAAAAGATTCTAAGCAAGAGGGTACAAACAAAGAAACTTTAATGAGAGCTCACAGAAAGCACAACTTAAATCCTGTGCGGACACCCTAATCAAGCAGAAAGAGGATAAGAGAACAAAAGTGGAGGACCAAATGGCACCCAGGTTAGTACTAATATACAGTAAAGAGAGTTCCAAAATAAAAAATGTCTTGAGGTAACACTGACATCTAATAGCCAAAGACCCTGACATTGACACACGAATAGGTAATGGACCGCAAGTGACATATAAAAAGGCAAAGTCATACAAGCAAACTAGTCACAAGCCATTTTCTGAACCATCGGCCACAAAGCTGGTTGGAATGACAGCAAAGTGGTTTCACTAAATGCAGTAACTGCAAAGCGTGCAGAACTGGTACCAACTAAAAGAGCATTATGGACGGAGAACAAAAAATGATTACAATCAGGAACAGAATTATGTGCAATTTGCAATATATGGTCTATTTTAATTGAGCATGTGTTAGGATTCAAGTATGCGGGCAGCGGAATATGCATGTTGAAAAAGCAGATTTTGGAACATATACAAGAAGTGAAACGTCATGACATAACATATGTGACTGCCAAACATGTGACCAAGTGCTAGAACAATGACTGGAAAACCATGAGATATTATGGTATAGATGTGGTACCATCAAATGAATGGGGAGGATACAGAACTCAAAAATTGAGACGACTGGAATCGAGATACATTATTAGGTTAAGGACTTAGGGCCAGATGTATCAAGCTCCCGGTTTGTATTACTTAAATAGCAAATTTTAAGAAATCGCTATTTAAGAAATGCAAAATGGGATGTATCAAAATTGCTAGTCGGTAATAGCGATTTCTTAAAATTCACAAACACAATTTGCGAGTTGCAAATACTGAATCTCAAAAAAATAGCAAATCGGAATTTGAAAACCAGAAATTGCGAAAATGGCAAACGGAACAGCCTGATGACATCACAACCAGGAAGTGAGTCAGCCCATGCTGTTTCCAGGAGCCACACCCATAGGAACAGGTAGAAAGACACAGCCCAGCACCTGGAAGGCAGCCTTGTGATCCAGCCAGGACCAAACAGCAACATGGCCAATGAAGGGAATGTGAAGGAGAAAGGAGACAGGAAGCGCAAGCTCAAATTCAGTGAGCAGGAATTGGAGGTGCTCACTGAAGAGGTGGTCAGGAACCACGACAAACTGTTTGGGATGAACTCACTCCAGGGACCTGAAAGTGAGAAGAGGAAACTGTGGTCAGACATCCAGACCAAAATATGCTCAGTGGGTATTGCGCGGCACTCTGTTGAGGAGATACGCAAGCGATGGGATGACTTGCGTTCCTGTGCCAAAGAGAGGGAAGCCAGCAGACTAAAGGAGGCAAGGAGCACTGGACGAGGACCACCTACCCAGACACCGTCCACACCAATGGAAGACATGGTGGAGTCCACACTGCTTCCTGAAGCTGTCAGTGGTGCCACTGACATTGGCACCTCAGGGACACCCAGCACCAGCAAAGGTAAGGGCAGTAATGATGTGTATCCCCATATGTGCATGTACAAATGTACCCTAGAAATTAGCTATTAGCTCGATGCAGCGTGATAAGAAGTCCACACCACATCTTACATACAACGCAACAATGCCTCATGGGAGTGGTAGTCCACACTCCTAAAGTGAAAATACCACATAAATAGCAAGATAATGTTCAGCTACATAGAGTAACAACACAAAAGACTTATAGTGATACGGTGTTAGTGTACATTTTGTGAAATATTCATAAATGATCTGCTGCACATTGTCATTGTAGATGTCCCGGGCCCTGCCGCAGCAGAAGGTGGAAATGTGGGGGATAGTGAAACACAGCCACAGTCCGACTCAACACCTGTGAGTCCTTCATTATTGCACCAACTAGATGCAGGGTAAGAGCACTGGGTACTCTCCCAAAGTATAACCTGGACTCTGATGAAATGCCAGATGAAGTACCCACACCAACCTGAGGCTAGATTCACAGGAAGACAGCAGTCCCTGCCCCAGCGTCAGTCCACTCCCCTCAGGAGGCGTCACGATGCAGGCAGACAGTGCAGTGATGAAGGAGAGGGCCTATCTCTTTTTGGCAGCCTTGAAGCTTCCATGCTTAAAGTGCAGCGCCTGCAATGCAAACACATGAAGTCAATGCACAGGCAGTTGGTGTCTCACAATGACAACATGGGAGTACTGCACAAGCAGTTGGATGCACTCAATGAAACCATGGGATCAATGCACAAGCAGCTGGAGTCTCTGAATGAAAACATGTGCAAGCTGCGTGAGGGACAGCAAACAGCAGCAGAAAACACAAAGGAGATGACAAACGCCATTAGGGAACTCTGCATTGAGATTCAGCAGGAGCATGTCAGCCACCGTAGGCACTATCACCAACTGAGGGGCAGGTTGGATGGCTTCTGTAGATCGGTCAATCGGCTCGCTAGCTCAACTGCCTTGATATCATGACGTGCTGTGGGCATACAGGTGGAGGTGACACATTGCAGTCGGGACGTTGTGCAGGGATTGAGGCAAGTCACCATTGTTCTGGATGCAATGTAGACAGCACGGAGTGCTACAAACAGCAAACTGGGTGGAAGGGATGGTGAGGAGCTTGCTTGCCTCAGCAGTCTCACATCCCCTGTGATCGATCCTAGGTGTCGCAGTACTAGACACAATACTGTCTTGGAACCCTCTACAAGGGGTGCCAGCGAGGCCACTGAGCACCCAAGTGAGGTGCGTGGAAGTAGGAAGTAATGTAGAGAGGTACAGGGGACTAGCTTACCGTGTAGCAATACAGTTATACTATGATGCTAATAGTGTGACAATGTTACTTGCACCTGTTTGTCAATAGTGCATAGCTATGTCCTATTCACACATGTTATCTGAAGTCAAGGTAATAAAGATGCTACCTACAGCAATACATAAAATTGACGTAGGTTTGTCATTACATACATCAGAAATGGTTGCGCGTGATGTCATCACGTCTTTGTCTGCCCTCTGGTGCACTGCTCCTGTCTACTGGGTGAAGGGGTGGTAAGGGATCACCATCCTCATCTGAGTCCGGCTCAGTAGGTTCCACAGGTATGCCCCTTGATGTTGCAATGTTGTGCAACATAGCACATTTAGCCACGATTTTGCAGGTTGTTTCAGGGCTATATTGCAGTGCACCATCACTCTTGTGGATGCACCTAAAGCGGCTCTTCAGCAGTCCGAATGTCCTCTCCACAACACTGCGGGTTGTCCTGTGAGCAGCATTGTACCTCCTCTCAGCTGGCGTTGCAGGACTCAGATAGGGCATCATTATAAAGGACCTCACTGCGTAGGCACTGGCTCCTGGAATTAAATGAGAGTGCAATGAGTACCTGTTATATCTTAAGTCACGTTTACATCAATGCAACATTATCAACTATTACAATACCCAGTAGATATCCTTCAGCAAACTCCCCAGCTAGTAATCTTGTGTAAATTCCAAAGTGGGGAAAGATATAGGAGTCATGTGTGCTACCTGGAAATCTGGCCACGAGATCGGTTATGATGTTGGAGGCATTGCTAATTACTTGTATGTTCATGGAATGTGAACTTTTACGGCTCCGATAAACATACTCTGTGGCCGATGGTGGACAGATAGCTACATGCGTCCCATCGATGGCACCTATGACATGTGAGAATTGGGCAATCTGTTAGAAATAAAAAAAAATCTGTTGTAATTCCTGGGGGGTGTTGGGGAATCTTATGTGCTGTTGAATTTTGCTCAGCATGACATCGAGAAATGCATTGAAAAATCGTGAGAAGGCAATCTGTGAGACCCTGTCTGCTGCTGCTATAACCCCTTGATAGCTCCCTGAGGCTAATAGGTGCAGGGAGCATAATACTTGCACATGGGTGGGTATACTATTGGTCCTGTGTGTTGTGCACTGCAATATGGGTTGTAGATCAGCTATCAGGTCAAGTACCATGGCTGAGCTTAACCTGTACTTCTCATATATCTCCTCCTCTGTCTGGTCAAAAAGGGTTATGCGCACTCTAAAAATGCGCCCCTGTCTCCTCCTCCCTCTCCTCAAACCTGCCAGGATCCTCATCCTCCTCGCCATGACGTAGAGTGCGGCCATTGTGGAAAAGAGGCTTAGTCATTCTGGGCCTCTTTATATAGGTTGCACCTGGTTACCACCTGATTTCAATTTGTGGTAAATTGCATGTGCAAATAATTGCTATTTGCGATTTTTTGATGCATAGCATAGCGAGACGGAATTTGCACGTCGCAAACTGCATCTCGCAAATAGCAACATAAATTTGCTGATCGCTATCTGCGAATTGCAAATCTAGGTTGCAGTTTCCTTTACGCAGATAGCGTTTGGCTAAATCATGTCGCTATTTGCGATACACAGTTTGCAACACGCAAATTCATGTCGCAGTCGCAAGGAATCGCTAATTTAGCAATTCCTTATATTTCACTGCGAATGCCTTTCATACATCGTGAAAGGCATTTTTGCATTCGCAAATGGCCAATTTTTGCGATTCGCACCGTTTGCAAATGCAAAAAAGTTTGATACATCTGACCATAAGGGCCTCATTACCAGTTTGGCGGTCGGACCGCCAGACCATCATGTTGGCAGTCCTGAAAAGACCGCCATGCCGGCAGTCTTTCAGACCGCCCTATTACGAGTTATTCAGGCAGGACTGCCAACTGCCAAGCAAAAATGGCAGACCGCCCGTGAAACAGCAGCCTAGAAATAGGCGGTCTGACCTCCAGCACAGCTGCCAACCACCGAGCAGCATATTACAAGCACATAGTCTCTGTGGCAGACCCTTCATGGCGGTCTGAACTACGGCGGTTCTCTGCCAGAAAAGTAATAGACAACTGCACATTGGATGAATTTGAAAAAAGGACAGCTGACACACTTTGCCACAGTTGACACACCGGCAAAACACACCCCTTCACAGACCACAATCCTTTGCATTTCCAATGCAAAACACAGAAGCCAGAGCACATTGTTTCCCATACAATTTATAGATTAGGCACCCTTTTTTTCACCATGCCATAGAAAACCCTGCACACACTTTTGTTCATTCACACCCTTTTCCACTTCCCCTTCCCCTGTTTACCCATGTAACCCATTTTTTTCCTGATGTCACATTTGAAAAATCCCCGTTTTCTGAATATGAATTGAATCATGGTGGATGAAACCATAATATTAGCGCAACAATTGTTTGGAGTACAAGTCCAGCATACTTCTCTCAGTAGGAAACTCAAAATGTAGGACAAGATAGTTGGCAGAGTGAATGCTGTAGGAACCACCCTGCCACCAAAGGAGGACATCAGGAGCAACCTCCGGGGCATGGTCCATTCCCTGGTCTCCAAGCACCAGCAGCAGGCCAAGAAGACTGGCAATGGCCCTCCCAGTGCCCCATTATATCTCTTTCCCTGGGAGGAGAAGGTCTTGGCCATCCTGCATCCTGAGGGCTTGTCAGGAATACCCTGGGGAGTGGAGTCTGGTAAGTCACAACTCAAAAACTGACCCCAAAATGCAATGTCAGGTGTGCTCACAGCTCACCATTTGCCACTGTATTTTTCTTGTACTCCACCAACATTAAATACCCAGAGTATCTGAGTTTTAACATTGCCAATCAGTAATGTTGGACCCAACATCACAGCTGCCAAAGCCCATTGCATGACATTGGTCCAAATGGAGCCTGTAGGTCATTCAATATACAATAATAATAACAGGACTCATGGTTTGTCTCAACAGAGAAATGTATACCCAAACCTAAATGCAGTCTGTATACAGAAATGTAATATACATTTGTATACTGTGTGTAGTACAGAGAGTTACCTGACTGCAACTCCCAGGAGGCACTGTTTCAGCAACTCCAAACACCAGACCAGTGGTCACTTGCACACGCACCCCTGTTTGGTAAATCTTAACTTAAGTTCACTCACCTGGGAGGATACCATTTGTCAAGTGAGGGAAGTAGAGGGAGTAACCTGACTACAAAGGCCAGGAATGCCCTGTGTCTGTAAATCTAATCACCAGCCCATTGTACAGTTGCCCAAATACCCCTGTTTGTTAACTCTCAACTGAGGTGTACTCACCTGGGAGGATAACATTTGTAAAGTGCGTGTACTACAGAGAGAGAACTGACTGCAACTCCCAGGAGGAACTGTTTCTCTAACTCCATACACCAGACTAGTGGTCACTTGTCCAAATACCATTCTTTGGTAACCCACAAATTAAGAATACTCACCTGGAAGATCACATTTGCATAGTGTGTGTAATACAGGGAGTGACAAGACTGCTGAAGCCAGTAAGATCTGTTACTGTTACTCCACTCACCAGCCCAGTGTTCTCTTGTCCAAATACCATTGTTTGGTAACCTACAAATGAAGTGTGCTCACTTGGGGAGATCACATTTAGTACAGGGCGTGACATGACTGCCCAGGTCAGAAAGCTCCTTTACTGTTACTCCACTGAACAGCCCAGTGTTTTCTTGTTCAAATATCATTGTTTGGTAACCCACAATGAAGTGTACTCATCTGGGAGTATAACATTTGTACAGTGTGTGTAGAAGAGAGAGTGATGTGATTGCTTAAGCCAGTAGGCCCTGTATTTATGAGTCGAACCACCAGCCCGGTGGTCACTTGTCCAAATACCCCTGTTCCTTAACTCTCCATTGAAGTGTACTCACCTGAGAGGATATCATGTGCATATTGTGAATAGTAGAGAGAGTGGCATGACTGCAACTCCCAGGAGGCATTGTTTCTCTGAGTCCAAACACCAGACCAGTGTTCACTTGTCTAAATAACCCCTGTTTGGCAACTCTCAATTGAAGTGTACTCACCTGAGAGAATACCATTTGTTACGTGTGGGGAAGTAGAGAGAGTGAATGACTGCAAAGCCCAATAGGTCCTGTAAGTCTAATTCCAACCACCAGCTCAGTGGTCACTTGTCCAAATACCCTTGTTTGTCAACTCTCAAATGAAGTATACTCACCTGGGACTGATCAAGCACAGATCATTCCCAAATCACGAACGTATCTGTCAAAATAGCTCCATCTTGACTTGCTAACCCAAGATGAAATATTGGAGGACAGGAATGACACCTTTCTCACTGTCTATAACAAGTATTCATAAGGCCTCTAGATGCATCATCAGATTGGTAGCTGCAGCAGACACATTCACAATGCACTAAGCACACAATGACTCCAGTCACATACACAACTAAGTTTTGGGTTTGCCAAACTCAACTAGGCCTCGTAATCAGCAAAGCTATATCTTGCCCTGCCACTGTTTTGCCTGCACTGGTGGCAAGATGTCATTTTCAGGCCATCATCCCAAGTGTTAATGATCTGCACATTTCAGCAGCAACTTGAGTCAAAATTAATTGGCATGCTTCACACCTGCCATGTCAACACACCCAATACCATGGTTACTTGCCAAAATTGAATTAACTGCAACTTAACTTTGTATAAGGTCTCTGCCTAATGTAACACTAAACCTGTTGGAGGTAGATCTCACAATACAACCGGTTACATTGTAGGTTTTATATAAACAGGTCGAACTGCCACTGGGCACACAGTGGCCACAAAAGAGACTGCCACTACTCCCCTGGATGAAGCCCTCTGTGAAGAAGACACTCCTGGATGTCTGGACGTAGAGGATGGTTCTGACCCATTTAGGCAACCTGGTCAGACGGCAACAGTGACTCTCACTATGGCCACAATGCCAACTTGCAGCCCGGTTGCTTCAATGTCACAGGAAACCATTCAGCCCCAGGTCTGTGTCCCTAACACAGTGTCTACCATTTTGTGCACCCCAGTCCTGGATCCTGAGCTACAGCGGAACACTTCCAACAATGAGGGTCCACAACCAAGTTGCAGAGGGTACCCTGTGGCAAGCGCACAGGCCCGTGTGGGTAGAGTGTGTGGGAGGGATACTGTGGGACAGCAGAGTGAGGCCATTTGGGCTGCTGTCGGAAGGACACCACCAGCCATGTCTTGGGGGTCTATCAGGAGTCCCAAGGCGTGATGGGCCAGGTGTTGACTAAACTCCAGTAAGTCATGCAGTTACAGAGAGATAGTCACAGAGACATGCAGGAACAGATGAAAGCCCACAATACCAACATTGCGTCCCTAACAGAGATGCTGAGGGGCATTCACACCACCCTGAACAGGGCTTTTCAACAACACTCTACTCCTTCCTTTGGATCATCAATACGAGGCACATCAACATTGGCACCAGCCACTGCAAGGAAGGCCCTGCCAGAAGAAGAACCAGCCCCAGACACCCATGCCTCTGTAGCAGCAGATCTGTCCCCTCGCACAAGCTGGGACATCCAGCAAAGAATACAGGCGGTGCAGATGGCAAGACACCCACCACTGCCAGCAAGTGACCTCTTCCTAAACTACCTCCTTTGTGTGCCACAAATTCACTCTGTTAACTTATCCTGAACCACCTACTAGTACCAATAGGAGGAGTACTCTGGACTTTGGACTCCAATGGTAAGGCATCTACTCCAATGATTTAATTAACTATTACTGGCCTCTTCACTTTACAACTTTTGTTTCTTTCTGACCAAAATGTATTTTCTGCACTAGCATTGTAATAAATGTAATACATTCACCCATCACAAACTCCTTGTCTGCTTGCTTAATTTTCACATTTATCTATGTAGAGATGTAAGACAATATGAACCATATGATGAGAACACAAGCTACTTGTGCAAGCAGGAATATGTTACAGGTACACAGTGTACAGCTCAGGATTACAACCATTACACACCAACACATTAGTTCAAGTGTCTGGTCAAACCCAAATTTTATTCTAGGCTGTAAATATGTCTGGATGTTTAGAAACAAGAATGTCTGACCGAGTCAAAGTATATATTTCAAGGTGCAGACCTCCAGACCAAGGAAAGAAGGAATTTGTCAGGCATTGTCCTGTAGAATAGGCAAACATTAAAGTGGTTAATGTCAGCAGCTTGAGCCTTATCACATACCACACCAAAGTAATCCAACACCACAGAATCCAAGATACAGACAGATGGCAGCACAATAGCCCGTGATCATAGAGCCATCATAATCCAATGCTCATGCATCTGGTAGTATGACACAAACATACACCAGTGTTGTGGCACAGGCACTGTGGCTTGCAATGGTGAAACACATCTACAGCTATATACAGGTCATACAAAAAGAGTTTTTAGCCAGTGTGAAGGAAAAATAACTTGGTCAAAAGCTACGACTATATATTTTCAGACCACATGATGACACACACGATGCATCAGGCCAACCACAAGCCACAAAACAAGTGCACTGTGCACTTCTGTGCTTCCACCCAAACACTGTACAAACTGTCTTGGCACTGGTCTCATACATCCAAACTCTGTGAACTACATTAGTTGGAACAGTCTATGCCCACTTTGTATGTCAGAACAGCACCAGATACCTACCAATGTCACCACTCTGAAATGCCCACATGAAGATGCCATGGTGAAGGTACCTGTACAAAGAGCAACACAAGGAATAGATGCTTGAGACCATAGCTATGACGCAAGTCACATAGCAAGCAACTGGAAAACAAAGTACATTGCAAGAAAACTGCCACAAGTAAAGCAATATCATCAAGGTGGGGATGTATCAAAAGCTATGTTATAAAGTATCCTTTGGCTAAATATTGCAGCGTATCAGCTCCCTAGCTTTTTCCAAAACACTCAACTCCATACATTCTCACAACTACAGTTCATTGTACAGTCACAGTCATGACATCACATGACATACTTACACTCATGAAAAGTAGCTGTTTAGATCTTCACGCAAGTCAGCTCCTTCCTCTTCACTACTGTCATCCTCACTTGGCATTTCAGGAGTCCCATTTGGTGGCACTACAGGCTCCCCCTGCTCTGGGATGTACTGGCTATTCCTCCACAGGGTGATATTATGGAGCATGCAGCATGCCAGAGTGATCTGACACACTTTCCCCGGTAAGTAGAGGAGGGTTCCACCAGTCTGGTCATGACAGTGAAATCTGACCTTCAGGAGCTCAAAAGCCCACTCCACTGGCTGCATATTCTTCCATTGGCCTCACTGAAGTAGACTTCCCCTGGTGTAGTTGGATTCCTCAGCAGTGTCAACAACCAAGGATGGTGTGAATATGCCAAGTCTCCTGTCAGGAATGGGGCAAAAGTGCAACAATGAGTCACTTACTTCATGATTATAGCACCTGACATTGCACACACACAATCAGGACAGACGTGACTTACCAAAAAGCCAGGCTCTCTCTGGGTGTAGAGATCTACCAAACAGAAAACTTGATTAGGAATGGACTGAAAGTTCTTTCTGTTGCTACAGACTTGTTCAGTGGCCTGCGGTGGCACCAAACCGACATCTGTGCCATCAATAGCCCCCACCACATGTGCAAGGTGGCCAAAACCATAAAAGTCAGCCTTCTCATTGGCTAAATCATCATATCAGGGGAACCTGATATAGCTGTCAATGTGTTTCAACATTGCTGAGAGGAAATCCTTTAACACCAGATTGAACATAGGTTGGAACATCTCAGCAGATAGGACCACTGTTTGTTGGAAGGACTCTTGGGCTAGGAAGTGCAATACTGACACGACTTGTACAACGAGGGGTATGCTGGTTGGATAACTAATAGCGGGCATCAGATCTGGCTCCAACTGATGGCATAAATCCACTATTGTTTGCCTGTCCTTCCCTCTCCCAAGGTACCTATGTGTGGGAAGTCATGATTTGGAACATTAGTCAGTGTGTCCACAGCAGCATACATGATGCATGCCAACCATATCACGTGACAAAACATTTCTGAGTGGAGAGATGTGACACCCAGTACACATCATAGCTGGCAACTACACAAGGGTCACATGTAACCCCCATGGTTTTCAACACGTGTCCACAACATGTATTTGGACATAACTCAAAGTTGTGCTACACAATTGCCCCTAGAAATGTGACTGTATATTCCAAACACCAAAAAGACCGTCAGGGTGGGGTATTGTGCACCGCTGTGAAATGCCATCTGTGCCCTGCAACAAAGTACACCAGTGGTTGAGTAGAGGGACCTACATGACAGGAAAGAACAATAATGTTTATAATGCAATAAAACATATATTGTAGGTGTGACGCAGTTTAGAAAAACAAATACAGCATTTCAAGCCGGCAAAAATGGCAGATGCCTAACCTACTCCACTGGATATTAGCAACCACCTGCGTCTGCCGGCAGAAGTCATCGGGGCGGTTGCAACCACAGCGTACATAGCCATAGGCTAACGTTGCCTGTGGCGGTCGCAGCCCAATGGCTGTGTCCGCCAGTGGTGATGACCACATACGTGGCGGGTATGACTGCCATGTTGTGCACATTTACTTGCTTGACTCCTGCCACTGCTGCCAGCAACACCTCAACTACCTGAGATGCTGTGTAACAACTCTGGGAGCAACCATGCCACATCCAGAAGGTGATAGGGCTCCTGCCTTCCCTCCATATTAGCTGGAGAGGCTTGTTGATGAGATCCTGTCCCCGTATGAGCAGCACTATGGCTCACCAAAGGAACAGGAAAGAATCTCCTAGGCACAATTGATACTGTACGACACCATCCTTTTCCTCCTCACAGGATACAATGTGCCCCTGTGTGCCAGTTAGACTTATTGTGTGCCTGTTGTTGTAGTCTGTATGACATCAATGGGATGAACATGGTGCAAGTATTGGTGGCCAGTACTATATGTTAAGTTCAGTCTCATTGTGTTGTGTGAGTTTTTTGGGCTCCCAGACCCTCCTTGTGTGGATGCGCATAACTAGGTAAGGATACTTTACTGCCATTCTCTGACATCTTTTTCTTTAAGATGGCTGTAAATGTTAGACAACATGTATGTACATGACAGCATCAGCAGTGGTTACATCTTGTCTGAGTCATTTGAGGATCTTGTAAGCAATGTGTATAGTACCACAGATCTTTCAACCCACATCTGGCCGTGCAAAACTGTAGTCTGGAAGGCATATCCTGGCTCATTCTGCCCTTCAGGTTGCCACACACACCACCTGCCAAATTTCTGATGGCCACATGATGTTCTGTCATGCATGGAAGTGATAGAAATGGAGTGACATGTAGGTTCTATATGCTCAGCCTGCAGAGACCAGGACCTGTAAAATGTATCTCCCAGTATGAGACCTAGTCCAGGCTGTGAAAAAGTCACTGTAGCTGTGCAACTGTGGCCACTCCCTGTAGACCTGCAGGTCCTGTCATGTGGCCAATATGAGGCTCTAGTGGCAACACTTGCCCTGATTGCCTCAGTCTATTGACTAGATTAGGAATGGCTACTGAGGTAAATCCATGAACTAGTCCATATGTGCATTTAACATCATTGTCAATATGTTTCTTTGATTGGTGACAGGTCCCTTCCTCCCACAGCTCTGTTGTCACCTTCACAGAAGTCATATTTGTCATGTACAGGCTTATTGCACTTATGACAGTCCCACAGTGCAGACAGTGTGTTGGTTACTGTGAGGCCATGACATGTGAGACAGCAGTACTTTGGTCACACAGCAGAAATTGTACAATGCATACTTTTGTATGTTGGATGCCATCTCTGTAGGATAGAGACAGATGCCCCAAGGAGTGTTCTGTGGTACATGTAGGTACCACAGAACCCATCCCCTGAAGTGGCATGAATCTACATTTGGTAGGCCACATGTCCACATAAGGCACAAGAAATACACTTTCTGTACCCACCATGCCAGTCCTTTCATTGTCCCTCAAGTATAAGGGGGAAGTCTGTACTATGGTAGTTGCCTGTCAGGACTGTATGCAGTGAGTCAATCTCACAGAGGTACAAGCTGGGAGTGGCCACTCCTCCTGTCCTTTGTGCATTTTCCCACTATTGCTCCCACCGAAAGTAGGGGTTTTACAAGGGGACCGCCCTCTGCTGCTAGGAGCAGGGCTGGGGTCGAGTTTCAAAGGCCGTAAGCCCTTTGAAGCTTGCTGGCAGGGCAGTGCACATTCCTGGAGGAGGAGGTGTAACACCTCTTCCCAGGAAGGGCTTTGTTTTCTGAACACACAGAGCAAGGACTCTAAACCCAGGGTTCCAGAACCTTGTCTGGTGGTGGCAGACTGGTTGTGACCGGCCAGAAACTAACTGCCAGGGCTAGTTAGCTTTTGCTGGAGGCACCTCTAAGGTGGCCCCTGGGTACATTTTGCAATAAATCCAATACTGGTACCAGTTTGGATTTAGTGTTCTGAGCTGTTTGATACCAAACAAACTAGGGTACAGAGTGGCTATCATGGAGCTGTGAAACTTGTATTGACAAGTGTCCAGCACATGCATTTAAATTGGCTGCTCTGTTCATTTCCTATGTCCCAGGTTTGGCAAGGAAACAGTACGGGCATATTGCTCATTCATCTATGCCCACACATGCATTCTAGTGCAACCTGCCTTAGGGCTGGTAGGGCTGCCAGAGGGGTGGCTTACCTATATTGCATGCAGTGTATGGTGGATAGGGCACACAGGCTGTGTGCCATGTCAGTTTTGAAATTTGGGATTGCACCAGGACTGTGCTGGGTGCACTTGGATGCATGGTCCCTGAGGGTGGCACAATATGTGCTGCTGCCCTCAGGGGTCTACCCTTAGTACCCCATGCAGGGGTACCTAACTACCATTTACTAGGGACTTTCAATGGCAGCTAAAGGTGTTACTAATTGTGCCAATGCATCCCAATAGTTTTGGAAAAGAGATGTTGGACCTAATGTTCTGCATCCTGGGGGTGGCATACCCAGATCCTGATGAGCGTTTGAGGAGAGCACAGCAACCACAAAGGGACGAGTACAGGGCATAATCCTGCCTGTCACATTGCCATGTTAATATGTTAGGTTCTGATATCTCCCACTGATGATTAGGCATGTGCCTTGTGTGACACAGATGAGTAATTGTTTGTGTAGATATGTTATGTGGTGCATACTGATGTACCTTGCCTATTGGCACAGGGACCTAGGACACACTGTGCAAAATCACAAACAATTTGGTCTCCAGGGACACATTGATCAATCAAGTGCTGTGTGTTGTTGTAATGGGTATACATTCTATGCAACAGACCACTACACTTCAGTGTTACAGGCCAAATGAAAAGAAGTGATGGATCACTGTCCTCAGCCATGCGTCTGGTTAAATGGGTATATTGGCATCTGCCACCCAGAGGCTACTTGTCTTCAGTGTATGATGGGTGCTGGTGCCTCACTACTTTCTGTAATGTGAACATGGCCATCATACATTTGACAGAGCATACATTGTTCTTCGGGTGCAGCTACAGACTAATAATTTCCCTTGGTAAGTGGGGAATGTCAATGGACATGATTTGTGTGCCATCACTGTTGCTAGTATTGCTTGTGCCTACATGTTGGCATGTGTCACCTTCTCTTTTGTCAAAATGTGTACACTGCTATTTCATGCATGGTCTACCTGTGTTCATGGCATGATTCCTGTATTTCCTCACATATGTGTGCATGCAAACCTGTGTGTGAATTAGGACATTTCCAATGGGAGTACATCTCATGTGGTGCCACAGACAGGAGTGTTTCACCATTGATTCTTGGCTCACACATACCCTCAGCCGTCATTGCATATCATTTGTCATGTACAATTGCAGTATCAATGAGGGACAAGACGCGTATGACTAGACTGTTTAGCCACAATGTGCATTTCCAGGCCATCATGTGGCATCATGTAGCAAAGTGCACTGCACATGTGTCATGGGTAAGGTTTTTTACCTGACTGTTGGCATGCATCATGGATCGACTTGCAGTTATGTTGAAATCACATGGGTTGGGTCATCTGGGTTTGTAGGACCAACATTGAGACAGTGATGTAGCTTCCCATTGGGTAGCATGTTGAGGGCCTTCTAAAGTTACTTGCAAATATCTTTGTCTCTCCAGCATACAAAGGACTAATGGCTTCTAATGATGCAGTCAGCGTATGTAATTGTAAGGGGTGCTAGACATTAGTGGCGATTTCCCTGTGGCTTGCTGATTCATTGTGTTGTGAATTTTAGGGACATATCTCACTGACAATTTGCACATTATGGCTACAGTATACATTTCCATGCCAAATGTTTGACATATCAGAGAAAATATTGGTCATATCTCCATGACTACATTGGGACAAATTTCACTTGGTTAACCCCTTCGCTGCCAGGCCTTTTCCCCCTCCTGTGCCAGGCCTTTTTTTGCCTATTTGGGGCAGTTCGCGCTTAGGCCCTCATACCTTTTTGTCCACATAAGCTAACCAAGCCAAATTTACGTCCCTTTTTTCCAACATCCTAGGGATTCTAGAGGTACCCAGACTTTGTGGGTTCCCCTGAAGGAGGCCAAGAAATTAGCCAAAATACAGTGAACATTTCGTTTTTTTAAAAAAAAATGGAAAAAGTGGCTGCAGAAGTAGGCTTGTGGTTTTTCCCCTGAAAATGGCATCAACAAAGGGTTTGCGGTGCTAAACTCAGCAGCTTCCCAGCTTTCAGGAACAGGCAGACTTGAATCAGAAAACCCAATTTTTCAACACAATTTTGGCATTTTACTGGGACATACACCATTTTTGCAATTATTTGTGCTTTCAGCCTCCTTCCAGTCAGTGACAGAAATGGGCATGAAACCAATGCTGGATCCCAGAAACCTAAACATTTCTGAAAAGTAGACATCATTCTGAATTCAGCAAGGGGTCATTTGTGTAGATCCTACAAGGGTTTCCTACAGAAAATAACAACTGAAACAGAAAAATATTGAAATTGAGGTGAAAAAAACATCAATTTTTCTCTACGTTTTACTCTGTAACTTTTCCCTGCAATGTCAGATTATCGAAAGCAATATACCGTTACGTCTGCTGGACTCCTCTGGTTGCAGGGATATATAGGGCTTGTAGGTTCATCAAGAACCCGAGGAACCCAGAGCCAATAAATGAGCTGCACCCTGCAGTCCGTTTTCATTCTATACCGGGTATACAGCAATTCATTTGCGGAAATATAAAGAGTAAAAAATAGCTATCAAGAAAACTTTTGTTTTTCCAAAAAGGGCACAAGATAAGGTGTTGAGGAGCAGTGGTTATTTGCACATCTCTGAATTCCGGGGTGGCCATACTAGCATGTGAATTACAGGGCATTTCTCAAATAGATGTCTTTTTTACACACTCTCCTATATTTGGAAGGAAAAAATGTAGAGAAAGACAAGGGGCAATAACACTTGTTTCGCTAATCTATGTTCCCCCAAGTCTCCCGATAAAAATGATACCTCCCTTGTGTGGGTAGGCCTAGCGCCCGCGACAGGAAACGCCATAAAGCGCAAGGTTGACACATCCAATTTTTTTAAAGAAAACAGGGGTGTTTTTTGCAAAGTGCCTACCTGTAGATTTTGGCCTCTAGCTCAGCCGGCACCTAGGGAAACCTACCAAACCTGTGCATTTCTGAAAACTAGAGACCTAGGGGAATCCAAGATGGGGTGACTTGTGGGGCTCGGACCAGGTTCTGTTACCCAGAATCCTTTGCAAACTTCAAAATGTGGCTAAAAAAACACATGTTCCTCACATTTCTGTGGCAGAAAGTTCTGGAATCTGAGAGGAGCCACAAATTTCCTTCCACCCAGCGTTCCCCCAAGTCTCCCGATAGAAATGATACCTCACTTGTGTGGGTAGGCCTAGCGCCCGCGACAGGAAACGCCCCAAAGCGCAACGTGGACACATCCAATTTTTTTAAAGAAAACAGAGGTGTTTTTTGCAAAGTGCCTTCCTGTAGATTTTGGCCTCTATCTCAGCCGGCACCTAGGGAAACCTATCAAACCTGTGCATTTCTGAAAACTAGAGACCTAGGGGAATCCAAGATGGGGAGACTTGTGGGGCTCGGACCAGGTTCTGTTACCCAGAATCCTTTGCAAACCTCAAAATTTGGCTAAAAAAACACATTTTCTCACATTTCTGTGGCAGAAAGTTCTGGAATCTGAGAGGAGCCACAAATTTCCTTCGACCCAGCGTTCCCCCAAGTCTCCCGATAAAAATGATGCCTCACTTGTGTGGGTAGGCCTAGCGCCCGCGTCAGGAAACCCCCCAAAACACACAAAAATAATTTGCCCTGGCGCCTAGAGGTTTCTGCCCCCCCCTGGGGGCAGATCGGCCTAATAATAGGCCGATCTGCCCCCAGGGGCAAAAGCTGAGCTAGAGGCCAAAATCTACAGGTAGGCACTTTGCAAAAAACACCCCTGTTTTCTTTCAAAAAATTGGATGTGTCAACCTTGCGCTTTGGGGCGTTTCCTGTCGCGGGCGCTAGGCCTACCCACACAAGGGAGGTATCATTTTTATCGGGAGACTTGGGGGAACATAGATTAGCGAAACAAGTGTTATTGCCCCTTGTCTTTCTCTACATTTTTTCCTTCCAAATATAGGAGAGTGTGTAAAAAAGACATCTATTTGAGAAATGCCCTGTAATTCACATGCTAGTATGGTCACCCCGGAATTCAGAGATGTGCAAATAACCACTGCTCCTCAACACCTTATCTTGTGCCCTTTTTGGAAAAACCAAGGTTTTCTTGATAGCTATTTTTTTCTCTTTATATTTCCGCAAATGAATTGCTGTATACCCGGTATTGAATGAAAACGGACTGCAGGGTGGGCAGAAATGGCCTAAAATAAATTTGCCCCCGCACCCCCCCCGGAGCGACCCTTGCCTACGGGGTCGCTCCCCCTGTGTGACATTGGCGCCAAAAAACAAATCCCCGGTGCCTAGTGGTTTCTGCCCCCTTGGGGGCAGATTGACATAAAATCGGCCAATCTGCCCCCAAGTGGGGCAGAAATGGCCTAAATACAATTTGCCCCCCAGGGGAGCGACCCTTGCCTGATGGGTCGGTCCCCATCTCTAAAAAAACAAACAAACAAAAAAAAAACACAAAAAAAATGTCCCCTGGCGCCTAGAGGTTTCTGCCCCCCCTGGGGGCAGATCGGCATAATAATAGGCCGATCTGCCCCCAGGGGGGGCAGAAATGGCCTAAAATAAATTTGACACCCAGCCCACCCCCCCGGGAGCGACCCTTGCCTACGGGGTCGCTCCCCCTGCATGACATTGGCGCCAAAAAACGAATCCCCGGTGCCTAGGGGTTTCTGCCCCCTTGGGGGCAGATTGACCTAAAATCGGCCAATCTGCCCCCAGGGGGGCAGAAATGGTCTAAATACAATTTGCCCCCCAGGGGAGTGACCCTTGCCTGATGGGTCGCTCCCCATCTCTATAAAAACAAACAAACAAAAAAAAAAAACACCCCAAAAAATTTGCCCTGACGCCTAGAGGTTTCTGCCCCCCTTTGGGGGCAGATCGGCCTAATAATAAGTTTGCCCCCCAAACCTCCCCCCGGAGCGACCCTTGCCTATGGGGTCGCTCCCCCTGCGTGACATTGGCGCCAAAAAACAAATCCCCGGTGCCTAGTGGTTTCTGCCCCCAGAGGGGCAGATTGACCTAAAATCGGCCAATCTGCCCCCAGAGGGGCAGAAATGGTCTAAATACAATTTGCCCCCCAGGGGAGCGACCCTTGTCTGATGGGTCGCTCCCCATCTCTAAAAAAAAAAAACACACTTTTTTTTTGCTCTGGCGCCTTGAGGTTTCTGCCCCCCCTGGGGGCAGATCGGCCTAATAATAGGCCGATCTGCCCCCAGGGGGGGTAGCAAAAAAGGCCTAGAATAAATTTGCCCCCCAACCCAGGGAGCGACCCTTGCCTACCGGGTCGCTCCCCCTGTGTGACATTGGCGCCAAAAAACAAATCCCCGGTGCCCAGTGGTTTCTGCCCCCTTGGGGGCAGATTGACCTAAAATTGGCCTATCTGCTCCCAGGGGGGCAGAAATGGTCTAAATACAATTTGCCCCCAGGGGAGCGACCCTTGCCTGATGGGTCGCTCCCCATCTCTAAAAAAAAAAAAAAAAAACACACAAAAAAAATTTGCCCTGGCGCCTAGAGGTTTCTGCCCCCCCTGGGGCAGATCGGCCTAATAATAGGCCGATCTGCCCCCAGGGGGGGCAGAAATGGCCTGGAATAAATTTGCCTCCCAACCCAGGGAGCGACCCTTGCTATATATATATGTACTTTTTATATGCTCATTATTTTTATTTTCTTTAATTTATTTGCTCATTATTATTATTATTTTATTTTTTTACTTTAATTTACTTCTTTATAATTTTAATTTTATTTATAGATTTGATTTGATTTATTTGTATTTACTTTTCTCCAGTACAGTAGGACTAGAGTAATAAATAAATAGATATGTAAATACATAGTAAAGGAATATATGCTCAAGGAATATAATAGTGGGTATAATGACATGAGAAGAAAAGTAACACTGTATAAACACAGACTTTCAAGATTTGTAATATTTGATGTTAATTAATAAGTGTACTTTTCTAATATTTGTATCTTTCCTCAATTTGTGAATACTGTAATGCTTATGATAATAAAACATTTGATCATGGTGATGTAAAACGAGAGCGGGGATTCATGAGTATCTCATATGACAATTTATCTAGGAGCTATGCAATGACCTATGAATATATGAAGCATAGAATAACATACACATATATATGTATATACATACATACACACATTCATAAATACATGCATACACACACATATACACCTATATAATAATTCATATACATATACATATTTGATCGTGAGTAAATACACATTTATTAAACAGGTTTAAAGAGTATGAGTGTCATTTATTGTTATGACATAGTAGCAATACATATATCCTAAAGAAATATACATATCTAGAATATACACACAATCAGATCAATCAGATTAAAATTATTTATCAACACAGGCATGTGCAGTCCATTGCTGTTTGAATATGGTAGTTATGAAGGAAAGAGCCAACTCTTGAGTAGTCTTCTAAAGACAAGATAGTTATCAGCGGATCTTATATTTGGGGGTAATGAATTCCATAGTTTGGCTGCTTGAACAGAGAAGGATGTATCACATATAGGTGGTCATTACAACCCTGGCGGACGGTGTTAAAGCGGCGGTAAGACCGCCAACAGTAAAAAAATTGCAATTACGACCGTGGCGGAAACCGCCAACATTGACAGCGACTTTAACACTCCGACTGCCACGGCGGTACAGACAAACAGCTTGGCGGTCTCCGCCAACAGACAGGCGGAAGACAAAGTAACGCCCACAGTGTCACAACCTACCAATCCGCCACCTTTTCCGGGGCGGATTCACCGCGGATAAAAACACGGCGGAAACATGATTCCGAAGGGAAAACGCTCACCTCGACACACCCCACGAAGAACCAGGACACCATGGAGCCGGAACTCCAAATTCTCCCTGCGATAGTCTTCCTGCTCCTCTACCAGGAGCACGAACGCTGGAGGCGAAGACCACAGTGAGTACTGCACCTACGACACAGGGGAGGCGGGAGGGAAAAAACAGTGACACACGCAACACGCAACACCCCCACCCCCACCCCCACCCTCACCCACTACAACACACACACTAATACATATTTATACATGATAGTTACACCAACAACCTCCCCGGAAGAATGCAAAGACAAAAGAAAATGAGTGTAACCATTGTAATATATTAAAATCAAGTAGGCAAAAATATATATATATACACCATAAACAAAATACACACCAAGCTCATGAGTCCAGGTAGTGCTCCAATGAAGTCCGTGGAACACTGGGCCCACACAAGATCCCCGACCATGACGGAGAGAACACTGCAGGGGCATCAGAGAGCAAGAAAACAGGCACCTCAGGGCGAGGGAAAGGGGGGGCACCTCAGCCGGTTGAGTGCACGACGCCAAATCCACGAGAGGGTCACATGCGCACTGTGACATCCTGGGGAGTGGAAAGCCACAGTCTCTCAAGTCTCTACAGTGGGTGGGTTGCCCACTGCTCAGTCCTGGGGAGTGCAAAGCCACAGTCTCTCAAGTCTCTACAGTGGGTGGGTTGCCCACTGTTCAATCCTGGGGAGTGCAAAACCACAGTCTCTCAAGTCTCTACAGTGGGTGGGTTGCCCACTGTTCAATCCTGGGGAGTGCAAAGCCACAGCCTTCATCCTGCTAAGGACAGAGGTAGTGGATGTATCTCTCCACTGGTTCTGGAGGGGGCATGGTGCCCAGAGAGCTTCATCCTGCTCGTGATGGACTCAGTAGCGTCAGTGCCCTTGGCGCTCATGCGCCAGCGGTGCTTGAGGTGGCGGTGCCCTGTTCAGCGGTGCTTGGAACGGCGGTGCCCGGTTCAGCAGTGCTTGGAGCGGCGGTGCCCTGTTCAGCGGTGCCTGAGGCGGCGGTGCCCTGTTCAGCGGTGCTTGGAGCGGCAGTGCCGTGCTCA
Source organism: Pleurodeles waltl (assembly GCF_031143425.1). Classification (NCBI taxonomy): domain Eukaryota; kingdom Metazoa; phylum Chordata; class Amphibia; order Caudata; family Salamandridae; genus Pleurodeles; species Pleurodeles waltl. Next base: position 594,631,387 of record NC_090439.1, read on the forward strand.
GCGGTGCTTGGAGCGGCGGTGCCCTGTTCAGCGGTGCTTGGAGCGGCAGTTACCTGTTCAGCGGTGCTTGAGGTGGCGGTGCCCTGTTCAGCGGTGCTTGAGGCGGCGGTGCCCTGTTCAGCGGTGCTTGGAGCGGCGGTGCCCTGTTCAGCGGTGCTTGAGGCGGCGGTGCCCTGTTCAGCGGTGCTTGGAGCGGCGGTGCCCTGTTCAGCGGTGCTTGTGCTGGCGGTCCTCTCTGTCCCAGCGGTGCTTGTGCTGGCGGTCTTCTCTAGCCCAGCGGGGCTTGTGCTGGCGGTCCTCTATGTCCCAGCGGGGCTTGTGCTGGCAGTCCTCTCTAGCCCAGCGGGGCTTGTGCTGGCGGTCCTGTCTGGCCCAGCGGGGCTTGTGCTGGCGGTCCTCTCTAGCCCAGCCGGGGCTTGTGCTGGCGGTCCTCTCTAGCCCAGCAGGGATGTTGGCGGTGGCCTCCTGGGCAGCGGGGATAATGGCGGTGGCCTCCTGGGCAGCGGGGATGATGGCGGTCTCCTCCGCCGTGCTGCTCTTCCCAGACTTTCCTGGTTTCTTGTGGCCCTTCCCCACCTTGGAAGGTGTTGCAGCTGACTCCACACTCCCACCGGGACCCCTGGGAGCAGCTTTGGGGGCTGGAGTCTTCCCCCTCTCCCGCCGGGCACTGGCCAACTTTTGATGCTTGACAGGTGGGGGACTGTCCGTGCTGTGGCTCCGTGCCACACTGGCTGACCTGGTGGCCGGTGCACTCAGATTCCGGTGACTACAGGCACCACTGGTCCCGGAGATGTTGTGGCTGAGGTGCTAGTTCTGGACCTAGGAGACAGACGGGTGCGGGAGGTGTGGGAATGAGGTCAAGGTTGGACAGGAAAAGTTTTTGGGAGACACTGGGACCGGCAGCTGGAGGGGGTTTGGGAGTGGAGGAAGAGGTTGTGGTTGTAGGAGGTGTTCGTTTGCTGACTTTGGGTGAAGGTGCATGGGCTGAAGGCTGTCTGAGGTGGATGACTGTTGGGTGGGTGTGTGCCTGCGTTTGTGTATCTTGGGAGGTGGCGTCACAGACACACTGGGAGAGGACACAGGGGACGTGTGAATGGTAGTGAGGGTGGTGACTGCACGTGAGCGGCGTGTGGTGGTGGGTGTGCTGGTGATGGACGTAGTGGCTGTAGATGTAGTGCATGCAGGTGTGAGTGTAGACGATACTGGGAGGGAGGAGGGAGACGAGGAGGAGGGGGATACAGTGGAGGCAGTGGATGTTGGAGTGTCTGCATGTGTGTGATGTTTGCGTGAGTGCCTGTGGGATGTGTGGTGCTTATGTTTGCCAGAGCTTCCCTTGTGTGTTGACGTGTGTGCATGCTGGTCTGTAGGTGTGCTTGTGATAGACTGGGGTACAGGGGATTGGGTCTGGGTGGAGGTAGTTGGAGGGGGAGGCTAGGGACGGGGACAATGGCTGCCATCAGTGCTGAGGCCAGAGTCTGAAAAGCTCGCTGAAGGGCCGCCTGACCAGAATGAATGCCCTCCAGGAATGCATTTGTTTGTTACAACTGCCTTTCTACACCCTGGATGGCATTCAAAATGGTAGACTGCCCAAGAGTGAGGGACCTGAGGAGGTAAATGGCCTCCTCAGTGAGGACAGCAGTGGTGACAGGGGCAGGGCCTGAGGTGCCTGGGGCGAAGGTGATGCCCACCCTCCCGGGTGAGCGGGCCTGGGGCAAAGGCTGATGGGCTGCTGGGAGGGCGGTGCTGGTAGGGAGGGTGGCGGCTGTACCTGTAGTTGGGGGGGCGCAGATGTTGCCACCACCACAAGGGAGCTCCCATCAGAAGAGGAGTCCGTGTCGCTGGTCTCAGCTCCTGTTCCCGCCGTGGAGCTCCCCTCGCCCTCCGTCCACTGGTGAAGTCTGAGTCCGTAGTGTGGCCCTCCATGGCCATGTGGGATGCAGCCCCCTCGTGCTCCGGTGCCACTGCTCCTCCGCCTGATGATGCTAATACACTGAAGAACAGGGAGACCACAAAAAGGGGGGAGCGACAGGAGAAAGACATGTTGAGTGCATGCATTACCGCTACTGTTGGCGGACACGACAGACACAGAAGCCCCCTGCACTACGCCGCGCTCTTGGGCTCCACTGTTCAATCCCTGGGAAATGACCTACTAGTCTATGGACGACATCTGCACACATGGATGACACAGGGGCATTACTAGGTGTACTTGGCACTCTACAGAGGTGGGGTGGGGTGCCACATGGCCTCCCTTACGGAGGGACCTTGCCTACGAAACTCGCCCTGGCCTAGGGAAACCCACAGCCCACCTCCCCCACCCAGACACCTCCACTGCGCGCTAAATCAGCAGGATGAGAGTGTACTCACCCCCTTGTGGCTGCTGTGATGCCCTCAAGCGCCCATCCAACTCCGGGTAAGCCACCGCCAGGATCCTAAACATCAGGGGGATCATTGTGCGACGGGCACCCCTCCCACGTTGGGAGGCCATCCCCAGCTGAGCCTCTGCCGGCTTCTTGCTCCAGCGGCGAATGCCCTCCCATCTTTTCCGGCAGTGGGTGCTCCGTCTGTGGTAGACCCCCAGGGTCCATACGTCCTTGGCGATGGCACGCCAAATATATTTTTTCTGGTGGGCGCTGACCTACATGAATTGAACAGGGGGAAAGGAACAGTTATTACCAACTGCACGTCACAGTCATTGGTACCCATTCCTACCCTTGCCATGTGGCACATGCACTCACGTCGTTTCATGCACGCCGCAATCTCCCCCCCCTTCTTACATCCACACCACTCCACACAGGCATAGCCCATACAGAATGCTCGCAGTGTACTTACCTGTTTGCCTGGAGGACCGTAGAGTAGCATGTACTGGGGGAGGACCCCGTCCACGAGTTTCTCCAACTCCTCCGATATGAAGGCAGGGGCCCTTTCCCCAGACACTCAAGCCATTGTCTCTTCCAAACCGAGGTCACAGCAGCACTTGCAGTGTAGGTCCTCTCCTGTCGAAGATCAGGTATCGAGTGATTGAACAGATAGAAAATGGCAGTCACATCCGCGGCGGTGCGTACCGTCACCGCCGGCGTACATCGTCATTGGCTCCTGGGACCCATAGGGTCCAATGTTAACCAATGCAGCATTGCGCCACGGTCTTCGACCGCCTACCGCGACGGTGTGCAACGCCAGCGCAGTTACCTCACAGCCCATTGTCCCACTTTAGAGGTCAGGCAGCCGCCATTTCAGGGGCCCACATGGCTTAATTTTTAACTGCGTCACACATACCTAGGCCTAGACTTAACACACATACAGGCCACATTTTGGATTAAGATTTGTGTTCTGTGTAAGCTGTGGGTACGTACCTCTGAGTTGGTTGACTCTGTGCTCGCTGTTGTCCTTCATAGGCACCGTCCACTGGGACATGTGAGGAGATGGCGGCATCCTCCGGTGTACCGACCGTTGGTGGACCTGTCGACAATGGAGGAAAGACATGTGATCATCACCTACAGGCTTGACCGTGCCACAATCCAGGAACTGTGTACCCAGCTGGAGCCAGACCTGATGTCAGCTATCTGCCATCCCACAGGAATCCCCCCTCAAGTGCAGGTGCTGTCAGTGCTCCATTTCCTGGCAAGTGGGTCATTTCAAACAACAGTGGCCATAGCATCAGGGATGTCCCAGCCTATGTTTTCCAACGTGTTGTCCAGAGTGTTGTCTGCCCTGCTGAAACACATGCGGAGCTACATCGTTTTCCCTCAGGTGGAGGATTTGCCTACAGTGAAAGGGAGTTCTATGCACTGGGACATATCCCCAACATCATAGGTGCCATTGATGGGACCCATGTGGCTTTGGTCCCCCCCGCAGGAGTGAACAGGTGTACAGAAACCGGAAGAGTTACCATTCGATGAATGTACAGATGGTGTGTTTGGCAGACCAGTTCATCTCCCATGTGAATGCCAAGTACTCCTGGCTCAGTTCATGACGCTTACATCCTGCGGAATAGCAGCATCCCTTATGTGATGGGTCAACTCCAGAGGCACTGTGTGTGGCTTATTAGGTGAGCACCTGGAAGCAAGACAGTGGGAATTGTTGTCTGGGGCTGGGGATATCCCTACAGGTTAGTGTGTGTCTAACAGTTGCCTTTTCTGCAGGAGGATGGTCCAGATGGCGGTGTTGTCGCAGCTGTGGAGCCTGTGGACAGTGAAGACGAGGAAGCAGAAGAAGAAGACATGGACAACAGGGATTCAGTGATCGAGCAATATTTCCAGTGAAACACAGGTAAGAATACAAACCTGCCTACTACATGTACTTTAACACTACTACCTCTCTACTGTCTGTCGTTTTCACCCAGTGTATGGTCACTGAGTTGTCACTTTCCCTTACGATTTTACAGATGTGGGTCCCACAGTGTGACATCTGCTTTGATTCCTCATGGACTAGAGCTGTGTGACATAGGTATGTTGACATTACAAATGAAGGAGCTTTTTGACACTGTAATTGCTAATACACTATTCTGAAATCACAGACTGACTCCAGATTGTTTTGTGCTTTAAGGGTGTTTATTTAAGTGCTCAATATTGGAGGGGGTAGCAAAATGGTGAGGGGTGATGGCGGAGGAATGTCCATGGCAGAGTCCAGTCTATTAGTCTCACAGGTGCATTGCCCAAATGGGCATAGGAAGTGGAGCTAGGGCAGTTTAAGGATGGACAGGGTGACAAAGTGGGACAGAAGGATGACATTCAGGGTGGTCTCATTTGTTGGCGGGGTCTTGGCATTGTTTTCTGTCTTTGTCCTGGATCTCAGTGACCGTTTGCGGGGTGGTTCTCTCTCTGCAGGTGGTGGGGTGCTGGTGTGGTGGTCCTGTGGTGGTGCCTTCTGTCCACTAGCGCCGGCGGAGGTGGTGGGCAGTTCATCGTCCAGGCTAGTTTCAGGGGCCCCTTGTAGTGCCACAGTGTCCCTCCTGGGGTTGAGTACTTCCTTCAGCACCCCTACGATGGTGCCCAGGGTGGAATTGATGGCTGTGAGTTCCTCCCTGAAGCCCGAATACTGTTCCTCCTGCAAGCGCTGGGTCTCCTGAAACTTGGCCAGTACCATTGCCATCGTCTCCTGGGAGTGATGGTAGGCTCCCATGATGTTGGAGAGGGCCTCGTGGAGAGTGGGTTCCCTTGGCCTGTCCTCCCCCTGTCGCACAGCAGCCCTCCCAGTTCCCCTGTGTTCCTGGGCCTCCGTCCCCTGGACCGTGTGCCCACTGCCACTGCCCCCAGGTCCCTGGATTTGTTGGGGTGGTGGGTTAGCCTGGGTTCCCTGTAGTGGTGGACACACTGCTGATTGACGTGTCCTGGGGACGGAGGTATGGGCCCGCTGGGTGGGTGCTGTGCTGGTGTTTCCAGAGGGGGGAAGCTCTGTAGTGGCCTGTGACTGTGTGATGGGAACAAACTGTCCCGAGGTCCCCGATGGGCCGGGCTGGTCATCTCGATCCAGTTGGACAGAGGTGCTGTCATCACTGTGGGCCTCTTCTGTTGGTGGTGTGGACATGTGTGGACCCTCCTGTCCGGTGATGTTGGGTAGGGGTCCTGCAGGGGTATAAAAGGATGTTTATGACATCTGTGTGTGGCATGGTGTGCAATGGGTGGGTGACCGTGTACCCCAGTGCTTGCATTCCTGTGTGGGACCTTGTGAGATGGTGGTTTAGGGGGTGTATGGGTATGTGCAGTGGACATGCTTTAGTGATGGGTGTCCATGCTTTGTTGTTGCATGCAGGGCTTGGTGTTAGGATGTGTGGTTTGTGATGTTGGGACATTTGTGAGGAGTTAGAGTGATGGGGGTGAGGGTGGGGGTATGTGATGGCATGCAGGTAGGGTGGGGGATGTAATTGTTAGGATTTGACTTACCAGAGTCCATTCCTCCAGCAATCGCCAAGACCTGCTCCTCCCATGTTGTTAGTTGTGGGGGAGGAGGTGGGGGTCCGCAGCCAGTCAGCTGGACCGCAAGGTGGTGTCTTGAGACCACGGAACGCACCTTCCCCCGTAGGTCGTTCCACCTCTTCCTGATGTCATCCCGATTTCTTGGGTGCTGTCCCACTGCGTTGACCCTGTCCACTATTCTTCGCCATAGCTTCATCTTCCTTGCAATGGAGGTGTGCTGCACCTGTGCTCCGAATAGCTGTGGCTCTACCCGGACGATTTCCTCCACCATGACCCTGAGCTCATCCTCCGAGAACCTGGGGTGTCTTTGCTGTGCCATGGGGTGGTGTGGGTGATGTGTGGGGTGGTGTGTGTGGTGATAAGTGTGCTGATATGTAGTGGGGTGTTGTGTGAGGTGCGTGGAAGGTATGTGGGTGATGGTGTTGTGTGCCTGTGGATGCTAGTATTTTTGATGGTGGTGTCTCTCTCTATGCTTCTTTCTCAATTGTGGTCGTAGGGGTTTGTGGGTGATGTGGGTGTGTGTTTTATATTGTATTGGGTGTGTGGGAGTGGTGTGTGTATGTGTATCAGGTGTGTGTATTTTGAATTGTCCAATGTGGCTGTGTTTTGTAAGTGTGTGTGTGTATTTTGAGCGCAGCGGTGTGTACCGCCAATGGAATACTGCGGTTGAAAGACCGCCGCGTGGATTCGTGTGTTGTGATAGTGTGGGCGTATTTCTGTTGGCGTGACGGTGGAGGTTTTGTTTTCGCCAGTTTATCACTGACCTTTGGTGTGGCTTGTGTGGGTGTCTGAATATTGGCGGAATCCGTGCTGTGGGTCATAATAGCTGTGGCGGATTTCCGCGGCGGTTTATTGGCGGTCCTCTGCACGGCGGTAAACGGCTTTTACCGCCAATGTTGTAATGACTGCCATAGTCTTTTTCTTGTTTGGTAGTGTTCTAAGGCAGGGTGCCAATCTTAAGCGGAGGTTTCTTTGTTGAATGTATTTTTTATTTTGTTTCTGATGAAAAGCGGTTCTGTTCCATGTATAGCTTTGTGGGTGATACAAAGCAGCCTGAAGGAGGATGTTCTGGCAACGGGTAACCAGTGTAGTGCTCTCAAGGCAGGGGAGATGTGGGCTTGTGGCTTTACAGGTAATAGTAGCCTGGCAGCGGAGTTCTGAATACATTGTAGTTTTTTCATAATAGATAGAGATGATCCATGGTAGAGGCCATAGGCATAATCCAGTTTGGATAGTACAAGAGAAATAGTAGCCTGCACCTTGTGTGGAAATCCGAGGTGGGGAATATGCGTTGCAGAGTCTTCAAGGTGATGAAGCTTGTTCGTGCTAATTTGTCCACTAGAGCATTCGTTGTTAGCTTGGAGTCCATGGTAATTCCAAGGTTTTTAACTTCCTTGGATAATTGAGGAGGTGGTCCGAGATCGTCAGGCCAGGCGCACAGTGGGTCATAATTGTTCCAGGCACCACATATGGGTATTTCTGTTTTGGTGGCATTTAGTTTGAGATGGCTCCAAATCATCCACTGATCAACAGCTTTTAGGCAACTGAAGATTTGTGAGTTTTCAATGTCTTTGGGGCATTCCAATTTAAGTAGTATTTGTGTGTCATCTGCATAGTTGTAGCATGTGAGTTGAAAATCATTGAACAGTTCTGGTAATGATATCATGTAGATGTTGAAAAGCAAAGGTGAGATGATTGATCCTTGTGGGACTCCTGCTTTTCTTTTATGAGATATGGTTTGGACGAGAGGGGGGACGAGAAGGGGGAGAATAGATAATATTAGTTCTATTCTGTAGAATGTAATCCAGTCAAGAGCAGTCCCTTCAATGCCGGCTTCGTGGAGTCTTTGAATTAGGGTTTCATGGGCAACCCTATCAAAGGCAGCCGGGAAGTCCAAGAGAAGTAGTGCAGCAACTCCATTGCAGTCGACTGTGTTTTTAAGATCATCCCAGATTGCTGTGAGTGCCAATTCAGTGCCTCTTCCTGGGCAGAATCCAGTTTGGTAGTCTGAAAGTATGGAGTTGTCTTCAATGAATTATGACATCTGGGCGAATGTTGCTCTTTCTATCAGTTTGCCCAGGAAAGGTCCATTTGTGATTGGTCTGTAGTTGTTGGGGTCCTGTGGGTCTAGGTTTGTTTTCTTTAATAACGGATGTATGTATTCCTTTTTCAGGTCTTCAGGAAAAGTTCCTGTAATTAAAGAGGTGTTAATGATTCTTCTTACAGGTGTTGCAGCAGAAAGTAGATGAAAGAATATTATTGGAGATGTGTGGTGGACAAGGGTCAGAAGGGCAACCGGAAGGCCTGCTTGCTTTGACCAAATCCACAAATTAACCCTGTGATATTTGTTTGAAGGACAGTAGAGGATAAGTTGGTTTATTATTAGAGGGGATTTTATGAAAGGGGTTGGTGCTGATGTTTTTCTTCTGTTTTAAATAGGAGTCCAATGTGGATGCCTTGGTTGTGTAATGAGTTGCCAATTTGTTTGTGAAATCTTGAGTAGTAGGATGACTTCCTTCCATGCATTTAGGTTTTCAAAATTAATTGAGAATTTCATAAAATTCTTTGGTTGCAGATTTAGTATTTTGAATTCTATCTGAGTAGTACCTTTTTTTTAGCTTTTTTGATTGATGATTTGTATATTCTTTTACGTTTGTGTAGCTGCAGTTTGTCTTGAGCGTTATTTGTTTTGAGCCAGGTCCGCTGCAACCTTCTGATTTGTTGCTGTAGGCGGCTGGCCTGGCTTATAGTGGGTACCTTGTGGTACTTACACCCTGTGCCAGGTCCAGATATCTCTTATTAGTAGAATAGAGGTGTTTCTAGCAGCTTAGGCTGATAGAAGGTAGCTATGGAAAAGCAGCTTAGGCTGAACTAGGAGACATGCAAAGCTCCTACTATACCACTTATATCATATAGCACAATGTCATAAGAAAACACAATACTCAGAGTTACTAAAAATAAAGGTACTTTATTTTTATGACAATATGCCACAAGTATCTCAGTGAGTACCCTCAGTTAGAAGGTAAGTAATATACACAAGTTATATGTACACAAACCCAAAGCAGGTAAGTAATAGTAAGAAAAGTAATGCAAAGAGTGTAGAATTACAATAGGATGCAATAGGTGAACATAGGTCTAGGGGCAACACAAACCATATACTCCAAAAGTGGAATGCGAATCACAAATGGACCCCAGACCTATGGGAGCTTGTAGAGGGTCGCTGGGACTGTGAGAAAACAGTCAGGGTGTCCAAGATACCCCAGCCCAAGACCCTGAAAAGTAGGAGTAAAGTACACCTACTACCCCAATAGGACACAATAGTCGTGATAGGGGGATTCTGCAAGAACCACAAACACCAGCAAAGCACTGAAGACAGATTCCTGGACCTGAGGACCTGCAAGGCAAGGGGACCAAGTCCAAGAGTCGCGATAGTGTCCGGGAGGCAGGAGCCCAGGAAACCCTGGATGAAGATGCAAGAAGGCTGCCTGTGGGTGGAAGAAGCCAAGGATTCTGCAACAACGAAAAGGGCTAGGAACTTCTCCTTTGGATGGAAGATGTCGTACGGTGTTGCTGGAGGTTGCAGAAGTGTTTCCACGCACAAATATTGCAAACAAGCCTTGCTAGCTGCAAGGGTCGCGGTAGAGGTTTTTGGGTGCTGCTGGGGACCAGGAAGGACCAGGATGTCGCTCTTGGAGGAGGAGACAGAGTGGGCACTCAGCAACTCAGAGAGCCCCCACAGAAGCAGGCAGCACCCACAGAAGTACCGGAGCAGGCACTTAGAAGATTTGTGAACTGGAGTCCACTCAGAGTCACAAAGGAGGGTCCCACGACATCAGAGTCCAACTCAGAGGGTTGAGCACTGCAGGACCAAGTGCTGGGGACCCAGGCTAGGCTGTGCACAAAGGAATCCTTGGAGAAGTGCACAGAAGCCGGAGCAGCTGCAAATCACACAGTACACAGGTTTGCAGTCTAGCGTGGGGAGGCAAGGACTTACCTCCACCAAACTTGGACTGAAGGATCACTGGACTGTGGGGACACTTGGATATAGCTCCTGTGTTCCAGGGACCATGCTCGTTGAGATGAGAGGGGACCCAGAGGACTGGTGATGCAGAAGTTTGGTGCCTGCGTTAGCAGGGGGGAGACTCTGTCAACCCACAGGAGATTTCTTAGGGATTCCCAGTGCAGGGTGAAAGCAGACAGCCCTCAGAGCATGCACCACCAAGAAGCAGTCGAGAAAGCTGGCAGGATTAGGCGCTACAAGGTTGCTAGTAGTCGTCTTGCTACTTTGTTGCGGTTTTGCAGGCGTCCTGGAGCAGTCAGCGGTCGATCCTCGGCAGAAGTCGAAGAGGGAAGTCTGGTCAGCTCTTGCATTCGTTATCGGAAGAATACCCCAGAGGAGAGACCCTAAATAGCCAGAAAAGGAGGTTTGGCTACCAAGAAAGGAGGATTGGCTACCAAGAAAGGTAAGAGCCTATCAGAGGGGGTCTCTGACGTCACCTGCTGGCACTGGCCACTAAGAGCAGTCCAGTGTGCCCCCAACACCTCAGATGGCAGAGGTCTGGGACACACTGGAGGAGCTCTGGGCACCTCCCCTGGGAGGTACTGGTTAGGGGAGTGGTCACTCCCCTTTCCTTTGTCCAGTTTCGCGCCAGAGCAGGGCGATCCCTGAACCGGTGCAGACTGGCTTATGCAGAGATGGGCACCATCTGTGCCCATCAAAGCATTTCCAGAGGCTGGGGGAGGCTACTCCTCACCAGCCCTTCACACCTATTTCCAAAGGAAGAGGGTGTAACACCCTCTCTCAGAGGAAATCCTTTGTTCTGCCTTCCTGGGCCGGGGCTGCCTAGACCCCAGGAGGGCAGAATCCTGTCTGAGGGGTTGGCAGCAGCTGCAGTGGAAAACCCGGAAAGGCAGTTTGGCAGTACCCGGGTTCTGTGCTAGAGACCCGGGGGATCATGGAATTGTCCCCCCAATACCAGAATGGTATTGGGGTGACAATCCCATGATTTTAGACATGTTACATGGCCATGTTCGGAGTTACCATTGTGACGCCATACATAGGTAGTGACCTATGTATAGTGCACGCGTGTAGTGGTGTCCCCGCACTCACAAAGGTCAGGGAATTTGCCCTGAACGATGTGGGGGCACCTTGGCTGGTGCCAGGGTGCCCACACACTAAGTAACTTGTCACCCAACCTTCACCAAGTGAGGGTTAGACATATAGGTGACATATAAGTCACTTATGTGCAGTGAAAATGGCTGTGAAATAACGAGGACGTTATTTCACTCAGGCTGCAGTGTTAGGCCTGTGTAAGAATTGCCTCAGCTCCCTATGGGTGGCAAAAGAAATGCTGCAGCCCAAAGGGATCTCTTGGGACCCCAATACCCTGGGTACATAAGTACCATATACAAGGGAATTATATGGGTGTACTAGTGTGCCAATGAGAATTGGTAAATTTAGTCACTAGCCTGCAGTGACAACTTTAGAAAGCAGAGAGAGCATAAACACTGAGGTTCTGGTTATCAGATCCTCAGTGATACAGGTAGGCACCACACAGGGAACACATACTATGAGTACTGGGGTCCTGCCTAGCAGGATCCCAGTGACACAAGGGCTAAAACAAACATACATACAGTGAAAATGGGGGTAGCATGCCAGGCCAAGATGGTACTTTTCTACACAACCCCCCCCCCCCCCCCAAACGAAGGACAATAAGACTAGCCTTGTCCAGATGAGTCTTCATTGTCTAAGTGGAAATGTCTGGAGAGTCCATCTGCATTGGAGTGGGTACTCCCAGGTCTATGTTCCACTGTATAGTCCATTCCCTGTAGGGATATGGACCACCTCAACAATTTAGGGTTTTCACCTTTCATTTGCTTTAGCCAAAGTAGAGGTTTGTGGTCTGTCTGAACAATAAAGTGAGTACCAAACAGGTATGGCCTCAACTTTTTCAGTGCCCAGACCACAGCAAAGGCTTCCCTCTCTATGGCAGACCAAAGCTTTTCTCTAGGGGTCAATCTTCTGCTGATAAAAGCAACTGGTTAATCCTGGCCCTCAGAATTCAGCTGTAATAGTACTGCCCCTACCCCTAATTCAGATGCATCAGTTTGAACAATGAATTTCTTGGAATAACATGGGCTTGTTAGGACAGGTGCAGAGCACATGGCCCGTTGGAGCTCCTTAAAAGCTTTCTGACAGCTGGCTGTCCATAACACCTTCTTAGGCATTTTCTTGCTAGTGAGATCATTAGGAGGGGCTGCTATGGAGCCATAATTCTTGATGAATCTCCTATAGTACTCCGTGAGGCCTAAAAAGGCTCTCACCTGGGTCTGAGTTGTAGGGGGAACCCAATCTATAATAGTCTGTATTTTCCCCTGTAGTGGTGCAATCTGTTCTCCACCAACCAGATGGCCCAGATAAACCACTTTCCCCTGCCCTATCTGGCACTTTGAGGCCTTGATAGTAAGGCCTGCCTTTTGCAGGGCCTCCAAAACTTTCCATAGGTGGACCAGGTGATCATCCCAAGTTGAGCTAAAGACAGCAATATCATCTAGATATCCTCCAACCCTTGCAGGACTGTATTCACCAACCTCTGAAAAGTGGCAGGTGCATTTTTCAAACCAAAGGGCATTACTGTGAATTGGTAGTGCCCTCCTATGGTAGAAAACGGAGTCTTGGGTTTAGCATCTTCTGCCAATCTAATCTGCCAATACCCTGCAGTTAGATAAAAAGTGCTAAGATACTTGGCAGAAGCCAGTGTATCAATGAGCTCATCTGCCCTGGTAATAGGGAGAGCATCAGTTTTGGTTACCTGATTGAGCCCTCTGTAATCTACATAAAACCTCATCTCTCTCTTTCCATCTTTGGTGTGAGGTTTAGGTACAAGCACTACTGGGCTAGGCCAGGGGCTTTCAGAAGGTTCAATCACCCCTAAATCCAACATTTTCTGCACCTTTTGTTTGATGCAGTCTCTGACATGGTCAGGCTGCCTATAAATTTTACTTTTGACAGGCAGGCTGTCTCCAGTGTCAATTGTATGTTCACACCAGGATGTTGTACCTGGTACAAGTGAAAAGAGGTCTGAAAATTGGCTTAGGAGATTGATGCAGTTGTCTTTCTGTTCTGCAGTCAGACAATCTGCTAAAACTACTCCCTCCACTAAGCCATCTTCTTCAGTGGTGGAGATGAGATCAGGGAGAGGGTCACTTTCTTCTTCCTGTCCCTCATCTGTTGCCATGAGCAGGGTGAGATCATCCCTGTCATAGTAGGGTTTTAGGCGGTTGACATGAATCACCCTAAGCAGTGCTCAGGTCTACCAAATAGGTAACCTCACCCTTCTTCTCAACAATTAGATGGGGTCCACTCCATTTGTCTTGGAGTGCTCTTGGGGCCACAGGCTCCAATACCCACACCTTCTGTCCTGGTTGGTACTGGATCAGGACAGCTTTCTGGTCATGCCATTGCTTTTGCAGCTCTTGGCTGGCCTGAAGGTTTTTACTGGCCTTTTTCATATACTCAGCCATTCTGGATCTTAGGCCAATTACATAGTCCACTATGTCCTGTTTAGGAGCTTTTAAAGGTTGTTCCCAACCCTCCTTCACAAGAGCAAGAGGACCTCTTACAGGGTGCCCAAAGAGGAGTTCAAAGGGGCTGAAGCCCACTCCTTTCTGGGGTACCTCCCTGTAAGCAAAAAGGAGGCAAGGTAACAGGACATCCCATCTTCTCCTGAGTTTTTCAGGAGTCCCATTTTCATACCTTTGAGAGTTTTATTAAACCTCTCAACCAGACCATTTGTTTGTGGATGGTAAGGGGTGGTGAACTTGTAGGTAACACCACACTCCTTCCACATTGCTTTTAGGTATGCAGACATGAAGTTGCTACCTCTGTCTGACACCACCTCTTTAGGAAACCCCACCCTGGAAAAGATTCCCAGGAGGGCCTTTGCCACTGGAGGAGCTGTAGTATTCCTTAAAGGTATATCTTGTGGCATGGTCCACTACCACCAAGATAAATCTATTGCCTGAAGCAGTAGGAGGGTCAAGGGGGGCAACTACCCTTTGAAAGGGAACCCCAACCACTGAAAGTGGAATTAGAGGGGCCTTTGGAGTGCCACCAGTCTTGTCACTGGCTTGGCAGGTCACACAAGACCTTTGTGTCCTCTGACATATGAGGCCAGTGAAACAAGGGGACAAGTCTTTCCCAAGTTTTCGTCTTGCCCAAATGCCCAGCCAAAGGAAGGTCATGTGCTACGGTGAGAAGAAACTCTCTGTACTGCAGGGGAATGACCAATCTCCTGGCAGCTCCTGGTTTTGGGTCCCTTGACTCTGTGTACAAGAGGTTGTCTTCCCAGTACACCCTATGACTGTCACTGATATCCCCATTTTGCTGTTTGACAGCTTGCTGTCTGAGACCCTCTAATGTGGGACAGGTTTGCTGTGCCACACTCAGCTCTTCCCTGGCAGGCCCCCCTCCACCCGAAAGCTCTGCAGAGTCTGCTGCCAGCTCCTCTGGTGTAGGTTCTGCACAGGGAGAGAATTCCTCTTCCTCAAAAGGGGAATCATCTGTAGAGGGAGGGATAGTGGGTTGGGATGTACCCTTGCTACCCCTTGCTTTAGGGAGCACTTGGTCCATTGTTCCAGGATCCAAGTCACCCTGTCCTTTTTGCTTCTTGGCGTGAGCCCTTGTTAAAGCAAAAATATGCCCAGGAATACCCAGCATTACTGCATGGGCCTCCAACTCCACTTCTGCCCAAGCTGATGTCTCCAAATTGTTTCCTAGTAGACAGTCTACAGGTAAACCAGTGGCTACCACAACTTTCTTTGGACCAGTAAGCCCCCACCCCCCCCCCGCCCCCCAGTTGAGATTCACAACAGCCATGGGGTGGCTAAGAGTGTTGTTATGAGCGTCTGTCACTTGGTACTGCTGACCAAGTAGGTGTTGATCAGGGTGGACCAGTTTTTCTATCACCATAGTGACACTGGCCCCTGTGTCCCTGTAGGCCTCAACCACAACACCATTGATTACGGGAAGTTGCTGGTACTTACCCATATTAAGGGGACAAGCAACAAAGGTGGAAAAATCAATGCCACCATCAGAGACTAAAACAGCCTCTGTGGTCTCCCTTACAAGACCAACCCCAACTACATTGCCAATAGTGAGCCAAGCTACACCCTTGGATTGGCTATTAGTAGTAGATTTCCCACCACCACTGCTATTACTAGGGACACTAGAATTTGCAGCAGGGGTTGTGGTGGTGGGAGGTTTGGTGTTTTTATTTGGACAAGTGGAATCACGTGCCCAATGGCCTTTGACTTTACACAAATAATACCAAGGTTTTTTTGGTTGATTATTAGAAGAGGATTTGGACCCACCTCCTCCAGAGGATTTTTGTGGGCCTGATGACGACTCAGAATGCTTACTTTTGTCCCCACCCTTCTCAGAAGACTTAACATTCTTATCCTTGCAATCCTTGTCACCCCCTGTATGAACTTTTCTGTTTACCCTTGTTCTGACCCATTTGTCTGCCTTCTTTCCCAATTCTTGGGGAGAGGTCAGATCTGAGTCCACTAGGTATTGGTGGAACAAGTCAGACACACAATTATTAAGAATATGCTCTCTCAGAATGAGATTGTACAGGCTTTAATAGTCAGAAACTTTACTACCGTGCAACCACCCTTCCAAGGCCTTCACTGACCAGTCCACAAAATCTGTCCAGTCTTGAGAAGACTCTTTTCTGCTGTCTCTGAACTTAATCCTGTATTGTTCAGAGGTTAAGCCAAATCCATCCAAGAGTGCATCTTTCAAAACTTTGTAGTTATTGGCACCACTTTCTCTGATATTAAGGAGCCTATCCCTACCCTTTCCAGTGAAAGATAGCCACAAAATAGCAGCCCACTGCCTTTGAGGGACCAACTGTACCATACAGGCCCTCTCAAGTGCAGCAAACCACTTATTAATGTCATCCCCCCCTTGTAAGGGGGGACTATCTTGTGCAGATTCTTGGAATCTTGCTCATTAACAGGATTGCTATCAGAAATACTGCTACTGCCACCATGTGGAACTAACCCCAACCTCTGTCTTTCCTTCTCTATGTCTAGGGATTCCCTATCTAAGGCCAGCTGCTGCTGTTTAAGCTTCATTCTGGTCTCTTCAAACCTCAACTTTTTGAGTTCCCTTTCTAATAAGTTATCCTCAGGGTGGCTGGGTTGGGAATGTTTAGACACAGAAGAAACGTGGGAAGTTTCAGAGGGAGACCTGTCTCTAACTGTCTTGCCCCCTAGTAACCTGGCCTCTAGGGGTGAAAGATGCCCTACTGGTGTGAGACCCTCTAACACTACCAGTGTCACTAGGTGCCCTGCTAGGGGGCAGGACTTTGTAAGAACCCTCCCCAGCTTCCTCATGGAACTCCTCTGAGTCAGACTGGGAAGCTTCCCCATTTTCTAACCCCTCCTGAGATGGGCCAGACTGGTTCTGGTCATCTACAATGAGCATGTTAAAGAGAAACTCTTTTGTAGGATTCTTACCTATACTCAAACCTCTATCCAGGCAGAGACCCCTCACACTTTTATAGTTTAAACTCTCATATGTTGCATTAACAGTTTTGGGAGTGGGCTCTACAACAGACATGACAGTGTAGGTTTAAGGATAGTGAGAAAGAAAAAGATTTAGAACTTTACAAAGCACAGAAAGAAAAACTTTTTCAAACTTTGGGAAAACTTTTAGAAAGTTTAAAAAACCTTTTCAGAACTTTGTTAAAAGTTTCAGGATAGAAAAGTAAACTTTTTTGGTTAAGTGTAAATACACTGAACTATTTGGTATATGATTCTCTTATGAAAAGTACCAAATGACAAAGTGGTAAAGCAGTTGCAAGTACTTATCCCACAGCTGCACCACCAATGTAGGAGGCTGACCTGGCTTATAGTGGGTACCTTGTTGTACTTACACCCTGTGCCAGGTCCAGTTATCCCTTATTAGTAGAATAGAGGTGTTTCTAGCAGCTTAGGCTGATAGAAGGTAGCTATGGCAAAGCAGCTTAGGCTGAACTAGGAGACATGCAAAGCTCCTACTATACCACTTATATCATATAGCACAATATCATAAGAAAACACAATACTCAGAGTTACTAAAAATAAAGGTACTTTATTTTTATGACAATATGGCACAAGTATCTCAGTGAGTATCCTCAGTTAGAAGGTAAATAATATACACAAGTTATATGTACACAAACCCAAAACAGGTAAGTAATAGAAAGAAAAGTAAAGTAAACAGTGTAGAATTACAATAGGATGCAATAGGTGAACATAGGTCTAGGGGCAACACAAACCATATACTCCAAAAGTGGAATGTGAATCACGAATGGACCCCAGACCTATGGGAGCTTGTAGAGGGTCACTGGTACTGTGAGAAAACAGTCAGGGTGTACAAGATACCCCACCCTAAGACCCTGAAAAGTAGGAGTAAAGTAAACCTACTACCCCAATAGGACACAATAGTCGTGATAGGGGGATTCTGCAAGAACCACAAACACCAGAAAAGCACTGAAGATGGATTCCTGGACCTGAGGACCTGCAAGGCAAGGGGACCAAGTCCAAGAGTCACGATAGTGTCCAGGGGGGGCAGGAGCCCAGGAAACCCCGGATGAAGATGCAAGTAGGCTACCTCTCGGTGGAAGAAGCCAAGGATTCTGCAACAACGAAAAGGGCTAGGAACTTCTTCTTTGGATGGAAGATGTCATACGGCGTGCTAGAGGTTGCAGAAGTGTTTCCACGCAGAAATACCGCAAACAAGCCTTGTTACTTGCAAGGGTCACAGTAGAGGTTTTTGGGTGCTGCTGGAGACCAGGAAGGACCAGGATATCATCCCTTGGAGGAGGAGACAGAGGAGGCACTCGGCAACTCAGAGAGCCCCCACAGAAGCAGGCAGCACCCACAGAAGTACTGGAGCAGGCACTTAGAAGATTTGTGAACTGGAGTCCACTCAGGGTCACAAAGGAGGGTCCCACGACGTCGGAGTCCAACTCAGAGGGTTGAGCACTGCAGGACGGAGTGCTGGGGATCCAGGCTAGGCTGTGCACAAAGGAATCCTTGGAGAAGTGCACAGAAGCCGGAGCAGCTGCAAATCACGCAGTACACAGGTTTACAGTCTAGCGTGGGGAGGCAAGGACTTACCTCCACCAAACTTGGACTGAAGGATAACTGGACTGTGGAGGTCACTTGGATATAGCTCCTGTGTTTCAGGGACCATGCTAGTTGAGATGAGAGGGGACCCAGAGGACTGGTGATGCAGAATTTTGGTGCCTGTGTGAGCAGGGGGAAGACTCCGTCAACCCACGGGAGATTTCTTCGGGATTTCCAGTGCAGGATGAAGGTAGACAGCCCTCAGAGCATGCACCACCAGGAAGCAGTCGAAAAAGCCGGCAGGATTAGGCGCTACAAGGTTGCAGGTAGTCGTCTTGCTACTTTGTTGCGGTTTTGCAGGCGTCCTGGAGCAGTCAGCAGTCGATCCTTGGCAGAAGTCGAAGAGGGAAGTGCAGAGGAACTCTGGTGAGCTCTTGCATTCGTTATCTGAAGAATACCGCAGAGGAGAGACCCTAAATAGCCAGAAAAGGAGGTTTGGCTACCAAGAAAGGATGATTGGCTACCAAGAGAGGTAAGAGCCTATCAGAGGGGGTCTCTGACGTCACCTGCTGGCACTGGCCACTCAGAGCAGTCCAGTGTGCCCCCAACACCTCTCTTTCCAAGATGGCAGAGGTCTGGGACACACTGGAGGAGCTCTGGGCACCTTCCCTGGGAGGTACTGGTCAGGGGAGTGGTCACTCCCTTTTCCTTTGTCCAGTTTCGTGCCAGAGCAATGCTGGGGGATCCCTGAACCGGTGTAGACTGGCTTATGCAGAGATGGGCACCATCTGTGCCCATCAAAGCATTTCCAGAGGCTGGGGGAGGCTACTCCTCCCCAGCCCTTCACACCTACTTCCAAAGGGAGAGGGTGTAACACCCTCTCTCAGAGGAAATCCTTTGTTCTGCCTTCCTGGGCCTGGGCTGCCCAGACCCCAGGAGAGCAGAATCCTGTCTGAGGGGTTGGCAGCAGCTGCAGTGGAAACCCCGGAAAGGCAGTTTGGCAGTACCCGGGTTCTGTGCTAGCGACCCGGGGGATCATGGAATTGTCCCCCCAATACCAGAATGGTATTGGGGTGACAATCCCATGATCTTAGACATGTTACATGGCCATGTTTGGAGTTACCATTGTTGTGCCATACATAGGTAGTGACCTATGTATAGTGCACATGTGTAATGGTGTCCCCGCACTCACAAAGTTCGGGGAATTTGCCCTGAACGATGTGGGGGCACCTAGGCTAGTGCCAGGGTGCCCACACACTAAGTAACTTGGCACCCAACCTTCACTAAGTGAGGGTTAGACATATAGGTGACTTGTAAGTTACTTATGTGCAGTGAAAATGGCTGTGAAATAACGTGGACGTTATTTCACTCAGGCTGCAGTTGCAGGCCTGTGTAAGGATTGCCTGAGCTCCCTATGGGTGGCAAAAGAAATGCTGCAGCCCATAGGGATCTCCTGGGACCCCAATACCCTGGGTACCTAAGTACCATATACAAGGGAATTATATGGGTGTACCAGTGTGCCAATGAGAATTGGTAAATTTAGTCACTAGCCTGCAGTGACAAATTTAGAAAGCAGAGAGAGCATAAACACTGAGGTTCTGGTTAGCAGAGCCTCAGTGATACAGGTAGGCACCACACAGGGAACACATATAGGGCACATACTATGAGCACTGGGGTCCTGCCTAGCAGGATCCCAGTGACACAAGGGCTAAAACAAACATACATACACTGAAAATGGGGGTAACATGCCAGGCAAGATGGTACTTTCCTACAGTTGCTTTATCTTTATTTGTGTTTGCTGTAAGAATGAAGGTGGTTTATTGTTGTAGTTGTGGTGGATATGTGTGTAGGTATGGTATGTGGGGTTTTGTGTTGGTTGGCGAGATATTGCATTCTGTATGAGGTCAGTTTGTGATGCAGGCCCAAACCTATAGAAGGGTCAAGTTAACTGAAGCCCCAGCTCCTGTGGAAAGAGAGGAGGGAGCTGCTACTCTATTCAGAATCTCCTTGGATACAGACAGGCTGAATCCACACTTCCAAGTTAGAAGAGTCTACTTTCCAGGTAAGGAAGAGATTGTAAAAAGCACTGAAATACTGCTTGTCATGTACTCAGAAATTTGGCTTTTTCAAGGCAGAACAGGTGATGCAGACAGTTTCTAAACACAATTTAACTTAAATCACAGAAACAGATTAAGCAGTCTCCTAAACACACTCTGGTTAGCCACTGAGGTGTATGTAGCCTTTTTTACTTTAAAAAGAAGGGGGGTGCTTTATGCAGTCTTTTGCCACAAACTAGGGGGGAAATTTCAAACGGTCACGGATAAAAAAAGCACTTTAAAAGGCCAAGCTGCCTGAAACACAGAGAGCCTAGAGTAAACAGGCACGGATAACTGTAGAAAACACTTTGAAACAAATAATAAGATAATAAGATTTCCCAAAAAAGTCTGGGGCTCCTTACCTAGGTCTCCTAGGAATCCTTGATCACTGGGCTGTATTAGGGCACAGGGAAATGTGTAAAGCTTCCTGCAGATGAGTTGCTCCCTTTATACTCTTTGTTTCTGCCTTCTGATACATGGTGGTTGGACTACCATAGTCACATTGGTAGTGTGCAACCTTGTAATGTGTCTGACGGAAACACTGGCTCCACCGGCCTGTTTGTGCTGCCTGGTGACCACAGCGGTCTGTGCTGCCTAGGGGTGCCTGCGGGCCTGTAGGCCCACATGACTCGTAATTTCAGTGGTCTGGCCGCCAAACCGGTGACAGCGGACTGCACTGCCAAGGCGGTGCACAGTCCACCAAACTTATAATGAGGCTCTAAGACTCGTTATGAACTAAACAACGATGAAGAACTCTTTGTGCACCTTTGAATTCTGTTGCTGCTATGATCTGAACAATATTGGATACATTGAGACATGTGAGAGATTATGAGCTTGTGTACCAGACAAATGTATTCACACTATACAAAGGATTCTAGATGCAATTGAGAGGTAGTATCACAAGGTGTCTCAGTGTAATATTGCATGAGTTTTAGGTACTGGACCGAGGACATTTTCCCTGAGAATTCAGATGATAAGCAAGGATCCCAGTGTGACAGGAATATAAAATAATGTGAGATATGTTATGCTGGACTTCAACAAAGATAAGGGTATTCATGAAACTGTACATTTGTGTTTTTAAGTGAGTAACTACATCTCCCATAAAGACTCCTAATTGACAAAGTATGGATGAGTATTTAAACAAACTGAAGAAATGACTCACCTGCCATGAGAAAGGGACATGAAGGCCAAAACATGTTGGTGGTGTGATTGTTAAGATAATAATTTAATGGTCACAAAGGGTTCACAGAGTGCAGCAGTGCAGCGTGTGTGTGTCTATATTATTACATCTGTATATAGATACAGGCCCTTCCACTTACCAAAACATTTAGTCCCATTGTTTTTCCAATCTGTTACGTTAAAGAATGCGTATACAGTAGAGGTGGTGCAGGCATGAAGCCACCACAGCACTAGACACGAAGAAGTGCAAGATTCAAGTAAAAAAAATATGAGTTATGCCTAATAGCAAAGACAGTGCAAAGGCAGGAGGGGATAGACTGTGATCCTAGCAAGTGTCCCCAGTGTTGCAGAGACAACACAAACTAGCCACAGTGGTGAGGTCATGAAAACGCAATGTTCCAAAAGCCCACATGAATTGTGGAAAGATTTAGCTAAATATCTTCAACATTCTTTCACTGCAAGGTTTATGGAAACAAAAAACACACAGTCAGAAGGCTTGTTCAACAATTTCTCTTCCTTTACTTTCTTAAAAATTAATTGCTAGAGGATAGATGATGACTGAGCATGAATGGGAAAGCTGATAAGCTATATTTTCAACAAGTACTCAACGAAGCATTTAAAATGAAACTTTATTTAAAGACGTATATTTCATGCAACAGGTGCCGCCACTGAATTCAGTAAAGTGGCGGCTCTTCCATTTGGGCAGAGGAGTGTCACCCCCCACCAGCAGCCGCAGCTGCAAAACCTTTTAAAGAAAACAATAATAAATTATGTTTATTATAATTTTTTTTAAAGGGGCTGGGTAAAGGGGGGTCACATGCACTGAGGGGAGTGCTGAGCACTCTCGCTTCACAGCGCATGTATGTTCGGCCGGCTGTCTTGAGCCGGCCAACAACACATGCGCTGTAGGCTCTCTCCAGCCCACCAACACAGTAAAATATATATTATGATTAGTAACAATGAAAAAATATTACGTTGGCTAAAGTCTCTAACGAAGCCCGTCCCATTTATGCAAACATGTGTACATTGGGTCATTTCTGTATCTGTATAATTGGTAGTGCCATGGTTGATGTCAGTGAATGACGACCTAGAAAATTCATTTCTCATTCTTTGTGTCTGCAGGCAAAATATAATCGCAATAATTCAGGAAATTCATTTAGAGATTTTGTTTGTGTAGTCTCACTAACATATTTGGGTTTTTTAAATATTGAGGAAGTCCGATCTCGGTAACCATCCCTTCCACATAATGTAATCATGGAACTTTTATCAGTCTTATCATGGGCCAGACAATCTTTAATTATTAATGTGGAGGAATATGCCTCTGGGGTTCTCCATATCCTAAAAAAAATGGAGCTAATTCCACAGAGTGCTCATTATAGCCCAATCCAGTTTGGAGATGACATATGCTGACAGAAGTACCCCGCTGGACTGAAAGTAACCATTGAAAGATGTTGCTTCCAAACTTCTGAAGAACATTAGACTTAATGTATTATTCCCACACCGCCAATCAGTGCATTCTCACTGGCATGCACTTTCTAAGGCAAATGCTAATCATCTTTTTTTAATGAGTTTATGCTCATCCAGGCTGCATGCACCTCACTTTGAACAAGTGACCCCAGGGTAGCCTTGCATCAAAAGGAATTCCTTGGTAATTCAAATGATCAACTTTGACCAAAGTCAAATCTCCAATTCTTTGTAGCATGGTTTTTGTATTCTTTGAGCCATTGATCATAACGAAAGATTTGATTAAATTAAGTTTAAGATCCAACTTAGGCATAAAGAATCAAAAAGATCAGGAAGAAGTTGTAGCCCATTTGCAGTTCTTGCTAGAAGGACTTCGTCGTCTGTATACATGAGAATGGGTACTGAGTGATTACCAGTCAGAAGCATATCTTTCACGTGAGTGGGCAGGTGTCTTCCACGTGCAATAATATATAAAAGAAACAAGAAGGGAGGTAAAATACACCTTTTTATAACTTCCCAGGTAGAATTCCCAAAATTTGTCTCACAGTGTTAAAGGCTCAAGGTAGGTCTATAAAAGCACATGCATATGTCATCACACCGGGCCCAGAAGCTAAAATGCCTGTCTTGTCAACATGAAGGCATGCACATTGGTGGTGATATGTGTGTGCATACGTCATCATGCTGTGATTGCCATTGTGTCATGATGCATACATGTACATGCACGCCTATGTATTATTGTGCTTTTTTTGCTGATGGTATTCAGCATCAGAACTAGACATTTTTTCTATTTTTGCTGATGCAGAACGGCATTGGCAAAAAGAAATAATAAAGTCAAAAGGCGAGACCTAATAGCATTGCCAATGTGTGTTTCAGTAATGGAATTTCCACTGTAAGGTAAGGCTTTCAGAGTAACTGGTGTAGAAGTAGAGCAATTAAACTGTCAGGTAAGAGCGAAGGGAAAGCAGGAGGAGATTGTGAGGGGCTTGATGGTCATTGGAGTGTTTGGATCTGAGGGGGCATAGAGGGCCAGACAACGTTAAAGATAGAAATGTTAGGAATTAGCACAGCGGGCTAAGTGCTGGAGACTGGAAGTGATGCTGAGTGAGTCTTTACAGAGAGACATACATTAGTGCAAAAACATGCGAAAGAGGGGGAAGTTCCGGTACACAACCTTACTCTCTTTTGTTGCTGGCCAGAAATGACTTCTTTATAAAGGTGTGCCCTCCTGGTTGTGGTTTCCTCAACAATCACCTCATATTCTCTCCCATCAGTGGCATTGCTTCAAGACTAAGGGCCATATGTACGAACACTTTTTCCCATAGACACAGAATGGGTAAAAACCTTTGCTACATCTGGCCCTAAGAGGCATATTTATGAGCCCCATGCGCTGGTTGCGTCACTATTTGTGATGCAACAGCAGCACAAACCTTTAAATCATATGTGTGAGGCTATGCAAAGCCACTTTGCTGGCTTTGAATGGCCTCATAGATCAGGAATAAGGCAACACAGCGCAAATTGGCTTGTTTGGAAATTACTGCTGACTTGCTGACGTAATACATTGTGACCAATCTGCCATTTCAATAGGCGGAACTGATAGTCCGAAAATATGAAGAAACATAACTGATATAATTTTTAACCAGAGAATGTAAAAGACAAGTGCACGTAAAAGTCCCACCCTTTCCTATGATTTGCTGCATTGTTCTGTTGTTTAAATGTGTTTATTATTACAGACACACCATATTAAACAAAGCTGCAGTCAATTATCTAAAAATAAGCTGATATGTCACGGGCATCTTTTGTTAAAGTACCTGCCGGACTCATTGGAAAACAAGGTCTATTTCTTGCTTCGCTGTCAGTGCATTGTGAGGCGCACAACAGGCCTGACCCCATCCAATTGCCTTCTGCTTATTTTATCTGTGCAAACAAAACAATTTTTACGTGTATTTTTTTAATACTTCCTACATGATACAATCTTTTGTTTTCACTTGCAGGCCTCCGCAGCTTCCAAGAATGTGGCTCCTCCGGGCTGGTCGAGACAAGGAGTTCAATGGTTTGTAGTTAAGGCCCCAGACCAAGGTCGAGGATTCCCTCCTTTTCCTTCCCGGCATTGTGCTCCATCCGGCAGGGTCCTCGCCGCCGCACCGCCACCACTGCTGTGACAATAGCGACTGGCACCAGGCACGCTCCTGCTGCCACTGCGACAGCTGTGCAACACTTGCCAAGCTTGCATTACAAAAGCATGAGCTCAGATACGGTCAAAAGAAAACAAGCCACAGACTCAGTTAAAAGGGAGGCTGCCCGTGGAGGCCTCAAACACCTAATTTATCTCCGTGTTGGTGCCACAGCTATGGTGACTAGGCGTCTGCGATTTGCCTGGGCAGGCCCAGTTTTTCACAATCTGTGCCGGGAAATTTCAATAAATTTAGCCCATGTACCGATTTTCAGAAATGCTTGGCTGACCATAGAGTGAAGCTAGTTTCTATATGCCTCAGAGCAGGTTTAGTTAGCAGTCCTTACCCCAAAGCGAGTTATTTTGTATGTCATATTGATGTGGAAAGGTTTTGCTTCTTGCCTCATTCTTTCCTTTTACTATGTTGGATGGCACTGTCAGTTAAGCAACGTAGGTCCAGATGTACAAACATTTTGCGCTCTGTTTGCGTCACAAAGTTGATGCAAACGGGCACAAAACATATTTTTTTGATATTTACTTTGTAAACTTTCTAAAGTAGCGCAAAGCATTGCAAATGGCTGTTTTGCATTACTTAGCATCAAGGGGGCATTGCATGGGTGGTGCATGGGCATTTCTATGCAAGCTCCCATGCTTTTTGATGCAAAACCCATTCTACCAAAAATTTGAGACATGGTTTTGTGTTAAAAACGAATGCCACTTGAAATCAGGTTTTAAAAGGAGACATGTTTTTGTTTCTCCTTTATTTTCTGACTTTGCACACACACAAAGTAGGAAAGATTTTAGAAGTAGTCTAGGCATAGTATTTTGTACTGGAAGGTAAACCTTCAAGTACAAAACCTATGTTAGACTGATGCACTCAGCCTTTCACTCTGGCACAAAGATGTGTGTGTGGCACCCAGCAGCAAAATTCTGTGATGGCTCCAGGGAGAATGGAGGAAAGAGTCATACATGTAGATATCGCACTCTTCTGCTCTCTCCATCTCACGAAATGCAGCTTAGGCTATCATTTTTGGCTGCTGCACTGTGTTGTGCGATAATTTAGTAAATCTGCCCCATAGTCCTCCTTCTGTATTTGTGGAAACCCTCTGTATTTGGTCACCCGAGATACAGTAAGTTAAACAGTCACCTCGGGCCTTAGCAAAAAACAGGCACAATATGCAGCTGGAGCACTTGCCCCATATCCTGCAGTCTCTTATTACAACTTATTTTTGAATATTGTAGCAGAAGGCCTGCACTGTTCCTTCTTGAGGTAGCTAATCCGCAGCACAACGAGGTGTTACATGGTATGGTTGTGCCACCTTCTTGTCTCTGCAAAACTGTGTTGGGACCAGTCAGGCCTGTTGCAAAACTTTTAGCTCAACCTTGGGCAGCTGTGGGTTTGAGCAGCAAGGCTTCCACGAAGGAGAGGTGTATTAAGAAGCACCAAAAAACAAAATGAGAAAGTCACACAACACAAAATAAATCTGACACTAATTTATAAAAATAGATTATATTTTAATGAATTTTTAGGCACCAAGAGGAGCAAAATTCATAGAAGGGTTCCAGAGATATAGATTTTTAAGTAAAACATGAATCTCAACATTTTAATCTAAAGCACAAACAAGCATTGGTAACTGTAAAGGTTAGACATTTTTAAGATTCGAAAGACCTGCAGCATCAGTCCAAAACTTTGGAGGCGATCATGCAAAAAGAGGCATTTCCTTACACACCAGTTATATTTATCTCAAGTAACTATAACTCAAGCCCTAAAGTAACTATAACTCAGGCTCTTGCCATGCACTGCTAATTTCTTCCTTTTCACGTCACTCATGTCCAGATCTATGGCATCATTGGTAAAATCACTGATGGCATCTGAAATGACATCATTGATAACACTGTGAATGGCAGGGGTGTGAGCTATAGTTAGTTTGGGGCACGAGTTACTTGGGATAACTATGGGTCAGGGAGGCTAAACATAGTTTTCTCATTTTTTAGAACAGATCACATCCGGACACCGGCTACAGTGTCAATACCAGCCCAAAATACTCAACTACCTTCCACAAATGACCATCCTTGGGTGTTACTGGCAGTTATACTGACTGCCTTGTCATGCAGCAGCACATCGTCATCAAGGGACAACAACAGTCCTTCTTTTATTTCCACTGTGATTTGTGGAAATAAAAGAAGGCCCGCCAAACCACTCATTGGCAAAAGATCACAGTATTGGCTAGTCTTCAACAATTACTACAAATGTATTTAGAAATAAAACAAAGATTGATTTTTCTCTCTCTGGCTCCTCTGCCAATAAAACTGACTGAAGAGGCAGAGTGGAAGCAGCCAAAGAATCCAGGTCCCATGAAA
Organism: Pleurodeles waltl; assembly: GCF_031143425.1. Lineage (NCBI taxonomy): Eukaryota > Metazoa > Chordata > Amphibia > Caudata > Salamandridae > Pleurodeles > Pleurodeles waltl. The sequence goes on from NC_090439.1 coordinate 594,658,686, forward strand.
TAAGTCTTGGTGGTGTCCTCCAGAAACTTGTGGTACAAATTAAGGGCTGAGTAAAAGGCAGTCATAATTTAGGTGCAGTGGAGTTGTCAGACCACTGGGCCTCGGCGTCACTCCGCCTGTTGCACTAACTAAAACTATGGCCCATATTTATACTTTTTTAGCGACGCATTTGAGTCATTTTTTGACACAAAAGCAGCGCAAACTTCCAAAATTCAAATGTATTCTCTAAGTTTGCGCCGATTTTGCGTAAAAAAACGACATAAATGTGGCACAAAAAAAGTATAAATATGGGACTATGGCCCTCATTCTGACCTTGGCGGGCGGCGGAGGCCGCCCGCCAAAGTCCCGCCGTCAGATTACCGTTCCGCGGTCGAAAGACTGCGGCGGTAATTCTGACTTTCCCGCTGGGCTGGCGGGCGGTCGCCTTCAGACCGCCCGCCAGCCCAGCGGGAAAGAGGCTTCCACGATGAAGCCGGCTCGGAATCAAGCCGGCGGAGTGGAAGCTGTGCGACGGGTGCAGTTGCACCCGTCGCGTATTTCACTGTCTGCGCAGCAGACAGTGAAATACATGTAGGGGCCCTCTTACGGGGGCCCCTGCAATGCCCATGCCAGTGGCATGGGCACTGCAGGGGCCCCCAGGGGCCCCGCGACCCCCCCTACCGCCATCCGGATCCCAGCGGTCGGACCGCCGGGATCTGGATGGCGGTAGGGGGGGTCGGAATCCCCGCGGCGGTGCAGCAAGCTGCGCCGCCGTGGAGGATTCAATGGGGCGGCGGTACACTGGCGGGAGCCCGCCAGTGGTGCCGGACCGACCGCGGCTTTACCGCCGCGGTCGGAATCCCCATTGGAGCACCGCCGGCCTGTCGGCGGTGCTCCCGCGGTCCTCCGCCCTGGCGGTCAAAGACCGCCAGGGTCAGAATGAGGGCCTATGTCTTTGAATTTACTCATTCTCAAACTGGAAAGGTTTGTGCCTTAGCCAGACACTTGTAAGTAATGCCCGGAGGCATAATATGTGTGTGATAAATCAGATGTTTTCTTGCCCCTTAGTGCCAATCAATTAGACTCAACCACGTGAAAGAATATATATTTTTTTAAGCATCTCTAGATTGTAGATAGTATAATCTCTTCTTTCATTCGAAAAAAGTCATCTGCGGTCACAAATGGAATCATTTGAAGAAGCAGAGACAGTGCTTTGTGCACACTGGAAAAAAGATGAAGTCGGAAAGAGATTTGACACGCTCTGAAGCAGGCTCCAATCACTGTTGGCTTCGAACTTTAAACACGTTTTGACAGCATGCACCATAACTGATGAGAATCCTGTGAATTGGCTGATAGAGTGCAGCTGTTGATGAATGCGCATCTGACTGTGCTGTAGAATACATGACCCCACTAGGTAATCGTTGTACTCCTTGAAGAATTTCGCTTAAAGCCCGACAGAGATTTTCATATTAAAACAACATGTCTGTGATAAATTCCAGCAGAGAAAAAAAACTGAAAAGGAGCAGGTCAATGTTGTATGGATTTTGAATGGAGAAGCTTGACCAAACCTTCCTTCTCTAATTTTAAGGAACCTATAACAGTGACAGAAATGTTGGACTAGTTAGCAACCTGACTCTGGAAACAAGAATATCCCCATGCCCTGTACTGAGCAGGTGGCAGATTGGCTGTTTTACTTTAATAAAATCTATTTCTGAGCTCCTTTCAAGTCGTCAGGCCCTAAAGGACCTATGAGCAGCAAGTTGAGCCTTAATCACCAACAAGCATTAACAAAGCAAGTGAGTGTCAGCTTTAACAGGCTAACCTCTTGAATTTGCCAATGCTTTTTACAAATTGCATACTTGCGCCTTTGAACAGATGCAAGTTTATGGAAGGCCAGAAATGGGTTTTTCATTAAAAAAGCAATTCCAAGATGGCTGCTGATATGCATGTATACATAGTGACAGGTGCACAAGTGCATCTTGATGCACACACATGCATGCAACATGACATGTAACTAATTTTAATTTACTGTTGTAAGGGATGTCTGTTTTGTTTGCAGGGGGTAGCATGGATCAACACCCCTATTGTTGGGATTGTTGGTACCTAGTGTTGGGATCCAGAACTTGTGTTTAGCAGTACCAAGCGATTAATAAATTAGTAACCACCGAAAAACTGCCAAGGCAACACTGAGAAAAAGTTTCAAAAGGTTTTGCCAAGTTTTGTATATCCAAGGCACCGTTTTCCAGGAGGTTACAGGCTTACAGTAAAAGGCTATAGAGTTGACCAAATTTACAGAAATATTGGTGCAAGTTTTTGCTGAATCTCCAAAGAATGGAAACATGGAAATTGACTTGACTATCTTGCTCACACTGAAGATCAATGATTGAGGGTGCTGTTCAGGGACAGGAAGATCAGTCTGTTGATCACTGCCAAGAAAGAGGACATGGAGAAGGACCTCAGAGCCTTGAAGGAAGCTAGGGACTCAAGCCCCTCTTCCAGAGGACAGTACCCCTGACAGTGGGGATGAAGATGATGGCAGAGATCTTGTTAAGGAAGAATCCTAGAGGGACAACAAGAGTGTGGCTGCCACAGTTAATTCAAAGCATGCCTCCACATCTGAAAGCGAGAAGAGCCCCACTTCAATGAGGGGGGCCAAGGACCTAGAGGGCCAGCTTAGACTAATAGAAATCCAAGAGAGGAAACTGGCCCTAGAAGAAATAAAAAATATCCCTGGGGTAGAGAAGGATCAAGTTGGAGCTTGATGTGTCTTGTGAGTATATACGATTAAACCTTTTTGGATCCTGAAGGACTCTGTAGCATGATGACGTAGGTGTTAGAGGACTGTTGAAGTAAGTGCAGGGTTATAATGTTGAGTTCACGGTTACATGCTGAAGAATAAAGATGTGTACTACATAGCTCTGTGTGTGGCATATTCATTGTTGGGTACCCAGGTTGGGGAAGACTCTACAACTTGTGATGAGATAGCAGAAAAGTAACCAGAAGATCAAAAGTGCGGTCTCAGAGAGTTTGCTGTGGTCCAAGCAAACTGCTGGTGTGTGCTACATGTGCCTTCATCAGAGTGCTGAATCCATGGTCGGCATATGTGGAGTCAAAGTGCAACTCCAGCCGGTGTGAAGCAAATGATGATAAAGAAAACTTCACTGAGAAGTCTATGCATCACTGGTGAAGAAATCACAATCAAGACCATAGAGAAAGGTACAGTGTTACTGCACTAGCTGACATAACGATTTATAAAAAAAGCATATTGTAGTTACATTTTCCTGAGCCTCGAAAAGAAGAGCTTTACAACCTCAACGGCAGGCAAGGTGACCCAAGAGAAGCACAGGGGTTGTGCTTAAGGAGCTGTCCAATACCTGAAGCAGCACACCACCGGGTGGTGACTCAGCACAGCTCCAGAGGTCTCCCGAAAGTGAAGGGCTCCAAGTGAGACCAAGAAAGAGGCTTATTTTCCAGAGATTGTCCCAAACAATCCAGAGACAAGAATGCACGAGGCCTCAGAGATGGTATGCATGAACCAGTTCACCAAGACCTTCAGGTGGAGCTGGAGAGAGCTCTAGTCGTAGTGTCAGCTAATCCTGTGAGCTGTTACAATGCCCCTGCTTTCTTGACACCAACACCACCTTTCGAAACCGCCAAAAAGCAAAATATTGGAGATAAATTTACTGCTTGTTTTATGAGTGTATCAAGTCTCTGTCTATAGTTTGACCATTTCTTTGTCCTTCCAGACTGAAAACATACCTTTCGTAATCTACAATCAGCACTATATTGAACTTGAGATTCAAGTCTTCCTTGATTTGACAGTACGTAACTTCATCAGCTAACAGCATTTTCATTATGACTTCTTTTACACCATCACCAGCAAGATTTTTGAGGTACCTGATAATCTTTTTGTTATCTGTTTCTTCTAGCTCTTCAATAAAATCATCAAATGTCTCCATCCAAGCAGTAAATGTATCTCCAATATTTAGCTTTTTGGCGGTATTGAAAGGTGGTGGTAGTGTCAAGAAAGCGGGGGCATTGGGTCAACTCAGACCTGGGTAGAATTTGTAGATGATACTGTCAAGTCACTGGAAGGCTGGATCAAAGGTAGCCAGGTACATTTCTATGAGGAGTTCTACAATTTGTGTTAAACAAATGCATACTTACTAATTGTACCTTAGTGAAGTTACACTAGCATCAGGTAGATTCTAAGCTATTTAGCCCTGCGGAAGATAGCTGATGAAGTGGTACGCACTAGGTGCTCAAGAAGTCCCAAGGTGGTGACCAAAAGAAAGGAGAACACACACTTTCTTCATAGGAAAGATGGGGCCAAACAAAGAGTCTCCCAAGGAGTCCCCAAAAGATGCCCAAGAGGGGTGGCAGGCCAGAGCCATGTCCCATTCAAAGGGGAGTGTGTGCCTGGGTAAGAATCATGGCCCTACAAAATTTGGAGTTTGCCATGCCTATAAGCAACCAGGGCACAAGAGGGGGGATACTGTTTGCACTAAGAAGTCACTGACTTGTGACCATCCCAAAGGCTTTGCAAGAATAGGGATTGGGGTAGAAGTTGTCCTTGGAGATTGCATGGGATACACTGAAGCAACTTTAGTCTCTATTGGTGGGAAGGAAATTAAACCCTTTGCTAAATTTTTTGAATGTAAAGTAAGATATAATCAAAATTCCTAACTTTAACATTACTTTGGCCTTTGATTTTTTTTCAGTGCATTTCTAGTGTTTTGTTTTGAAGGAAAGTGAAATTTTATTATCATACAGAAAGTCAACCTCTGCTATGTTGCAGTGATATTATCAATGATGTGGAGTCAGTAGCAGTGATGGATGTGGCCAGGCCCTGCATTCAAACCCTCTCAGCCCACAGCCTTCGGCCCTCATGATGCACTGCTAATTACTGTCCATATTACATCACTAATGACATGTTCTATGACATCAATTATAATATCACCGCAATATTTCTAATGACATAATTTGCTGACAAAACTGTTGGCCAGGGCGCAAGTTACCTTAGGGCACAAGTGATAGTTCCTTGTATAACTATAACTGATGAATTTCAGTGGCTCTGTTCATTTAATATGTATGTTTTAACTCACATTTTCACCTAACTATAACATCCCTTATATACAAACATCCAAACTGTGACACAGAAGAAACCCAGCCACTGGACAGGGGCTCGTGTGGTGGGCATCACCCCAATGTATTCCTCAATCAGTCCTCACAACTTCTTGAAAAGGAGGAAAACGAGGCAAACTACTGGAGCCAGTTCCACGTATTTAATAGTGGAAAAGCTATACGTGAAACTGACTCCGGTGGTGTGGCTTATTTTTTTCCTCTTCAAGAAATTGTAAGGATTGTTTGGGAAATATATATGTCTATAGATCTATCTGTATATTATATCCCTATCTACATATATCTCAAAATCCACAGACATTTTATGTACACTCTTTTAGGCAGCACTACCACAAAAAACTACTGAAGGGAATTACACTAAATTTGGCAGAAAGCTAGAACTTGGTCCAGAAAGTAAGCTTTTTATGATTTGGTGCAAATCTTCTCAGTAGTTTTTAGAAATTAGGGATCAAGTATATTTGTATATCTGGATGGTTGGGTTCGAGGAACTCTTGGGAAAGACCCTCAAACCCAACATCCAAAAGGAAAGTGTTTTGATTGGCTCTGGGGGTCTTTTTTCCCTTGGGCCAATTTGCCGCTTACAGAAGACAAGCTCCTGTGGGAACAAGCCCTCTGATTGGATGCCTGCAATATGACCAAAAGTGTTGCAAGCACCCATTACAGGACTTGGTCCCCTGTCCTGAAGTTACATTTAACAGCTAACATAAGGGGCCTGAATAGAGATACCCTATCCCCACACCCCTGTTGGAGTGAAGGTCATAGACCCCACCTCCCCTGTGGGACAAAGCATATATTTTTTTTAAAATACTCTGAATCCCACAAGAATCTAGCAGGACTCCGGCAGGATTGCTGCATGCAAAAAAATAAAGAATGGTGGCCAGGGGCTCTTTTAACCATAAAACCTGCCCTACCTAAGTAAGTAAAAACTTGCGTGCCTCAACGCTCAGTGTTGTCATCCATTATGTCATCTCAGATGTTGAAGTGATTTTATCAATTATGTGATGGAACATATCATGAGTGATGAAGTATCTGAGGTAATTAGCAGTGCAAGGTGAGGGCATGAGTCATAGTTACTTTAGGGCACGAGTTATAGTTTCTTAACTGACATTTTCACCTAACTATATGCCCCTTTAACTTTTGTAAATTTTAGTGATATAGCATGTATATGTATATGTATATATATATATATATATATGTATGTTTGTACATATGTACAAACCAATATGGTATCAAGCAATTGCACCAGGCAATTGTCTGCTACCCAGATTATTTGCATATCTCATTTACAGGTGCAAGGTGTTGTATTGTGTTAGAGTGTTTATCGCAAGATGTCAAAACATTTTGACAAAAGAGAGGAATTAGCCAACAGGATTTTTTCATGGACTACAGTCAGTAGGCAGGATATCACAGATAAACGTAAAAGTCTTAAAGGTTTATTTATCGTGTATGAAAAAGGAGTCCGCCAAACGGTGGGACTCTATGACTCAAAGAAAATACTTAGAGGTAAACCGCATATCAAGGGGCCTTAGAATTTCCATCTTTCCTGCAGTTGAAGATCTAGATGAGTCGAGGGCTGAGAAGTGGGAAAGTAAGCTCAATCAAACCTCCCAAGACTTAATGGAGATGTTAATAGAATTTTCTGATGCACAAAGAAAATTATTACTTAATGAAATTGAGGAGATCAAAAAAGAAATTGAAGAGTCAACTGTGCACAAAATATGGTTAAGAATTATGAGATTCTAGATAAGATAATGGATAGATGCAAGGATGTACAACAGGCATCCTGACTTGTTCAAGTTTCGCAACGCTAAGGGGCAGATTTAAAAGCCCCTAGGTCCTCCTTACGCCACATTAGTGTCATTTTTTTTTTACGTTAATGTGGCCCAATGAGGCCAAAATCACAGCACCAAATTTACAAAGTGGAGCAAATCATGCGCCACTTTGTAAACCTTTGCACTACATCATGCCTGCTTCAGGCATAATGTATGCTAAGGGGGCATTCCCCCGTTTAGGTGGCCCAAAAAATGGCCCAAAAAAACAAAGGTTTTTTTTGCATAATTTTATTTTGCACTTTTAACGCCTGCTGGAAACAGGCGTTAAAATGAGGCACACCATTATTTAGAATGGGCCTCAATGGGCGTTGCAGGATTAGCGCCAACATTTTTTATGCTAATCCTGCAAAGTGCCGTACTAGCATAAAAAATGATGTTGCTAGTTCCCTAACAATCGCCATGGTGCACCATATATTAAATACAGCACACACATGGTGGTGCTAAGCGGCGCTAAGGGGTGCTAGAAAAGTGGGGCTGCACCCATAAATCTGCCCCTAAGTTTTTAGTTTTGGCCCTAGCCCATTCCCTGTGGGCTCTCTCTGGACTAGAAGTTGATGGGTGCTCAGAAACCTGGGAATGTGCACCAAATATGTGGGGCAGTGTGACAGATGGCAGCAGTTAGAGGAAGCCACAGGGAGCATAGTAGTAGGCGTGGTCACTTGACAAGCACAGACGGGCCCTCTCTTGGCACAATCGTCACCCAGGCATGGTAATCTTATATGCATTGTATTTTCCTGACCACCATACCTAGCTTCCTCTAGGAATTTCCATAAGTGTAATTTAAAAGTAAAGGTATGTGTGCATACCACAGAGATGAAACCCTACACCATATGCATGTAGATTTAAGTTCCCTACACTCCTTTACCTTTTTTAGTTTTACTGAACAAATAACAAACTAAGGGCCTCATTTACAAGGTCTTTGCACCACCGTTGAGTAATTGGTTTTTTTGTGCAACGGTGGCGCAAGCAGTGCTCTACACTGCTCCACATTTACAAACTGACATTTTGGGCCCAACGTGTCAGTTTATAAAGCCATGCGTCAAATCATACCTGTGCCAGGTATAATGTATACAAGGTAGGTGTTTCCACAGGAAAAGCCACGCAGAACTGACACAGTAAAATGTACAACATTTCACTGTGTCATTCTGCAACTTCACTGCATCAGAATTTTACCACCTGCTCAGAGCAGGCGTACAACTGATGCAGAGCTTATCTCAATAGGGGCCTACTGACATTGCTGGAGCAGCATCACTTTTTTTTTAGGCTAGTCCAGGAATGTGTGTGTTTAGTGGCACAGATGCATAAGAATTTCTGACTCATCTGTGAAAACGTGTGCCATGGAGCTCTGTATTGTAATACAGCACATCCATGGTGTCATGAGCGGGTCATAGGGAAGTGGAAGAAATCTAGCACATTGGAGCTGATACGTCAGATTCTTGTAAATGAGGCCCTAAGGGCCTAATTTAATGAGCCTAGCCTCACACTGAACCACCGGAATATCATTTTTTTTTAGGCTCTGGTGGCGTAGTGTGACAGCGCATATTTAGAAGGGCATGCAAAGCCACCTTGCGTGGATTTTCATGGCCTTGTAAATATGGATCCCTATGGACACTGCATGAAAGGGGTGTTCCATGGGTGTTGTTTGGGGTGTTCCAATGCAACAGCCATGGAACTCAAAGGAATCTGACGCATTCCCAGATTTACAACTCTGGGAATGCATCAGATTCCTAGGCGACCTCAGGGGTGACGTAAGAGTGACGTAACAGGGAGAAATATATTTATTTCTCCCTGTTTTTTCCTCTTTCTATGTGTGCTGCATTTTGCAGCACACATAGAAAGAGGAAAACACCTCTTGTGATTGTTTTTGTGCAGGCAGGCATACCTTCCTGCACAAAAACAATCATCCCTGCAACGCTGGCATCCTTGCACCATGGTGCAAGGGTGCCTGTGTTGCCGCTAGGCAGCAATCTGTGTGCCAGCGCAGGGGGAGAGGACAGAAATGTGCTGTATCTTTCAAATACTAACATGCTCACTGCAAGAAGACCAAATCATGTGTCCTCAGGGATCTCACCCAACTCGTCTCAGATAGGGCATGTTACAACCACACCATTCTGTAACCAAACAAATAGGTCTACCTGTAATTTGAGTGCCATAATGCCACGCTTGCGATAGTTGTCTGCTGTATAATTTCTGGTGCTGCATGCAGACTCACTGCAGGATTGTGCAGAGATGGGGTGAGAACAGGCATCACTCCTGCGTTTCACATCGCATTTTATTTCCCAACTTTGCCTGACGCCGACGCGGATCCCGGAAGGAGACCCGGAGACGCTCACCCTGCTCACTGCCTGCTGGCGGCTGCCTGGGAGGACGCAATCCTCCTCGCTCCAAGCTCACCGCGGGCCACCAGACAGCCGTGGTCCCGTCGATCCCCCCGCCCTCCAATCCCCGTTCCCCGCAGAGCAGTGAGGAGGTGAGAAGTTTAGGAGACTGTGTAGGAGGACGAGTAGACAGACGGAGGCTGGGCCAGCGAGCCCAGGCATTCCAGCAGCAGCCTCCATTCCCCCGTGCCTCTCAGGGCAACGAGTAGATAGGCGAAGAAAGAGGAGTGGAAGCAGAAATGACTCACAGACTCACCGCTAAGTGCGTGCCCCAGTCCTACACCGAAGCAGCCCAGCTAGGGCTTGGTGTGGCTTGTGGGGAGCATCTGTGAGACCCTCTCGCAACCGGCCCCCAGCAACAAGCAGCAGCACTCTCAGAGGCCCTAGAGGCTCCCACGCAAGGGGCCAAAAGTCTGCTCATCTCTTGGGCATCTCACCTCAGGACACCTCAGGACCTCTCAGGCCAGAGCAGGTGAACACAGGTGAACACAGGTGAATGCAGGTAAACGCAGGTGAATGCAGTCTGGCAGCTGGAAACACACTGGTGGATCCAAAGCAGCCTCAACGGCTAACGCAACGTTCAACCGACTTCAGACGCGCACCGAAACCTCACTCTTTCCTTTGATTGGTCCTAGAAGCATTCACGGGAGACAACGACCAGCGGCACGAGCTGTCCACCTAACTAGCCATCCACCCAGCCTGACTCCAGCAGTACACAACGGGCTCCCGTGGGGAGGGTTTCCGACCAACCTCCCATTCTTTATTAGAAGCTGCAGCAACTCCTCGGTCCCAGACATAAAGCCAGTACAAGCCCAGTGGAAGACCAGCATAAAGCCAGCGGAAGGCCAGTGCAAGGCCCCAGCGCAAGGTGCTGACTTAACTCAAGCTGACTCAAGCAGGCCCAAGGCAGTCTGGCAGCTCCAGGACAGCGATAACACAGCACTGAGCACATGTAGTCCCAGGAGGTACCCGGCTGCCACGGGGGAGGCCCACAAACACACCCACAGCCACAGGGAGCAGGACCCTTGCCACAGGTACAGCAACACAGCTACAGCTACAGCAGGTACCAGCAGCAGCGGCAGCAGGAGCAGATATCAAGCACAGGCGTGGGTACCAGACAAAGCGCAGCAAGCACTCAGCATGGTGCGAGCTCAGCAGTCGTAGGCGGCTGATGCCGAGTGCATGCCCCGGTTCCCTGCGGAAGCGGCCCAGCCAGGCATGGGTGCAGCTTACAAGCACCGGTGAGATCCACTCTCTTGACCTCAGCTCCCCATGCTGACAGGGATCGCAAGTCAGGTGAACTCCAGGGGGACTCCAGCCTCCCATCTCCTGCCACACACTCACACTCACCCCACGATTAGAAGAGGAGAAGGAGGTGTGCCCACAGACCTCAAAATCCTCAAGGGGGATCAAAAGAAAGTGTGGTAAGAGCATGAGGACCCGCAGCTCCCTCCTCTTAATGGCACATGACAGAATAATACATTTATTGAGGAGAGAAAAGGCCGCCCCCAATAAACAGGGGAGGCGGGCCAAAGGAGGGAAAACAAAGCATGCCACAAAGCCCCAACTCATGCCACAGATGTCACCAGAGGGCGCAATGGCCTCCACAGCTTCAAAAGTGGGTTTCCCAGGGCCCCAGGAGAAGGCACAAAGGGAAACCCAGGGGACGAAGGGTAGACCCAAAGGGATTCCTGAGTACTTTATGCCACTGGAAAAAAACAGTAGCCACAAAACCATCACCAGAGATTCAACCCTGAGATGCCATCTGGGGTGGAGATCTTTCAGTGACAATGCAATCACCCTGGGAAGCTACTTGGCAGACTTCCATCCAACCTACAATGCTCAAGACTTCCATCCAACCTACAATGCTCAAGAATCAATGCCAAATATTTCACAACCAAGATCCCCTCCCCCGCTTGGATCCCTCACACAACAAAACTGGGCATACTATCCAGCCGTTAAAGTAGCCAAACGCTCTATCACCCACCATAGTGGTAACTAACAGAGCCATAGTTACTGACGACCTTCTCATCAAAGGGCATTGCATTGAGGAAATGCAAAAAGGCAGTTGGGACAATCTGGCCTCAAAACTATCAAGCCCAAGGTTAAATTTTCCCAACTATCCCAGTGAGGCCTCTCTAACACTGGAGGAGTTAGAGGAAGTCTTCATCATTGACGTAGACGAAGGGGATAACCAACTCACACCCCTAAAGAGGACCAGCAACCAACCCCTCACAAACTTGCTGCTCACGTCAGAAACCACACAAAATCAGAGGCACATAGACTCTGACCCCCTTCTCCTGGCAGGATGGGCCGCTCTAAACAAAACCCTCACAGCAATGACAAATGCTAGTATTTTCAACACAGACAAACTAGACATTCAATTTCAAATCTTGCAAAGTTTGGTTACCACAACTGTGGCCATTGATAACAAGCTGGACAGGTTAAATTTCCTAATCAAAAGAGCTCAAGCACAAGTGGAGGTCGACAAGGAGCTACCCACTCAGGGCTATCATTGCCACTACAGCCCAATCTTGAATAAACTGCAAGAATTGCCATCAATCCTGTCTCCAATAGTAGTAAACTTAAAACAGGAAGCCGAACATTGGAGAAATGGCAGACAATGGATACATTATCAACTAACCCCAGGAACATCAAACAGACCTCAAATGGGAGTCCCCAATCTGGTAACACAGCTGGGAGCAATAACGGAAAGTCAAGAAAAAACGCACACCCGAGATGAAGGCCCCTTTCTTCTGGTTCTGTCTAGGAAAAACAAGAAACGGCTAACGAAAATGAACAACAAACTATCTATGGGGCAAGAAACCAAAGCCCATCCTGCACACAGAAACTGGTGCAAGAACCCATTGTGAGGAAACTCAGGAAAAGAGTCAAGATTCAAAGAGGAACTGCTAAAATGTCTGCCTCCCTCCCAACCGTCAGATAACAAAGCTCTGCCCCTAAGCCCACAAGGTGGCAACAATCCTCAAAGGCAGCAGATAGAGGAAGGAACCGTCTCTGCTAGTAGCATGAAACAAGGATTTCCCGGCACCGCTGCAACACCGGACTGGCCCAGAAAACCCCAATCAAACTGACTCCTGTCATACACCCCCTGCAGTCGGCGTCCTCTGGCTCATCCCTTCAGATCTCACCTTTTGCGCCCTGGGTTGAGTCAAAGTGAAACCCGGGCCCCACCACCTCCCAAGGGGCTCACCTCACATTAACTAATCCGACGGAGCTTCACATAAACCATGCCCAATCCGACAAATACACAATCTCCACCCAGGCCACCCACCCAGGCGCAGTCCGTGAGAAGACAAGGGATCAATTGAACGTTCCTTCCACAACGGATGCTTCATCCTGGATACCAAGACCCTCGGGCCCATCACAGAGACCATAGTCCCCTCACCTAACTCAAACTGCATAGCACCCACCGATGCGGATCACTGAAATGATAATCACAGATGTTGAAATTACATCAGCACTGCGCTTTGCAAAGCCCCACACAACTGCTCCCAACCCTCTTTAGAACTTAAAGTATAAGGGCACTTATACCCTAATATTTCATCCCAAGTACAAATCTCAGGGCCCTTGGGACATCTTAAATAGAGGCAACCTCTTGAGAATCTGAAATGTCATGCCAGGGTTGGAACAATTAAACAGCAAAGACCTTGAGTATATAGCCTTTCTAGCACCAAGCAAGAGCTGCACAAACAAGTGCACAGAAGTCTGTCTTAGCAGCGCAGAAAAAGTTAAGCTAATACTATCAAATCTGAGGCCTTTGAAGTTTGGGGCATAGAACTTAAAAAGTGAACAAGGCAAAGTACCCAAGTTCCTCATCATACCAGAGGGAAAAAGTGACAGAATACAGACATCAAACCACAGGGACGACGGTTGGAGATCAATCCTACAACACGCCAAGGGAGCTTCCTCCCCTTTCCCCCTGAGACCCAGAGAATTCATAATCTCCATCACACAGGAACACCAAGCAAAAAATCAAGACCTGGTAATGGACCTGCAAAAAGAGGAAACAAATTAGCACAAATTATTCTTTCCACCCTGACACACCCCTGTTCCCCAAGACAGGTTGGGGGACCCAGGATCAACAAAAAATATTGCGAACCCTGGATCACGGCACAAACCTGCCCTAGGCAACACAAAAATAATATCCTGGAACATAGCAGGGTCAACACAAATCAATCATGACCCAAACCTGGATTTATTCTTGAGAAACTTCAATATCATCTGCCTACAAGAAACTTGGAATGTGGAGGAAAATCCGTTAGCAGGATTCTAAGAATTCTTCAGCTCAGCAACTAAAGAAAAAAGCAAGGGACACCCCAAGGGAGGCCTTTCCACCTATATAACCACAAGTAAATCATTAAAGGCACAGGAAATCGACCAGCTTCCTGCCCACATGTTAGCGGTCTTCATTGAAAACTGGCTCTTAGACCAGGAATCAACCTCGGGGATACCATTAAACATCTGTATCAACCCCAATGCAACCCACAAACAGCAGTTATTAGACACTACAGAAAATGAACTGCAATCTCTAAATGCCTCAAACAGGAGTGCATCCTGGCTAACCACAGGCAATTTCAACCTAAATATGGCCAACCATAGGTACAGGAGTACCAGAGAAGGAGCCTTAGATCAACGCCTGGGCATTCCACAGCAAGTGTCACACTACAGCGACATGGACAAATGCGATCACCCACTGGTGAGAGCATTGGAGGTTTTAGGATTGAGGGCCTTGAACGGTTGTTTCCCAACAGACAGCCCAATTAATCCAATGCACATATCAAAGAAATCAGCTAGCACTCTTAAATACACATTTAAATCATCAACTTTCTTCAACCACATTCAAGTATTTAGCATAGAAGTACGATGTGAAAGTCATGGAAATCACGAACAACAATCACTACATGGCACAAATGTACAGCATAGGGGCACAGGGTCCAGGTAGCCATCTCCACTGAATAAGATGGTCAAACCTGTGCATGGGAAAATATGAGGCTTGGAAATCGTACTTATCATCCAACCCAGGGACCCAGCCGGATATAATCGTCAGATGGGAAGCAATGCTAACCTCACTAAGGAACCAGCTAGCTCCCTTCCAATTGCACAGGCTCGGATCCCCACAGAACAAAAACCATTGGTTCACGCAACCTCTAAAGCAACAAAGGCAACAGCTCAACAAAGCTGCCGGAGCTCTAAAGAAACAACACATGGACACTAGACAACACAGTTCCTTCCAAGCTTTAACAAGGAAATACAAGAAGGCAGTCTGGGAAGCAAAGCAGGCACACCGAGACCAGGATATGGATCAAAGTCATGGAGGCATGCAAACAAAAGAACAGCTGCCCCCTTTGGTCCATCATCAACCAAATGGAATGTGGGGCGGTAGGGACCTTAAGCAACACCGTGCCTGAAGCAAAATGGATCGAGTTCATCTCCGAACTATATGATTGTCAGTAAGAGGAGGAATGCAACACGTGCTTAAACCACGACCCAAATCACTTAACCTTCGAAGCACAACGGATCAAAGAACACCTTAGGCACTGCAGAACTAATGGGGCCCCCAGCCCAAACAGCCTCCCGACTGGGGTCTTAAAACACGATTTGGAATTTTGGTCCAACCAATTTAGTAATCTGTTCAGCTCTTGCGTCACAGAAAATAAAATCCCTGACTCCTGGAGAGGGGCAATTCTCCATCCAATTTACAAGAAAGGACCATATAGGAACCCCGACAGCTATCGCTTGATTGCCCTCCTCAACACTGATGCAAAAATATTCACAGAGTGCCTACTATTTGAGATAAAAGACTGGGCTACCAAACAGAACCTAATCCCACTGAACCAAACAGGTTTCCGTCCCTCATCATGCACCACTGACAACTTGGTAGCACTGGCACTGCTGGCGGAAAAATACCCAAAAAAAAAAATGGCCTCGTACACATGCTTTGTGGACCTTTCTAAAGCCTTCGACTCTGTGGAACGGCACAGATTGTGGAAACAATTAGTGGAATTCAATATACCACCAAACTTGCTAAAAGGAATTCAGCTCTTACATTTTGACAACTGGGCCAGGGTAAAAGTTGGCTGCAATGGAAGAGTGTCGGTGAAAATTCTGATAGGCGGAGGAGTAGAGCAAGGCTGCGTCCTAGCCCCGATGTTATTTAACCTATTTCTTGCAGACCTGTGTGCACAGCTTAACTCTGCCAGTTCCCATCCCCCCTAATTTACGAACCAACTTCTAACCGCACTTCTTTAT
This sequence comes from Pleurodeles waltl, assembly GCF_031143425.1. Taxonomy (NCBI): domain Eukaryota; kingdom Metazoa; phylum Chordata; class Amphibia; order Caudata; family Salamandridae; genus Pleurodeles; species Pleurodeles waltl. The sequence goes on from NC_090439.1 coordinate 594,674,290, forward strand.
ACAGATGACATCATCCTCTTTAACCTATCAGGCACAGGGCTGCAAAAATTACTAAACACCCTGGATCAGTACTGCAAATCCAACAAGTTGATGTTAAACTTGGAGAAAACAAAGGTAGTTATCTTTGGCAAGCGCATAATAAAGAAAAAGCAGTGGCTCTGTTGAAACCAGCTTGTGGGCAGAACCAATAGTTACAAATACTTGGGAATCTGGTTGCAAGAAAGGTGGTCTCACTGCCTGCATTTAAACACCCTGAAAGCCAGCATGGCATCGCAACTTGCAGCACTTCAAAAACTATCGACTAAACTGCAGAGCCCAACCTGGAGGCCGCTCCTCATGGTGATCAGAGCAAAGTTACTGCCCTCCCTGACATACAGCTTAGAAAGTTATCCCAGCAAGTTTAATGCTTTCTTGAACATTGCTCAGAGTAACATTTTCCGACTTCTCATCAGCCTACCACATTGCTCCTCACCAGCACAAATCAGACTAGAATTCAGGATACAAGAGCAAGCCCTGGTACAGAACGGAGCTATCCTCAAATATGCCTCTCTATTAAGACAAGCGCCCCCAAACACACACTAATCCAGGAGGAATCAGGCCTGAACTCACCTGGGGACTCAATTTCACGGTCTGACAAAATTGCCTTAGCAATCAAGCAACTCCAGGCAGAAGAGCTGTGGCAAAAGTCCTTACCACAAAACATTTAAGAAGCTAATAAAAAAGCAAATCAAACAGCTATCATGGATCAAAGACAAGTTCAGGTCAGGGTCCCACTCATGGATGACTATAAACACGTACAAGACACGGAAAGCACAGGCATACCTGGGAGAAACTCTAAACAAATTTCTAAAAATAAAGGTGCTGCATGCCAGGTTGGGTCTTCTGCCCTCACTAGACACGGTCCCAAAATGGCGCAATCCCTCACACAACGGGAGATGTAGGCTATGTGCATATCATCAGGAAGACTTTCTACACCTTCTATGCATATGCCCTGCACTGTCACACTGGCGCAAACAGTTCCTCAAAAACGTGTTTAACGCAAATCACATTTGATCATGCAGACAGGCCATCTTATTTGTATCAAAGGATTGACACCTTAGCACATGGCATGTGTAGCAATATTTATATTAAAGCAGAACTCATTTTAAAGCATGCATTACAAAACTCTGGAAACTCTGCAAACTCTGGAGGGAGACATTCATCTCATGATTAAACAACCTCCTTCAATGTACTCTCTCGCTCAGCCTAGGTGCAGAACATTACGGTCAGCACAGAATGCGAGAGGCAGTTTTTAAGTAATCATCACCCCTGATGAAACAGCCATCCTTTTAAGTGGACTTCTACCCCGTGGCTAGTGTCCGTTGTTTTACAGTATGTGAACTTGAAATACCGTTGGATGTTTCCGGCCTACCAATTTTACCATTTATGTAAATTGCTGATTGTAACGATTTTTATTAATTATGCAATAAAGGTTTATCATCATCAAAATTAAGTAACACATCACTTTTGCCAGCAAAAATCCTTGTGAGTTGACTTTCTATTTCCATTGAAATGCATATATGGTCACAAAGCTAGGCCGCAAGCGGTATGACATTTTACATTGAACACATGCCCTGCTCACTCCACAGCTTCCCTTTCAGGGTATCCTCGAAAACACAATCATTGTGGTCCCTTCTGCACCCGATGGGTGTTTATACTGCAAAATTATGACATTAGCTGTTCGTTATGATCTTGCGCGTTCTGCCTTTCACTGCCATTTAATAAAAGTATGCAAGCAATACTAGGTAAGGCAGATGGTCAACACCAAAAATGTTCCTTACATCTATACAGAAATGCACGATCTTCCGATATTTTAAATTTCCTTTCTAGAATGCTAAATGTTGAACTGGTGTTGCCTTTCAGTCACCTAAACCTGGTACCGGCAGCTTGTTTTCTTTCTTTTCTCTTTCCCACAGGGCGCTTGAGCTCCTTTATAATCTCTGCTCTAAAATATAATGGAAGCTACCTCATTATTGTGACATTATGGTGGTCATTCTGACCCTGGCGGTCTTTGACCGCCAGGGCGGAGGACCGCGGGAGCACCGCCGACAGGCCGGCGGTGCTCCAATGGGGATTCCGACCGCGGCGGTAAAGCCGCGGTCGGACCGGCACCACTGGCGGGGTCCAGCCAGTGTACCGCGGCCCCATTGAATCCTCCGCGGCGGCGCAGCTTGCTGCACCGCCGCGGGGATTCCGACCCCCCCTACCGCCATCCAGATCCCGGCGGTCGGACCGCCGAGATCCGGATGGCGGTAGGGGGGGGTCGCGGGGCCCCTGGGGGCCCCTGCAGTGCCCATGCCACTGGCATGGGCATTGCAGGGGCCCCCGTAAGAGGGCCCCTACATGTATTTCACTGTCTGCTGTGCAGACAGTGAAATACGCGACGGGTGCAACTGCACCCGTCGCACAGCTTCCACTCCGCCGGCTCGATTCCGAGCCGGCTTCATCGTGGAAGCCTCTTTCCCGCTGGGCTGGCTGGCGGTCTGAAGGCGACCGCCCGCCAGCCCAGCGGGAAAGTCAGAATTACCGCCGCGGTCTTTCGACCGCGGAACGGTAACCTGACGGCGGGACTTTGGCGGGCGGCCTCCGCCGCCCGCCAAGGTCAGAATGAGGGCCTATGTTTGATAGTTCTGGAAAAATGAGAAGTAGAGCTCACACTCTAATGGGCCCGTGCGTTAATGTGCACCAGGCCTTTGCAGATCAGGATGCCTGCCTTCTGCAACTGTGATGGTTGACTTTCACAGAATCTTTAAGTAATGTTTGATTACGTTCCTTTCTCATGCAACGACACTGTGGCTAGTTATAGTATACTGGACGTGTGTGTATGCACTGAATCCCTCTTTTTAGCACTCATTGTCTATTTCTGCAGGGTACATCCCACACCATACTTAACCCTTGGCTTTCTCTGCTCTCCGTTTTCCCCTAAAGACCAAAGCTTTTCTATTCACCAAGGACATGGCAAGCACTGAGCACCGGAAAGGGGCAATAAACTGGTACAAACTCCAATTTAAGTTGTGAAATGCTTCCACTGATGCACTGAAACGCATACAAGTAGTTAATATTATTTCAAAGCACTTCTAGAAAACACACTTGACAGTTTTTTACTCGGATCACGTAAGCCTACTTCGGAAATATTTTGGATAAACACAAACAGTAAAAGATTTATAATGCAGTTAGAAATAAAACACAACTGACTGTTTATTAAATGAATCAGTAAATCGAGCTACAGTTAAGAAAAACAAGATTGCTGTAGCACACCACAACAGACAGAGCAATAGTGAAGCAAGACCAACAATTAAGACGCTGGTAAGAGTTGCCGGAACAATTGTGTCATCCTCATTTTGGTCGATCAAGTTAGGGTTCAGTATGATGGTTAATTCAACATCAGCAGGGACTGTGGTAGAGACACATTGCAAGCAGCTAAAGATTCTAAAATACCTTACTTCTGCTTTAGCCATCTCAGACACACCATCTGTAAAAATAAAACCTGGAATAAGTAAAAGAAGAATTGCTCTGTGATTACCATGAGCTGATGAGGACAGAAAGAACCTTAACCTTGGAAATGTCCTATTAGCACATGAAATCGAAAGGAGTAGCACAGTTGAGAGACCCGATTCTGCCCACCAGAGCCTAGCCTCGCAGGGAAACAGAGAAACTCAAAGCACATTTCACATTTGGATGCTCCCCTCAGGCCAGCATCCCTTTCCTATTCCAGTGCTTCTGTTTGGAATTCTGTTACTGGCGAGGTATTGTGTTATCCACCTGTAATTCATAGAAACATTTGTGATTGCCCAGATTCAAAAACCCACCAAATTCAATAGTACAGCATTTAAAAAGAGTCTGTGTTCAGATCAAAACTACCAAATGGCAAATCTGAGTAATTTCACAATAGAGTAAATGTACACAGTTTATGTATCCTGAGAAAGCATTCATTGTGCCAGATAATGATTTCATATAGTTCCTCTATAAGCGTAAAAGTGCTGCTCATAAAACACTTGAAGAACTGTATTTTCCTCTGACATCTGTGTACAAAATCAATCATGCGTTCTAGTGTGAAGGGGCAGTCAGTGTGACCCCCATAGAGCCCTGTGTCTGTCGGCCTTTCAGGTGTTGCACAGTTTGAAGATCAATAACTGTGTGTCAAACGCATAGAATCCACTGAGCTGGCATCTCGGTTATTATTAGCCACAATGATGGCGGGGCACATTACACTTAACGCCCAAGTTATGGTAAAACATATTTATACGATAACGTTCCAATAAACGTATTTCCTGGAAATTAGCAGAGCTGGGAAAAGGCCACGAGGTGATGGAACACTGCAGTAAAAAGATTCAGGAAAGTTGTGTTTTAAGGGTTTTTTGAGGGAGGGAAGTTTGCAACTGGTCTTGTGGATTCTGGGATGTGGTTCCCTGACCTGGGCATAAGTAGGACAAGATATGCTTTGCAGTCTCGGTTTAATTAGTGTTGGTTTTTTTGGAAGTCGAGTGTTACTCTTGCTTCTTCTCTTGTTAGTGTATGTCTCCCTGTGGTGTAGAGTTTTTCGTGCGGGTAGCACTGTATCCTTACAAGTTGCATTAACATGGGTGTCATGTGCACTGATTTCTTTGTGTTTGCTACCAGACGTTCTTCAGTTTATAGAGTAGTTTTATGCAATTAGTTTATGTGTTTGGGTAGTTCTGCGAAAGGGCACTGCCACTTTTTATATGTGATAGTACCAAAGCTTAAACATATCATTTAATTAGATTTCTAGTAAGATGGAGTTTTTACTTTTCTTTAAAACTTGTTGGTGATATATAGCTGTTTTTTCAGCTTACTGACCTGCTCTTCGATATTTAGGCTATTGCCTAAAGTGAATCACAGGATTTTGCTACTAGTGCAATTGTAGATTATATTTCTAAAGGGGGCAGAGCTTTAAGACATTTTTAGGTCTTAGCTAGAAAGCGCATGCGTTGTGTTCAGTCTGTGGGCTTCAGCCTCCCCATATGCCTACAATTCGTTTGCTCCATTGCCACCCTCATATCCTTTGTCCCCATTTGTCCATGACATGCATACGTCATGCATCTTTTTGTGATGAGCTATCCCTCAGAGCATGGATCAAGTACCAAAGTCCATCCACATCTCCAGTTTTAGGAGCTACTTTTTTCTTTGTGTTTGAGCACTCCACACGACAGCTCGTGTTTTCACTCGCTCCATCATGCATCGAATACAGGGACTCGTAAAATGAATGTCTCAGAAAACGAAGCACTTTCAGTGTGTAGTTGGAGTTCTGAAAGTATGGAACTAGAATGTTAGTGACCAGCTTGTGTTATGTGATTTGGCAATTTTATGGTAATAATAAACAAGAATTATGTGTATTTCCAGTCAGGTATGACAAGTCAATTGCACTGTTCTCAACCTGCCCAATGTGCCATCATCATGGAAAAGGAAAATCTTAAAATAGTGCTGGTCTTTCAGCTACCAACAAGGCATGTTGAGAATTGTAGGTAGTAAAACTATTTGAGGAGCAAAAATAAAACTTCAAGTCCCAGCATGCCAGGGAATGTTGTCACATGCAAGACAACTATGAGGGTTGTGTATGCTGAAAAAGACTGGGAAGCTTGCTATTATGTCAGCAGAACCTAGTGAACCTCACCCACCACACAATAAGCTTTCTTCTGAGGCGGCTGGGTTGCGGAACAGCACAGTGTAACAATGAGCTCCTAATGAGCTGGCAATGGGGGCAGAAAGCGTGTCTAACACTAGGGCATCCGTGCCTCCTCAGTTACGCCATAGCCAGGAGTGCCCATCTCATGTCACCAAGCTGTCTTCTGACATCTGCACGTGACCACAAACAACCCCGCACCCACTCCCATTTGGTCTCTTGTGACAACAGAGGGGCCAATGCAGTGATCCTGGTGTGCAAGCTAACTAAGCTCTATGGCCATGTGCTATACTCCTTCATAGGCAGCTTTACACCCATGGACTGATGAACACTCTGCATGTCTCCTTAAACAGGCAGCGTGGAACGGCTAAGCACTAATGTGCGAAGCTGCATCTTCTGTCACACTCTGGTCTTGAGGCCTCCATACCCCTCTGCAGTATTGTCTCCCTTTGTCAGGGTGAGCAGATATCTCTCTGTGTGTTACCACCCCCACCTCCTGCCATTCCACAAGTCTCTCCCTAGACCCTGCCCACTCTGGGTCAATGCCTCATGTGGCACATGCTGCACGGAAGCCACGTGGCAGGTCGGTGCCATACAATGCCCTACCCGTAAGTAAGATCATTGAATTTGTTGCTTAATCACCTGTGTCATATGCTTTCACCATTATTGCACGTACACCACTGTTACTGTAAATATTTATCCTAAAACCTGGGCATAAATAAGTATACATTGAACCGTTTCTATGTTTAGACACAATTGTCTTTGTTACATACACTTTACTGTTTACTTAAACTTTTAAATGCTTCACTGTATTTGTAGTTGTATTATTTAAAATCTATGCCTATGTACCTGTCTGCTGATTCATCAACATCTGCACCCACACACACATGCACCCAGCAGGCAGTCACTCTGTCCATCCATCCATCTATCCATCCCTCCGTCCATTCATCCATCTTTTCATATATCTAACCATCCACCCATCCACTATTCAGTACTACCTTTGCATCCTGCTTAGTTATTTATGCATTTTGGTGATGTCTACTTGTGTCTTTACAGCTGCTTTAATGCACTTCGTATGAAACAGAAAATAGATAAAAATAAAGGGACAGGTCAGAAAACATGGATAAATCACGGCTTTCCTGCCTACTTTGTGTGCTCTTGGGCTACATGGCTAAAATACATTAACATTGACAAAGTCAATATCCCTTGCATCGCTGGGACCTATTGGTTTTGCCAATGCTTGTTGAACAGGTCACTTTGGAATGAAGGAGGATGAATTTGGTATTGGAATAATTCATTTTCAATGATAATGGTGGCTTCCATTCAAATAATGTTTGTGTGCATTGTTACAGGTTCACTATATTGTAAGGACTGTAGACCTAATGTACAACTGAGTACCATCCGTGTAGTGGTGGATTGCTAAGTTCTTGTCTTCTACCATTTACGTCACTAACTTTATACACAGGTTGAATATGTGCTGGATGATGGAAGATCCTTGTGGCATGCTGCTGTTTTGGGTGTTTGTTGATGATTTGAACGAGCTGAGTATTACAACATTCTAAAGTTTCTGGTTGTCAGGGATGATTGGGACCAGTTTAGGTCTAACACTTCAATGCTCATTCAGGATGATAGGATGTTTAGCAAGGGCGTATGGTTGATGGTGTTGAGCTCTGCCAACAAGTCTAAAAGCACTAGCAGACAAGAGGTTGCTCAGGCCAATATTTTCAGGATGTTGTACGTAATATGTGGGATGGCTGATTTCATACCATGTTTTGGTCTGAAGCATGACGGTGTTTTTTAAAGAGATTATCAATGTGTAATGGTGTGGCATCTAGATTTAAGAATTGCTGGAAGTGCCTTCAGACCATGATGAATTCACAGTTTTTAGGAATAAAGGGACACTATTATCTATGCATGCCTTGATTAGGGTAGCTGGCGGAGCTTTGCCTCAGTGTGCTAGTGAGTTTGTGGTACCAATTATTTTGGACAGGTCCTCAATGTCCAGAGGCTAAACGGGTGTCCATTTATAAACTGACCTCTTAGTATGAAGAACTAGTCAATCCGTTGGTCTAGTTCTTGTTGTACAATTTAGTTTTTAGGCAACATTTTCTGGTTTGGACTTTCAATATGGTCAGCCACTTTGGCATCCTGTTTTAGAATATTACAGATACCTATAGAGATGGGCGCTGTAGATGCACATGCATCCACATTAGGAATTTTGGAACATGATTTGTTAAAACATTACAAATGCCTTAAAAGATGGCCACCATGGATGTGCATGCATCTTTGGCGGCAACACTGACTTTACTGCATTTGTGATATTGTGCAGTCTGTTCCAAGACGGGTGTTGCAGATGCTTGTGCTTTCACTACTGTTATGTAAGGCAAAAATGTATTAGCAAAGCCAATAGGTTTCACTGCAGATATTTATTAGCTTTGCTATGAGTTCTGTTAAATGTATATGAACATGACAAAAATAGTGACACAAAACTGTCTCAGAATGTTACATAATACCACGTAATTTGTCATTCCTTTCGGCATAATTTACTTAATCAAATAACTTGATTCTGCACTGCTGCATAATTTCAGTGGTCCTGATTGTTGCACAACTTCATGCAACACCAAAAATCCCCAATTTATTGCGACCTTGGGAGGCAGCCAAGCTACTATTCTAGTGTGATGCATGCTCAGGCAGTTTCCAGATCACGCCCCTGTAAATATCAGAAAGAAAGGTATGCAGCTAGCCACCATATTTTTCAGGATTTGGTCCACACTGTAATAGTAGTTGGGAAGAAGAGCTAGGGGACACTTATGTGTGGCTGTTCATTGAGCCTTGTTGGTTCGGGTGTAGGGCATCCTGCTAGATCCAATTCTGAGTCGCCATATTCTCAGCCCCACCTTGGTGAATGATAGCAGATGTTGGAAGGCTAATCTGTCTGCGTCCTTTACCTCACCAAGTCAGGCAACTCTCCACGTTGTTGCAGGAAAGGCAGTATGCTGACTCCTCTTCTATATAGCAACTATTGGTGCCATTATCATGGGAAAGGTTTCTGATAACCAATCAGCATGAAACAGCTGGTATCACCTCCTCCAGCTGTAGATGTCTTTAAGCCCAATGTATATCTTGGTGTTTCCATTGACTCTGGGAACAGGAACAGGCTGAGAGACCACCTCATAGTGCAAGCTACTGATAAAGAATAATCAAGACCCAAGTCATGATAGGATATCTAGGCCTACACTAACTGTGCTGCCACCATGACCACCACCCCACACATTATTAGTTCACACCATGCCTATTCAGTGTATCATTTGTATCTAGTCTTTGTAAGCGCTCCAGTCTATAGGATTCACAAAACATTCAGGTTTATATCCAAAGCTAAAAATGTAAGTGACAAGCAGAGGCAAGAGGTTGGGCTCTGTGGCCTGGATGTTGTGTTTGGGGAACAATAAGAGAAGGATACCCCTAGTTTGGCATCACGTAACCCCCTCAGTCTCCCAGCTGATGCGGTTACCTCATGAGAGGTAACATGTCAAGGTTTGAAGGCCATGTATTTTTCAATGGCAGCACCTACGGATAGGCTTTTGTTTGCATCAAACCTGCTAGAGATGAGCTAGGACTGATGTTTTGCACTATTCTCAATGGCTAGTGTGTGAAATAAGTCACATGTCTCTCGCCTCTAAATTAAGAATGGGGATGCTGCCTTAGCCCCCCTAGAGATCTCTCTGTAAGTGCTCTGTGGGACATCTAGCACCACAGAATGGGTTGACCTTCCAGAGGTAAGCATCAGTTCATCTTGTGTGTGTCTGCTCATCTATGAGTAATTACTTTGAAAACTGTCTGCTTGTCTAACATGTTTTATTGTGAAGCGCCAAGTCTAGGACAATAGGGTTCTCAACAGAACATAAACCTGTGACAGTGCCCTGCATATTTCACCGATATGTTTGCCAGATCTCCCTTGGCTTGGTCATAAAAACTTCATTTCGTTGACAGGGATGATCAACATGTTCCATGATATGAGACAAACTACACGGTGATTGCTCTTCCATACATTGTCTTTCTAGACAAAGCAAATGAAATTAAGTAAAAATGTTTGCACGCAAACGGGCTGAAACTATCTTCTCCAGCAGAAGTGCCAAAGTGGACTGCCCTGACATGATAGACAGCCGTCATGCCAACATGGACATACGTGTACTGTCACAATAATGCTCCCAGCATCTGGCAGCTGCTTTTATCTTCCTGATGGAATGCTGCCTTTGTGAAGAACTATCGGCTCAAGTAATCTTTACTGCCTCCTGGACTGGAATGAAAAAGCCTCCTTGTCTGAGATCATTGAAAACCCCTTTGCAAGTTGTCAGCTTTATCTGACCACTACACCGCTAGATTTATATGTTTTGATTTTAAGAATGTAGTTTGCGCTCTCTGCTTTTGTCTTCAGCGCCCTGCCGCTTCCCCTTTTCCCTGACTCCCACTTTCTTGATACTGACTATAAAGAAACAGGGAGACATCATAAATGTGCCTTATTTACTATGATATGGTTATGTCTGCTCTCTTGTACTGGCGCACTGTGTGCATCCTAGCGCCAACGCAGGCACCTGTAAAAGCTGCAAGGGTGGCTCCTTTACGAGCAGGAATGTTCTTGTCCAGGAAGGGACACTTACCAGAATAAATACAATCCTTAAAAGCATTTTCCTTTTTATATGGCTGATGCAGAATTCATCATGCAAAGAAAAAATAAGTAAACAAGGGAGATAAAGATATTTCTCCTCGTCACATCCAGATCTGAGAGGTGTACCATGTGGATGCATTCCCAGGTATACAACTCTTTGTAAACCTGGGAATGCGACAAAATGCATGGGTGGGTGTGCAAGAACGCCCACACTCCACCCATGGAATGCCTCCCTCCCGCCGTTACCTTGGATTTACTAAACCACGCAGAGCCACGCAAGGTGGCTTTGTGTGACTTACTGGATCCCACGTAAGGACTTTTACCGTCTTGCATCAGCTTGCATGACACAAGGGCAACACAAGCCATTTGTCAATCAGTCCCTTTGTTTCTAAACCTTTATAGAGAAACAGCTAGGTGCAGTATGGTCAAAATCATCAAATTTCTTAACCTGTTTCATTGTTTAGAGACTTGAGAAAAAAGTGCAGGAAATGCATTAGAGGAAATGAAAGAATATACTAAAGGCAACACAGAAACCTGTTTTTCTGTAGTATTATAATGCAATCAGTTAGCACATACACCACATCTGAGGCAGGTTGCCATCTGTCGGCTAAGTGACTTTGGCTCCTTGTTAGCAGTATGAAACACAACAAAAATGCAATTACAATGCAATCTGCACTAGTTCATATGGCAAAGAGACATGGAAAACAAAGATGATGAGCAGCATAGAAACTGGCAAAAAGAAAAAAGGTAACTCCACTGATAAAATACAATAAACCCACATAAATACACATAGATGTAGTAATGATAATGATTAGACCATTGTCCATATACCAAAAGATGCAAAGTCCAAGAATTGATCTGCAATTGTCAACTCACGAGTTAGTGAAAATACATTACAAACACACAGAGAAGAATAAATCTCATGCTCACAAGGAAAAGACAACATTAAATAAATGACTTCGCCATCGGGGAGGATGCAATTGCAAGTCCCCTTAGGGAGTTGTTGGATCCTATCTCTAGATGCACTGGGATTGGCTTCTGTCTCTCAGATCAGGCACAGTTACACTTTCGGACCGCATGCATTAGCTCAGCTCCTGGTTATTAAGCATGCAACGTCTGAAAATAGAGTATGTTGGCCAATCTCAGACTGCAAGTCAAAGACAAGAAAAGGAATGTGCGAGCCTGGTCGCATGTGAGCAGAGGTTAGTGGAAAAACAGCCAACTAGTATCTAGACTGCCATGTCCTTCCTTGCATAAATGAAGATCGTACCTACTTTTGGCTGCTAGCATGTTGGATGTCATGCAATAGTTGTCAACCCTTCAATGTCTAACCACATTTAAATGTGTCTTACATACAGCCAAAACGTGCTTTCTTTCCTGTGCTGGTTGTTTTATAGAAAACAGGAGTCTGTCCCAAACCTTTTCTATAGGGGAAGTCCCTTCACATCTTCCATCTCCTGCTTGGCACATAACCTAGGCTGGAAGAGAGGAAGGTTGTTTATATGGGACACGACTTGATGAGAAACACTTCTCGGCTTCACGGTTAGCACCCATGGTATTTCACCTAGGCATCATCAGTCAGAATAGGAAGTGAAGGGCCGCAGTGAAATTGAATGGGCAATTCTCTAATGCTGCTTCTGAATCCCTTTTGCATAGGACTGTTTTTTTAATGCCTGTCGCGAGAGTCGCTGGGCCAGCGCTAGATTATCAACTTTCTTTCCTTGGCCGACATGTTTCCTTTAACTTCCAGAGTTTGGAGAGTGCAGAGAATCAGATATGAGACTGAGAGAGCGTAGCATATATAATATATATTAATATGAAATGTTTATGAATCAATGTGTTTTATAATGCTGCATAGAAACTATAATGATAGTAATTTTGCTTAGACGTGCACTTGAATTGTGCCCACGGGGAGTGGCCACCAATGTATACGTAGACTAATAGTAATGACCAAAATGTTTATATTATGTTTAAATAAGTTTATACTAATGATTGCGTTATTGAATCTGTGCTGAAATCCTCATAGGCCTTAAGTTAGCATGAGCCGAAGCTTAGCTGCCTTGGCTCTCATATTAAATGCATTTTTTCTATTTTTCAGTATGCTGACTCACAAAGGGACGTGCCCCTGCGTGTTCTTTTTCTTCAAATTAGAAGACAAATGTAACCATGTTAGATCCGTTCTCACAGTTTTCTCTCGTATTGCAGAATACATGTTAAAAGTAAATTGAAACAGTGTAGATTAATGTAATGTACAAGGTCATTCAAACAGTGCAGACAATGGAACTGCTGACCAAAAGATGTGCAAAGAATTACAGAAGGATGCAATCATACCAGACGTGCCACCTCTGAAGACGTCAATTATGAAGACCAATCAAAGACTTGTAAAATAATATGGGGTGAAGAGTTGGGTTACCTAATGTACTTTCTGATAGGTTAAAGATAGTGGGGTATAACAGATGACCAATAGAATATTGGGGGAATGTACAATGGAAAAGGGATAAAAACCCATGTCACGGGAGCCATTTAGGGGGTTAGGGAATGCTATTGATTTTATCCAGAAACTCTGTCACTCTGTTTGGTGACTTGATACTTTGCTAAAACCATCCTTGCTCTTAGATTTGTCCATGTTAAACTTTACCTCCTTATGAGGGAAGTGCCCTTTTTGCCCCGGAGCTGAATCCTGACTGATGGCGAATTGACTGATGTCCTGAGGACGAAGACTGAACCTGTGCGCTGACCTAAATCTGGAGGGTAATTATGACAATGAAATTGTGATTTGTCTGTTGGCTTTTCCTTTCTAGGTACCAACTGCTTACTTTTGACAGAGACCATAGTTGGATGTGTTCCAAATTGGTGTTCCAAATTTTTTTGCATGAAGCCCAACATGCTAATGCTAATCAGTGGTTAGGACAGGTGTTCACCAAAACTGATGCAAATAGACAAACGACCGAGACTATGCTTTGTTGAACTGACGCGATATTGACACTCTGCTAATCTTGATCTATGTTCACGCCGTGTTATGTTCTGATGTTTGAGATTTTCGCTTTTTTGAAATCTTATCAACGTTGCCATATCGCAACTATGCTATTATGTTTCTTGGTTTTGAGATTGACATATCTGATATTAGAATTGTAAGCAATAGCGAATAAAACTCATAAAATTCTACTAAACTTGTGTGGTTATTCATGGCTGCAAGGTCATGGTAGAGTTTTGAATTGATTAATGACTTTAAAGTGAAATGTATTGTTGTGATAAATATTGATGATATTATTGATGTATTGATTGACATATTGATTAGCTATCTCATCCTAAGGTGTCTCTCAACTGGGTCAAAAGATTCATTGGCCTAAAACAAGTCCTGATGTGTAATAAAATATCATAAAGGGACGCTTTGGCAGTTCTAGTAGCAGAGGATGGTTTGGCCCTTTGGGGCCCTAGGACGGAGAATCATTGTTTAATTTTTTTTTTCTGAGATAATGCAAATTGGAGGTATGATGTGTTTCTAAATTCACCATGACTTTCCCGGGATCTCGGAGCCTGCCTAAGTAAGTTGGTAATGTTCTCGGCGTCATAGCATGTGTGGTGTAGGGTTTGCACTTGCTCAGCTTATGCATTTTTGCAGGTGATTTGTGAAGTTTGTGTGTATTTAGGCCAGGTAAATGTTGTTTTAGTAGGAGTGGGCGGACTCCGCAGTATGAGAGTAGGGAAGTCGGCGTACTTCATATGAGTGTGGCGCTTTATGCTCAAAATTATCCACGTGGTTGGTTGTTAATGTACGGACCCCTCGTGGTCTAAGACTCTGGAGTATATTGACAAGTGTAGGAGACACTTGGGTTTATGTTGTAATTTGTGTGGTTTAATTAGGTCAATCGGGTGTGGTTGACAAGTCGCGATTGAGTCAAATTGTATGTGTGAAACCTTCGATGGAGATTTGGCAATTCTGCTTGCGTATGCGGGAGCTGAGAAGGAGAGAGTAGCGGCCGAGGCTTCAAATGAAATCTTTGTAAAGTTCTGAAGCAAATGTGTTACCCTTCCTGTAGTAAACCGGCAAATTTGTGTTGTTGTGAAAGGTGCTCGCAGTCATTTTGCATTAGTTTGGTGTGAATCCAGTGAGGGGCGGACAAGCCGCAAGACTTTGTCAGCTGCAGTGTGTGAGTGTGACGTCAGTGGTGCCGCGCTGAGATAGGTCAGTTGTCGAGAGGGGTCGCGCACGGATTGGCTGCCGTCCGTGAGAGGCAATCGGTTGAGAAAAGTGGGTGAAGAGTGTCCTGGGAATTAAAAGTCACTCTTTGATTAAATACAAACAAAAGAAAAGACGCAAAAGAAGAATTTTTTTAAAGCTTTTAAGAGTGCTCTGAAAGGAGACGCATACATTATGGCGAGTGAAGGGGAGCCTACACCACCTGAGAGAACTCCAGCTTACATAGTCATGGAGGAAAAAGGTGTCGCACCTTGTTTGTGGATGAAACAGTGGCGCAAAGTGACAGAAAAACAGGGATGTTTGGTGTTCCCAGAACACAGTACATTCAATACGAGAGTTCTAAAAAATTTAAGGTGGATGTTAAGTGTACAGAAACCACCTCCGAGACCAGCCCAGTATGAGGCTTTAGCAATTTGGGACTTAATGGCTCTTAAACAGAGACAAGAGAAATTCCAAAGAAGAATAAAAAGGGCAGAAAAGACATATGCGGAAGCTAGGTGGGATAATGAGAGCAAAATGTGGAGACGGGGAATAGTTGATGGATTAAAATTGTTCCCAGCAATAACACAGGGAGATGAGACGCAGGGAAAGAAAGCCACCTGCAAAACAGACAAAGACTCTAGTAGGCCTAAAGAAACTAAGAGACCTTGGGAAGAAGAAGATGATTCAGACGATGAAGAATTCTTGAATCAGATATTACATGATCGCCCGCCACCTTATGCGGTAAGCGACAATGTCCCGAGCACTAGTACGGGTCCTGGGAATCAGACGCAGGAGAAGGGAGTTACTGATACAGTACAGACTAGTGATGCAGGTTTGATACAGAATGGTGTCAGTGTACCCACTGCGCCAGACATGCAGATACTGTTACAACCTCCACCCTATATACAGAGAATCTATCCAGATGTCCCGGTACTAGAGACTACTACAAACCTGATAGTACCGCCAGACCCGATATATACAAAATCGAGGTTAGTGCAGATTGAGTCAACTCCGCAATTGCTGCCCCAGCCACAGCCACAACTGATACCGGGGTATAATCCAGCAGCAGGTCCTCCATTA
The DNA here is from genome assembly GCF_031143425.1 of Pleurodeles waltl. Taxonomy (NCBI): domain Eukaryota; kingdom Metazoa; phylum Chordata; class Amphibia; order Caudata; family Salamandridae; genus Pleurodeles; species Pleurodeles waltl. The sequence goes on from NC_090439.1 coordinate 594,689,899, forward strand.
ATACCCGCCCCGGCTTCAGATAATCAGACATTTGGAGTCGCTGCTCCACAAGGTTTGGGACCAGGTCAGATACCAGCTGCAATATCATTGCCAATTACTGTTGTTCCACCGGTGCCATTGTATTCACAAGGTAAGCCTGGTGTATGTGATCAGGGAGTAATGACCCAAGATGTAATAAAAGGAGGGTCCATAGGAACCCCTCAGTTCATGGCCCCAGGAGAGCAAGCGTTGAAAAACCAAGGTCTTTGATAGACCTTAGCCCAGTTGAAGCTCTGTTGGAAGCAATGAGGCAGGCAGGACTAGGAATGTTAACCACACAGACAATAAGTACAAATGCTTCACAGTCACCGATGATGCATGCAGGAAACATTTCCTTACAAGGTTTTACGGTACAACAGTTGAATGAGTGGTTAGAGAAGACCTTTACTACGCAAAAGACTACAGTAACTGCAGTGGAACCGGAAAGGTTGGGGAAAAATGAGTACCTGAACTTTGTGAGACTGGGCGTGGAAGCTGCTGAATTAGTGGACGGAACAATCGGGGTAAACAGATTAGAGTCATACACAGAAGCAGAATTGAGATACCTGTGCCCTAAGATTACTAAAGAAGTAGGCAAGGTACATCAGAAATTAGCGAACCTGGCAGATAAATACAATATCGACATAGAGAATACTAAACATTTGAAAAGAAGTTACAAGTTAGACTTTGACTCAAAAGATTTCGAGCACATGAGGTCTGCCAGAATGAAAGCGCATTTAAAAGAAATATTACAAAGTGCGCAAATCTGGGGAGCATTAGAAAAATGGGAAGGCAGATGGGCCAAGAAAAGAGACAAGGAGAAAGGTGACAGCCCAGGAACAAGTAAAGCAAAAACTTCACCAGATACGGAATCGGTAAAAATACTACCAATGAGAGAGACAGCTGGTGGGGTTTTAATTCATGTACCGTGGTCCAGAGGAGACATCTTATCTTTTACAAATGATTATTCCAGGTTGAGGGAGAAACCGATCGAGTGGTACCAACAAACAGATAGGTTTGTGAAGTTTGCGAAGTGTCTCTGGGAAGACCAGAATACCTTGTTTGAAATCATTGTTCCGCCCGAATTATGGCTTGAGTGCAAGAGAGGAGTAGACTGGCCAACGCAGGAGCCAGCAAGGGATAAGGTGACTGGAGCACCCTCTGAGGAGGCGATGAAGTACTATCACAAAGTAATTGAGTTTTTGAAGCAGAAAGTGTCGCCGAAAGTGACTGATTGGCAGAAAAAAAGGACCTCCCAAGAGGTTAAAGAATCAATACATGCTTACTATGAGAGGTTGTTGAAGGCATTCAAAGAGTACAGTGGCACTGAGACAATTGAGCCGAAAGACATGAACCATCTCGTGTTCAGATTTGTTGAAGGATTGAGACCAGAGGTTAGCCAGATGATTAAGAATCATTTGATCTGTTGGCAAGCGAAACCGATTGATGAGGTGCTGCAGTATGCGAAATACAGTAGTGATGAGATCGAGCTGAAGCAGAAAAAGTTGAAGGATAAAGTGATGGTGATGCAGATAAGGGCTGCACAGGCAGGAATACAGGGAAATGGAGTTCAGCAGATGATACAGCAGCAACCGCAAGGGAATGGTGTGTTTCAGACACAACCAAGAGGTCGAGATTTTGTGAATCGCAGTAAGGATTTGAATACTGTTGTGGTTCAAAATGATGCGCAAGGGATGAAAAAGATGTCACCATGTCACACGTGTGGAGGCATGGGGCATTGGAAGCAGGAATGCCCAAATGTGGTGCAGGATGGTGTCGTTCAACAAAGCACTAATGTCGGTACATTGCAAAATATGAGAGGTCCAAAATTGAGAAATCCAAATCCAAACTTCCAAAATAATATGGTACAGATGCAGGGGTTACAGCCCATGCAGCAAATGCAAATGCCGCCTGTTCAACCAGCGCAAATGCAGCAAGTACAACAGCAGGTTCCTGTGGTACCTAGACAGCAAATGCAACTACCAATGGCTCCAATGGGACAGCAGCAGGTGATACTTCCTCAGCAGGTCACAGGTCAAGTAATGGGCCACAATAATACAGTACAGCAATTCGCATTGTGTGGTGAAGATGGAATGAATGAGGAATGGTCGGATGATAGTTCAGACAGTGAAGAGTGCAGGCTTGCAGCGTCCCTAGAAGTAGATCAGAGGGGACCCTATGTAGAGGGAAAGGTAATGGGTCACAAGGTCTCATTCCTGGTTGATACCGGAGCTACACGCTCCACAGTTAGAAGGGCAGAGGTTCCGAAATTGCCACTTTAGCATAAGAGTGGTCGGAGTAGCTAATCAGTACTTGACAAATCCAATTACAGATCCAGTGCAAGTTGAGATTGGCAACTTCCAGGGACTGCATAAGTTTGTAGTCTGTGATTCAAGTCCGGTATCCCTACTGGGAAGAGACTTACTGTGCAAGACGAAATTCTCGATTACGTGTTCCAATGATGGAATTGAGGTGCAGACAAACATTGATGATGCAGGGGATGATGGTCAGTTCTCAGAGTCGGAAGCAGAAACCGCGAATGAAGATTACCCTTTGATAACATTATTCCCGATGCTTACAGTGACTGACTTACCTGCCGAATTACAGGGAACGGTGACAGAGAAAGTGTGGGACTTGACAGGAAAAGAAGTGGGATTGATAAAAGGAGTGGAACCAGTTAAAGTTCAAGTGAAGCCAAATGCAGTGTTTCCCCAGGTGCAGCAGTACCATATGGCACAAGATGTTCTTATCCAGGTGGCACAAATAATTGCAGACTTTGTTAAACAGGGAGTCCTGAAGGAGGTATTGAGCAGTCCATGTAATTCACCGATAATGGGTCTGAAGAAACCTTGAGGGAAGGTTCGAATTGTGCAGGACTTGAGAAAAATAAACGAGATTGTGGTGAAGTGTTGCCCCATAGTGCCCAATCCAGCAGTGATCATGTTTCAGGTCCTGTGCGATGCTGAATGGTTCACCGATGTAGATTTGTCACAAGCTTTCTTTTCGATACCTCTTCATGAGGACAGCCAGTTTTTATTCAGTTTCAAATTCCTGGACAAGGTGTACAGCTGGTGCAGAATTCCTCAAGGGTTTTCTGAATCACCGTCCATCTTCAATCAGATATTGAAAAAGGACTTAGAATCTTTAGTACTGCCTTTCAATTCGACTCTAGTACAGTACATTGATGACTTGCTGATTGCGTCCAGGACAAAAGATGACTGTAAATATGACACAATTGCCTTACTGAATCATTTGGGAAAGAACGGACATAAGGTGTCACCCAAAAAGCTGCAGTACTGCCAGAAAGAAGTGAAGTACTTAGGGAATTTGATTGAGAGAGGGTCCAGGAGAATATCGAAGGAAAGAGTGACTGCTATTTCGCAAATGAACCCCCGACAACAAAGAGAGATGTCAGGATGTTTTTGGGAATGGTGGGCTACTGTCGCCAGTGGATACCCAACTTCTCAATTATCTCAAAACCATTGATAAAGCTAACAGATAAAGAGATTAAGGATGAACCGTACACCATAACCCTATTGAAAGAAGAGCTTGAGTCATTTATGGAATTAAGAGAGTGCATGTGCAGGGCACCATCTTTGGGTATGCCTGATTACACGAAACCTTTTCTACTGTTTTGTCATGAACGTGATGCTTGTTCTTTGTCTGTCTTAACACAGGTCCATGGAGGTGCAAACCGCCCTGTAGCATATTTTTCAGCTACCCTGGACCCCGTCGCAGCAGCCTTACCGGGTTGTTTGCGCGCAGTTGCAGCAGTTGGTCAAAGCCTCACGCAGTGTGAAGGCATAGTGATGGGGCATCCCTTGACAGTAATGGTTCCACATTCAGTTGAAATTTTGTTGACTCGAACCAAAACTAGGCACATGACAAATGCCCGACTTACCAGATATGAGACAATTATATTGGGGTCACCTAATGTTTCACTGAAGCGATGTACTGTATTAAATCCGGCAACTCTACTTCCTATTGAGAATACCGAGATTCATAATGAAGAGGCAGTGGAGCATGATTGTCTTCAGGTAACAGAACTATGTACCAAGCCCCGACCTGACATTCAAGATACGCAGTTAGATGAAAATGACTGCATTATGTTTGTTGACGGATCATGTTTGAGAGACTCAGTCGAAATGCTGAGAGCCGGTTACGCTGTATGTACCATAGCTGGTATCATCGAAGCTTCCTGGCTCGAGAGAGTGTATTCCGCACAAGTGGCAGAATTAATTGCCCTTACTAAGGCATGCCACGCAGCTGAAAATCTGAGAGTCACTGTCTATACTGACAGCAGATACGGATTTGGAACTGTACATGATTTTGGCCAATTGTGGTCACAAAGAGGTTTCATGACCTCTTCTGGTTCTCCTGTGAAAAATGGCAAACAAAATAAGGATTTGTTACATGCGATTCAGTTGCCTCTTGAAATTGCCATGGTGAAAAGCAGTGCTCATGTTAAGTCACAAGACTTTGTGTCCATGGGAAACGGCTATGCAGATCAAGTCGCAAGGTTTTGCACATTGAACTGTATATCGTTCAAGGATCAGTGGGAATTGTTACCGCAAACTGAGAATGACACATGTTTGAACCTTGCATTAAGGGTGGTTGATACACTAGACGAGCTAAAGACGCTACAGGGTTGTGCTAGCAAAGAGGAAAAACTCTCCTGGCAGAGAATGCAATGTGTACAAAGAGCAGACGATTTATGGGTCTCAGAGGAGGGGAAACTGGTTTTGCCAAACAGTCTTCTGTCACAATTTGTGAGGCTCTACCATGGACAGGCACATCTTGGGAGAGATGCAATGATCAGGTCATTCAAGATTGATTGGGTTAACCCAAAATTCAGACATGCAGCAGAGGTTACTTGTCACAGGTGCATCATCTGTCAACAGATGAATGCCGGAAATGGGACTGTGGTAACTCTGAGCCACATAGGGAGAGCTGGTGGTCCATTTAGCAAGATGCAAATGGATTTCATTGAGATGCCTGTTTGTGGGGGACTGAAGTACGTGTTGGTGATTGTGTGTGTTTTCAGCCACTGGATTGAAGCTTACCCCACACGTAGAAATGACAGTCTCACAGTTGCAAAGCTGCTGCTTAGGGAACTAATACCCAGGTTCGGGTTTCCGGTCTCTATAGAATCAGATAGAGGCAGACACTTTGACAATGAGGTGATTAAGCTCTTGTGTGCTGCATTAGACATTGAACAGAAACTGCATTGTAGCTACCGCCCTGAAGCATCAGGACTAGTAGAACAAATGAATAGTACCTTAAAATCGAGAATAGCGAAGATGTGCGCAGCTACCAATATGAAATGGCCAGATGCATTGCCCTTAGTACTGATGTCGATGAGGAACACCCCTGATAAGAAGACAGGACTTTCATCCCACGAGATCCTTATGGGTAGAGCTATGAGGCTGCCTGCAGTACCTGCTAATGCTCTTGTGAATGTCACGGATGATATGGTGTTGGACTACTGCAAAGGTTTGGCTAATGTGGTTCGCTCTTTTTCTCACCAGGTGGAAGCTAACACATTGCCAACGATCAGTGATCCAGGTCATAACCTGCAAGCCGGTGACTGGGTGGTTGTCAAGAAGCACGTGAGAAAATCGTGTTTGGAGCTGCGCTGGAAGGGGCCATATCAAGTAATATTGACAACAACCACTACTGTGAAATATGCAGGCGTTCCAAATTGTATACATGCCAGTCACACAAAAAAGGTAACGTGTCCAACTGATGAGGAACTTGAAGTTTCCGACTCAACAGTTCCAGAGAGGGAAGTCTCAGGGCCCAAAAATAGCCAAGAGAGAACTGAGACTGCAGGAGAGCCCACTGAGAACAGCCTGGTCCTTCAAACAGTAAATGAGTTTGAGAGTGGTGACAGTGTGCCTATCTCAGTAGAGGCAGCAGGAGAACTAAATCAAGGAGAGGTTCTCCCAGAAGCAGACGGATATGGGTTAGAGCTTGAACCCGTTACAGATCCAGAAGAAGAAGGTGAAATAGTAGAAAGAGATCAAAGTACACCGGCATCCCCTGAACCAGTTGCAGGTCCATCAAGAGAAAACACCATAGCACAAGAGGAGGGTGCTGTTCAGCGTCCTGAAAGAACAAGCAGGAAAAAGACGCATAAGGGAGATAACTGGCCAGAGAAGCAGGCTGCGAAAGAAAAGGTCGTACAAGGTGAAACAATAACAGAAGAAACCGATACCACAAGAACAGAAGATCTGAGTGAAGGAGAATTTCAAGGCGAACGCCGATTGAAAAGAAAAAGAATCGCAAATAGAAGGTTCGCAGGTCCAGAATGGGCATATGCAACAACATCTGAATGGCAACAGGAATTCTTAGCATTCTGTTTTGATCGAGAAGTACCAGGCCAATACTACAATACCTGAAATGAATCAGGAAAAGAGACTGTTTTAAAACTGAAATTGAAAAGAGATTGAAAGTTGGAAAAGCTAAGAAAGAGACTTATAAATTACCGGATGCGACACTGATAACCTGAATTGACTTTCAAAACCTGATTATGACAAGCTGCTAACCTGATTTGACAAAAGGGTCCTGGAGTGAGTGAAACACTGTAAATATAAGCAGAGAGAAAGAGACTTTTTGCATCAGAAAAAAAAAGGAGAAAGAAAGTTTATATCGTCAATTGATTATTGTTCTACTATCTGATTCTTTACAGACATGGCTTGTAATAGAGGTAGCAACAAAAAGGGTAAGGTGTGTGGTTGGTTGAGTCTTATATTAGGTATTGTGTGTGCGATAATAATTGTAGGTGTGATTGTGGGAATGCCGTGGATGGATAAGAAAGCCATTAACAATGCTTCAAAACCTGAGACTGCAACACTAACACTGTGGGAATCTATCGCTTGCTGAATGAGTACGTTGAGACCATGGATGCGAAAAACTGTTATGTGTGCAAAAAGATTCCTACCTCAGTACAAGAGGGGGTCACTTATCATAGTTTGCCACTAACCTATGGGATAAGTTGTAGTCTGTTACTAACAAGATTCTATAATCACGAACATGTGCAATATTTTTATTCAAATCTGGATGTGGTGTTTTATTTTGTGCCTGTGATTGAGTTTCTGAACAAGCTAGCTAAGGAGCATGGTATAAAATTAGTCAGAGGTTTCTTTGAACCGACGCTTACATTTGGGACAGCTTATGCACACCGCAATAATCTGACTTGCTTATTGACACCTGTGGAGAAAAGCTTTTTAGATCACACTGATGATAGACGCAAGGCATTAAAAGAAAGATTAGAAAAAGGGTTAGAGAAACGCACATATGCAAATGATTATGCTTACACTGCAATAAAGATGCAAGGGAAATTAGCTATAGATGCTTTACATGTAGGAAAGCTTTGTATCTATAGGCCGAAATCTGAGCAGGATACTTTATTTGTGGGAACGAGTGAATGCAGGCATGTGTTTTTGTTTCAGAGTAATGGACATTCATGTTAAATGGACAGGATCCAGCGATCCCTGGGATCTATTATATTTGTGGACTTCATGCTTATTACCGTCTTCCAAAGGGATGGTATGGGACATGTTATTTGGGAATAGTTTTCCCAAAGATTTACCAGATTGATGACTTAAAGCAAATACCTAAAACGTCTGAATTACAACACGCTAGACAAAAATGAGAGACAGGGGCTGCTGTCGTTGGAGACATATTTGGAGCCATAATTCCTTCAGTAGGGGTTATCTTAAACTCCATAAAGATTCAAAAGTTGTCTACTATTGTGGATAACATGCTGACAAATTTTACAGGGGCTATACTCCTGATGGATACTGAACTTGCTGCGGAAAGAGCTATGACTCTTCAAAATTTTAGACATTCTTTAAGCAAAGAGTGGTGGAGTCTGCAAGATGCTCAATGAGCGTCATTGTTGCTCATATATACCAGATAATAGTAAAAAAGATTAGAGGTATGCTTACTAACCTAACTAAAGATAGTGCAGATTTGAAGGATTTGAAAGAACCTGGAGTGTGGGGAAAATTAGGAAAAGGAATTGCCAGAGTAGGGAGGTGGTTTAGCAATATTTGGAATGGAGTACTTGCAAAAATATTAGGGGGTTTATTAATTGTTCTGGCCTGTCTATTAGGATTATGGGGAGCATGCAAAATTAATGATAACATTTTAAGAAATTGGACAAAGAGAAACAAGAGAAATGAGGAAAGTGAAAGGGAGAAAATGTTTAATGAAATGTGGGAAAGTTCACACAAGGGACAAGATGTTGAAATGCGCATGATGGGTAAAGTGAAAAATTAATGTGAAAGGTTAAAGAGAAAGGTTTATGTGATGACGAACGTCATCAGAGGAGAGACTGAGAGAGCGTAGCATATATAATATATATTAACATGAAATGTTTATGAATCAATGTGTGATAATGCTGCATAGAAACTATAATGATAGTAATTTTGCTTAGACGTGCACTTGAATTGTGACCACGGGGAGTGGCCACCAATGTATACGTAGACTAATAATAATGACCAAAATGTTTATATTATGTTTAAATAAGTTTATACTAATGATTGCGTTATTGAATCTGTGCTGAAATCCTCATAGGCCTTAAGTTAGCATGAGCCGAAGCTTAGCTGCCTTGGCTCTCATATTAAATGCATTTTTTCTATTTTTCAGTATGCTGACTCACAAAGGGACGTGACCCTGCGTGTTCTTTTTAAAGACTTGTAAAATAATATGGGGTGAAGAGTTGGGTTACCTAATGTACTTTCTGATAGGTTAAAGATAGTGGGGTATAACAGATGACCAATAGAATTTTGAGGGAATGTACAATGGAAAAGGGATAAAAACCCATGTCACGGGGAGTCATTTAGGGGGGTTAGGGAATGCTATTGATTTTATCCAGAAACTCTGTCACTCTGTTTGGTGACTTGATACTTTGCTAAAACCATCCTTGCCCTTAGATTTGTCCATGTTACACTTTACCTCCTTATGAGGGAAGTGCCCTTTTTGCCCCGGAGCTGAATCCTGACTGATGGCGAATTGACTGATGTCCTGAGGACGAAGACTGAACCTGTGCGCTGAATTAAATCTGGAGGGTAATTATGACAATGAAATTGTGATTTGTCTGTTGGCTTTTCCTTTCTAGGTACCAACTGCTTACATTTGACAGAGACCATAGTTAGATGTGTTCCAAATTGGTGTTCCAAATTAGTTTGCGTGAAGCCCAACATGCTAATGCTAATTAGTGGTTAGGACAGGTGTTCACCAAAACTGACGCGAATGGACAAACGATCGAGACTATGCTTTGTTGAACTGACGCGATATTGACACTCTGCTAATCTTGATCTATGTTCACGCCGTGTTATGTTCTGATGTTTGAGATTTTCACTTTAATGAAATCTTATCAAAGTTGCCATATCGTGGCTATGCTATTATGTTTCTTGGTTTTGAGATTGACATATATGATATGAGAATTGTAAGCAATAGGAAATAAAACTCATAAAATTCTATTAAACTGGTGTGGGTATTCATGGCTGCAAGGTCATGGTAGAGTTTTGAGTTGATTAATGACTTTGACTAAAGTGAAATGCGTTGTCGTGATAAATATTGATGATATTATTGATGTATCGATTGACATACTGATTAGCTATCTCGTCCTAAGGTGTCTCTCAACTGGGTCAAAAGATTCATTGGCCTAAAACGAGTCCTGATGTGTAATAAAATATCATAAAGGGACGCTTTGGCAAGACTACACTGCATTGCCCCCAGTGACAAAATGAGTCTTAAAGTGGACTTCTAAGTTTCTTGACCAGATAAAGGTATTTCCACTGGAATTTATGTCAACAGCCTCTGTAGTGTGTTTAAGGCAAAGCATTTAACCAAAAAAGGCTCTGGCTGACAGGGGCATTTGGAAAAGATTGTGCTGCTTGACTTCCTGGAGAGATTGTCACGTGACAGTGGCCTAAGAGACCTTGTTATATTAAAAGTACAACTGCAGAGGGATGTACTTCATTTTGCAATGCAGGGTGGATCGGAGAATCCTTGTTTCACGTACTCTTTGAGTCTCCTGGATTCTCCTATCGCTATATGACGTTCATAAGGGGCTTCATTCTCCTCCCTATTGTACACAGGCCTCCAAATACTAGTAAGTGTAACAGGTCTGGAAATGTGAAGGTGAAATCAGAGTACACTAAGAACATGATTGTTAGTAGTGAAGATGCGGTACTGCGTGAAATACTTATGCAGGGGTAAACCTAAATAGCGAAGGTGGCGTTGAATTCCAGTGCCTATTGTATTTATAGCAGTAGGTAGGCAATATGGGCTTTATGCACATCACTGGCAGTCTTGAAGCTGTGTTCCAAAGCAATGTAAACTTTTTAGTGACAAATTAGGTATAGTCCTGGGTTGCATCTCACTACTCGGCATACCCAGCTTTCTTGTCATTTCGTAAGAAGTGAATCTGGCACATGAGTGGTTGCCTTACCTGCATGATCACGAAAAACGTAGAGATTTTGGCACCTGATCTAGTGCCTGTCAAAGCCATAAAGTCCTGTGTGCAGCCCATTACCTCAGCTCAACAGCAATGCTAGGAGCCAGGATACCTAAATAAAGCACACTAACATCTAAGATGTGCCCCGACCAGCTCATGCTTTTTAAATTATCGATATCTGCGCAGGAATTATTGAAAGACATTACTATGAATGTTAAGTAAATTCAGAAGAACAGTGGTTTTCATGAGCAAACTCTTAATTTCGTCTTACAACTTTTCAGTGTAAAAAAGGAAATGTGTACCTGACAGACCCTCTGAAGTTCGGCTTTAATATTTAAGGTGGAATAGTGGTCATTTGATCATTTGTCCTCCCAGGAATTGGTGTTTGAGAGTTCAAAACGACTAACAGCCTGTCTCGTGCCAAGGACTACCCTTAGGTGTCATTAACAAGCTGAGTTTGGCACAGCTAGTCGTCTCCTGTGATCAAGAAACCTATCGCCTGGACTACGTGAGGTCCATGGGTGTAGTAGCTTCCCAGGGGCATCATTTTTGCCACATCTGCTGTATTCTTTCTCTTTCACTTATGCTGATGATTTCGTCCTATTTCTATTAGCAAAGCAGAGATTAGCAAGATGCATATTTCTTGCTTTCTTTATGAATGAATGAATGCACAAATGAGTGACCTATATAGCATGACCCTAACTGGATACAAGTGTAAGGCCAGAAATACTGAGAGCTCATCCTGTTTGAAAAAAGTAGGTTTTCATCTTTTTTACGGAAGGTAGGCAGTGAAGGAGCTATGTGCAAATCAATAGGAAGTGAGTTCCAGCGGTAGGCAGCCTGAAAGACAATAAAATGTCTGCCAATCCTGGCACAACAAACGTTTGGAATCATTTATGACCTAATCGCCGTAGATTTAAGGGCCCTGCCCAGGGAAAATAGTTGTATGGGCTTTCGCAGAAAAATGGAGCCTTGTTTCATTTGATTTCTGTAAGTTAGGAACATACCACCCTTTCATGAATAAAATGCCAGTGCAATTCGGGAAGGGATGAGGTAATCCTTACATAGTTTCAAATTATAGTGAACATCTGCATTCTAGACTATTTGAATCTGCTGGATGGAATATTTAGGCAGACCCAAATAAAGGTAATTATCATAGTCTAGCCTTGATTTGAACACAGTCGAAACTCTTTTACGACTAGAAGCTGTTTTACAACTAGAATAAAGTAGAAAGCCCAACATTTTTCTGAGCAACTTCAGACTCGAGTATTGTGAAATCTGCCATCTAAAAGTTAGCTTGTGATCATATTGGGTCCCAAGATGTGCTGCTTTCGGAGAGGCAGCTGGGGGCTGACCCAATTTCACCGGCTACTTAGCAGGAGACCAAATGGCATTAGAGGGACCAAAGACCAGAATCTCAGTTTTCTCTGAATGAAGATGAAGGCGGCTATTGTGCATCCATTTGGCCACTGTCAAATACCATCTTTAAATAAAATAGCTCTTGGGTGTAGGAGATCTGCCCAGCGATAGACAGAATTAACGGTTTGTCTTCGGCGTACAATTCTAAATAAAATGACTGCATTGTTTGTGCCATGGGAGCTAAACACATTAAAAAGAATGGGACATAAACATGATCCCTGATACTCTCCTTGTTTGAGCCAATAAATAGCTGATTTTAATGGACACATCAACACATTTTGGGACAGGTCAACTAAAAAGGAGTGCAACCATTTTAGTAGAGATCCTCATATTCCCATTTAAGATAGACACTGTAACAAAATAGCATGGTAAACAGTGTCAAATGCTGTAGAGTTCCAGCAAGACCAATGTGGCTCAGTCACCCCTATCTAGTATGAAATACACATGTTCAGAAACCGCTAAAAGTGCTATTTCCATCCTGCCATTTTGAAATCCAGATTGTGAATCATCTAGAAGATGGTGTTCTTCCAGAAAGCTAGACTATTGGGTATTGATGGCTTTCTCCAGGATATTAGTTGGGAATGGGAGAAGTAATATAGGCCTATGGTTGTCAACTACTGTAGTAACCGCCAAAGGTTTCTTTAACAAAGGCACTATGTGCACCATTTTTCAAGCTAGAGGGACCGCAGCCAATTAAACCGATTTATTCAGAAGCCAACGCCGCTGAGGGCCAATACTGTCAAGACTTAATTTTGTAATCCTAGGAGGACATGGATCGACAGGTGAGTCTGTGGAGCAGGATTGTACAAATGAGTTAATTTCAATTAAAAATAAAAGAGTGAATGTAGTTTCGGAAGTAGTAGAAGAGTCCTGGGTGGAATCAAGTAGCTCCCCTACTACAGAAACTGGAAAAGGATGTAAGGCAAAGGCCGACTGTGCCACTGTCCCTACTAGGTAGAGCGGCGATGTCCAAAATGATTGCCCTTCCCCCGCTACTGGATGTCTTACCGAATACTCCCTATAAATTCTCGAAAACCTTCTTTGCCTGAGTGGACTCCCTGCTAAGAACGTTCCTATGGTCAGGGGGACCATAGGAACATCATGTTGAAGACTCTTCAGTGATCTAAATTTGACTGTGGCATTGCGCTCCTCAATATCAGGAAGTACTACGAAGCTGCACAGGTCGGGTGGTAAATGACTGAGCAGATGCAGAAACAGATGACCCGGCAGTGAGGGTGGATAGGTGGGGAATGGACGACCACAGTTGCATGCATGCTCTGTATGGAGGCAGGCTGGATACTAAGGCATGTTCGACGACAGGGGTGGTTCTTACAGCTTGGCGGTGCTACTCAAAGAGATGAACCGGGAGTTACGACTGACGCCCATGACTCCACTCTGGGAAGGTACTGGAGTAACTGCTCTACAGGGTTTTCAAGGCTGGGACAAAATAGGCATATCCACGCTGGTAGACGTGTTGGACGCTAACAGTGATCATGTTTGCGTACCTGCAAGAGGAGTACAACATGCCTCCAACACAGTGGCTCAAATATAGACAATTGAGACGTGCCCTCATGCATAGCATTGCTAAAGATGAGGAACCCCAAGAGAGCTCACTTTTAGAGAACAGGCTGCTAGAAGGGTGGATTAAATGCAAACTTATCTCCCTGATGTATGGGACTCTGATGCGGAACACTCAGGGAGCCTTAACACATCTCACAGATAGATGGAAGCAGGATATTGGAAAAATTGAGGAAGAGGACTGGCAGGATGCTTTGGGTTTTCCAGCTGCACGGGTGACTAAGACTAGCTACAGAGTTATTCTATAAAAAATCGTACACAGGGTATTCTATACTAGGCCATTATTACATAAGATTGGGAAGGTGAAAGGGATGGAGGGCACATTCATCCACACATGGTGGCAATGTCCGCACATATGCTATTATTGGGGCGCGTAATAGCATCGCTCGAAGGGGCTGTGGAAGGCAATATAGAGCTGACATCAGGCCTGGCCCTACTTGGGGTGTGGCCACCCGCAGACCTCACTAAATATAAGAAAAAACATTGGTAAATGTGGGCTTCTTAGTGGCCAAAAGAGACATCGCTCAGAAGTGGGAGACGGAGACGACCCTGTCCTTCTGGCAGTGGGAGGAGGGAATGAACATCTGTAAAATAGTGGAGCATGAGGTCTACAAAGACAGGGGGTATGAGAAAAAATTTGAAGAGATCTGGGGCACGTTGGAACTGATAACGCGTCCCGCCCTAGGTAATTTACTTACTCTGGGACTTGTTTTAGGCCAATGAACCTTTTGACCCTGATTGGAGACACCTTAAGACGAGATCTCTGTCCAGCATGCCAATCAATAGATCAATATCCTCATCAATAGTCACCGTAACAAATCAATTAAATTAGTTAATCACATCAACATGAATTTGAAACGCAACATGACCTTTCAGCCATGAATAACCACACAAATTTAGTAAGTTTTATGATATTTATTCCCTATTGGTTACACTCTACTAGAAAGTTTATTAGTCTCAACACCAGAAAACACATCAACTGGTTTATAATGTGGCAACTCGAATAAGATTTGAGCAAAGACATTAAGGGCTATGTGATCGCTTTGATTAAGGAGGTCCTCCCTAATATAGCAGGGATTAATCTGGAAGAGGATATTCAGAGAGTCCATCGTGATCCTTTCAAGAAAAATCCCGGAAGAAAAAACCCCAGGAGGATTTTGATAAATTTCAACACATACTCTATTACGGAAATAATCTTGTCTGAAGCCTTTAAAGTTGGAGTTTTCCCCAAGGGGGATTGGTCTTTTAGGATAAGATCAGATGTGTCTAAAGCAACGTTAGACAGGCAGTGGGAACTGGGAAACTTTATGCGGGAGCTCCGTGCTCTTGGGGCTACAGTCCAACTAAGGTTCCCGGCCGCTCTCCGTATTATGTGGAAGAATAAAATGTATAATATGAGAGACCCCGGGAGGTTAGCGCTTTTATAGATCAGATAAAGGCGTCTCAATAAGATCTAGTGGAAAGTTCCGTCCGACGAGGAGTTCGAATTGGGGATAACAGACAGTTATCCTAGTAGAAATAGGGAGGGTTCCTCTGGGGGGAGGGTGTGGCTCTGGGGGTGTGTTGGTGTTGGGTGTGGGTGTGAAAGGCACTGGGTGTAGGGGTTTGGTCTGGGTTAGGTGGGTTGAAAATGATAAAAATAAGAAAGTCCTCATAACTTGCCTAAATAGGTTGGGGGGTTCTGTGTTCTTCTTTTCTCTTCCTTCTCTCTACGAATGTCTAAGCATGGCGATTTAAGGTTGAGATTCCTCTCTTGGAATGTGAATGGTTTAAGGGTGCTTGGTAGGAGGAGGAAGATCTTTGAATACTTATGATTGGTAGAGGAGGAGATCATTTTACTGCAGGAAACCCATCTTCAACAAAGTGAGTGGGAGAGCTTGCTTAAACGGTTGAATTGGGTTTCATTTAGCGTATGCTCTTCCCAAACTAGCAGAATAAAAGGTGTGGCAGTCCTGATTAAGAAATCTACGAGGTTTAAGGTAGGAGTGGTACAAGTTGACTCTAGAGGAAGATGGGTGGTGGTAGAACTGTGTGTATGCAGTTACTGGATCACAGTGGCGGGTTACTACGGGCCAAACATTGATGATCCAACGCCATTTCAAGACTTATTTAATATTCTACTTTCAGCTAGGTACCCAGTGGTATTAGGTGGGGATTTTAATATATTGTTAGACCCTGCTCAGGACAAGTCAACCCCCCGGGGTACAGTTAATTCACCTGAAACAAGGGCATTGGTGAAACAAGCGATGCAGGATTTAGGCATGGTAGATGTTTGGCATTGGAGAGGGGGTGAAGGAGATAGATACACATTTCACAATAAAAAATATGGGCATAGATCTAGAATAGATTTTTTTAAAATACATAAAAGTTTATGCCCAGAGGTGAGAAGGGTAGCCCACAACATATCACACCTTTCAGATCACTCAGCGGTAATACTACATTTGGACATCAGGGTCATAAGTAAGGGTATTAGGAGTACAATTAATCGTGCTTTATTCCTAGACGACGCAATAGTAGAAGCGTTAAAAAAAGATACAAGAGAATCTTTTCATGTGAATCAAGGAACAGCAAGTTCATGGTGTGCTTGGGATGCGTTTAAGGCCTATATAAGAGGGAGGTTAGTGAGCCTAGCAACATATAAGTATCGGGAAGAGAGGGAAAAGCTGGGAAATATGGAATCGTTACTAAAAACGCTTCAAGTCTCAATGTATAATGCACGGTTAGAAGGGAAAAATGATCTATTAGAGGAGCTGTCTTGTCAAGAGGAAAAGGTTCGGACTAGCTTAGACGCTTTTTTGGAAAATCGCAGTAGGTTAAAGTGGGAAAGTAGTCAATATGCACACTTTGAATATGGAGAAGGTTGTAGTAAACTGTTAGCGTGGAAGGTTAAGTCGGACCTTTCCAAAAGGCACATCTTATCAGTTAAATCTGATCTTACGAATCAGATCTGTACGGAGCAAGAAGAGATTGAGGGGGCATTTGTATCCTTTTTTCAGGAGATATATTCAGAAAGCTTGGTTAACTCGGAAGAGTCGGTTAGAGAATTTTTAGATAATGCATATCTCCCAGCTTTAGAGGAGTCTAAAATGCTCTTATTGAAGTGTAAGTTAAATGAGGCTGAGCTTGTTGAAGGCATAAAGGCGTTGAAAAAAGGAAAGGCAGTTGGTCCAGATAGTCTACCTAATGAATTATATAAGGCTTTGGGGGATGAACTTATTCCATTCTTATTAGAGTTATTTAATTCTATGTTGATAGAAGGGGCCCAAATACCTAATTCCTGGAGAGAGGCGATAATTTGTTTATTGTTAAAGCTAGGTAAGGATTCAACGTCTTGTTCATCCTACAGGCCCATCTCCTTGCTGAATGCGGATTACAAACTTTATACAGTGATTTTAGCTAAGAGATTGGGGAGAGCCATTGGCAATCTGATTCATTTGGATCAAAAGGGTTTTATGAAGGGGAGGCAACTTCATGAGGAAACTCACGAGTTATTTGCTGCAGTAGATTTGGCGGAACAAGAGAAGGCTCCATTGGCGATCTTGACTTTTGATGCGGCTAAGGCCTTTGACCGCGTTAATTGGTTGTTTTTAAGGGCTGTGTTGGAAAAAGTGGGCTTGGGAATCCCTTTTGTCAGGGCGATAGGGGAATTGTATAGATGCCTCTTAGCGAGAGTCCTGGTTAATGGCCAATTATCACAGGAATTTAGGATCTGGCGGGGTACGCAACAGGGTTGTCCCCTATCTCCCTTGCTTTTCAATTTATACATTGAACCCTTGGCTACTTTACTTCGGTCTTGTAAGGAGATTATTCCATTTCGAATTGGGGGTTGGGAAAAAAAAACTAGCGATATATGCAGACGATCTGATGATATATACGAGTGATGTTAGGTCTACTCTACCTAGGGTCAACGCCTTGATGGAACAATTTGGTAGATTTTCCGGGTACAGTATAAACACAGAAAAGACGGAAATAATGTGTTGAAATTTTACTTATGTTTCCCCCTTAGTTAAACAGGAGATTAGATACTTGGGTATTCGATTAACAACTGATCTTAATGAGGTAGCTATATTTAATTTTGACATAGCATATAGGGAGACCAAAAAACTGCTAAAGGCGTGGGCCGCTTTTCCTCTTACGATAATCGGAAGATCTAACATTTTGAAGATGTGCATTCTTCCAAAATTTACCTTTTTGTTTACCACTATTCCACTAGAGTTTAAGAAGAGCTGGTTTAAAAAATTACAGGGGGACTTATCCTCATTTGTATGGGCTTCCAAGGGAGTAAGGATTTCATGGAAAAAGATGAGTAGAAAAAAAGAGTGGGGGGGTATTGCGTCTCCGGACCTGTTTAGGTACTATTTGGCTTTTCAATTAAAAAACATTAGAATCTTATTGAATAAAAAGTCAGAGTATGATTTAGTCTGGAGAGCGTTAACGGCACATCTTGAGGAAGGAGCAGATCATTTCTTACATAAATTCGGACACCCTAGGTACTTTAAGAAGGTTCGTTTGAAACTTCCCAGACATGCATGCAATGTTTGGATGTATTTTCGGAGGGCGCTAGAGATACCTTATTTCTGCAGTTCTGCTCCCATTTGGGATTCAAAATCAAAAAAGATTACACACGGTTCCACCTAGTGTCGTGGGTTTCTTTCGAGGAAAAAATTCAACAAATCATTGAAAAGCGAACTTAATCGAAGCAAGAGCCCTCACTCACCATCCGGTGACATGCTTCATCATAGGGCCAGCTCCTCGTCAGGCCGGCACTGCAATGCCTGACGGGCCCCGCCAGGGGGCTCTTTGCCGGAGATCTTTTAAGAATCGGTTGTGGCCGGTTGAAAAAGAAATGAAGTGAAGGATTGGTAAATAAGAAAAGGTTAAAAAATGTCTAGAGGTAAAAATTTATAAATTTTAATACTCATGACTCTACCTCTGACAAGATTAAAATCGAGTAAAGTTGGGAATTGGTAGGATAATGTCCGTAATTCCCATGAAAGCTAGGAAGGTATAAACGTCAAAGGACAGAGCACACAGGGTCCTTGAGTCACTCTATATAATTGGTCAACATGTTTCTCGCTTGTCACCAAGGAATTACCTTATGCGATTCGTCAGGACCTAGTAACATACCTAATCCTTTAAATTGTGAAGTTATCACATATAACAGTCAAAAAAAACCTCCAAAAATTAGTGGTAGGGTCACATCGGGGGAGGCCAGGCTAAAAAAATCAATCAATTCTGATTTTTAGAAGTCTATGGACACTGCCGATAAACCTACGCCAAGTTCTTCACCCATTTGGGATTCACCTGGTACTCCTGAATGCTTTATCGACAAATTATCAATTCCCTTGAGAGTGAGTGGGATGGTAAGATGGGGTCAGATAATAGAAGGATCTGAATTGTTAAGTTGGTGTGCATTCCAGGAAGGTACTGGAAGGACAGTTTCCAGATTTAAGTACTTTCAGATATCTAGTTGGGTAAATTCTCGACGAACAGGAGAAATAGGGAGGAGCGTATGGGAAGGGAAATTAAACCAGAAAATCATTAATAAAGAGGTTGCATTGTGGTACCATGCTTTGTTGGAAACAGCAGAGGATAGCGCATCCCTTCCCTTGTTGAAGTGGGGGGCGATTTTTCCAACTTTAGATGTTATAGCATTGTGGCAAAAGTCTTGTTCAGAACTGTGGCTTACTACTAGTCCAGCAGGGTTGAAGAAAAATCACCTGTTCACACTCCATAGGGTTTATTGGACACCGGCTAGATTAACAGCTATTGGGAAAATTCAGAAAAACTGTCCAAGATGTGGGGAAGACAAGGCAGACGATATTCACATGTTTTGGCAATGTTCTAAGTTGTTGAATTATTGGGGGGATATAGGGAGTACCTTAAAGGTAATCTTTAACGTTAACTTAGTTTTAAATCTATCAACAGTGGTGTTTGGGGTTTGGGAACAGGGTACAAAGTACCAGAGATTGTCAGTACATCAGGAGCATTTGTTGTTTATATTAATCCTTCTAGCTAGACGAGAAATATGTCGTAAATGGATTGAACCTCTTCCTCCCCGTGCGTTGGACTGGCAAACATCTGTAAATCGAATATGTACAATGGAACAACGTGGTCCCCTTTCTAGAAAAGACAATTTTTGGATGTACTGGGAAAATGTTTATCAATAGTGTATTACTTTGTGTTGTATAGGTTTTTTGTTTGGTCTCATCCTCTTGAACTTTTGAAATCTTAAGTCCAATGATTAGAACTCCCCCTTACCCTTTGGGGTGCTGCTTTGGATATGATCAGGTCCTAGAAAGTAATAATACTTGATCGATGACATACGTTCGGGAAAAGTACAATTAGTAGAACAGGTGGGACGGCTTAACTGAGGTATGGATCATATACCTGGAGGCACGCTGTTGTCTGCCGTGCCTGTGCTTTTCCCCCTTAACCAAAGCATGGGTGATGAAATGAGGACAAAAAAAAAAAAAAAGATTTGAGCAAAGCGAAGATTATAAACATTAGAACAAAACACAGCATCAACATGTATCTATTTAGCAGAGTATCATTAGCGCATCTATTCAACACAGCAAAGATTCAGTAATTTTGTCTGTTTGCACCCAATGTTAGTGAACTCCTTGACTAACCTCGAATTAGCATCAGCATGTTGGGCTTCATGCAAAACAATTTAGCAACACAAATTTGGAAAACGTCTAACTATGGTCTCTGTCAAAAGCAGTTGGTACCTAGAAAGGAAAGGCAAGCAGACAATTACAATTTCATTATCATATAGTTACCCTCCGTAATGGGTCAGCATACAGAGTCAGTCTTCGTCCTCAGGACAGTAGTCGATCCGCCATCAGCCAGGATAGAACAGCAAAGTCTCAGAAACTAGGGCAGAAAGTTCTTCCCTCTTGAGGAGGAGAAGAAATGGATATCGGGCAAGACAAGATGAGGATGGTTCTGAAGAATCAAAGCAACAAAGGTAAAGACGGGATGTCAGAGTAACAACAGGGGTGTCCCTCTAATGGCTGATGTCCCCTTGTGACACAACGTTAAATTGAATTTGCCAGACAAGTCTCTGATTTCCCATTGGTCAGTATTTGGTGCACCACTATCTCTGTCCAATGATTGAGTGGTCATCTTACTAGAAATTTCACTCAAGACAGTTCTCATACAGTTCATTGGCTCCTGTGATTTACGTCTTCATCGGGTGAGATGGCAGGTAGGAAAAGTTACATGCACAACTTCAGTCAGTAACTCCATTGTCTTTACCAGTTCAGGCGACCTTTTAACTGTTGCGAATTACACTGTTGCATTCAGCAAGAATGTCTCCTTGAGCAAGTCGAGTCTCATGAGAAAGAATTTACTACGGCTACACACATCTCTAACTTCTGGGAAAGTACAGCTTTATATCCTTCAGGAAGACAGCACATTGCACGTTAGAAAAACACATTTAATTTGAGACCAGGCAGCTAGGCCCAGACACTTGCTAACTAAGGCCTAATGATTGATTCAGCAAAACCTTAACATATAACTCTTAATGCTAAAACAGAATCATACATTAGTACATTAATAATTAATTATTTGTCAATTTCATTAATCATCGTATACATTGGTCGCCACTCCCTGTGGGCACATTTCAAGTGCGTACATTAGAAACACATTAGTGCGTTTTCTATGCAGCTTCATTACACATTATTTGCAAGCAGTTCATGTTAATTTTGATTATAAAAGCTGCACTCCAACAGACTCGGAAGCATATATTCAGATACTTGAGGAATGGTTGCTATATCAGTGTCTGTAGAATGACTAGGTGGGGGACGGTGGAAGGGGGAACAATATATGTGGAAAGTGGTGTGCAATTCAGAAAGGATGCTTTATGTCTATATAAGTGCAATGTTCAATTGTAGTTAATGTTATAATAATGAAATTTAAAAAATAGGGAATCCTGAAGTATCAAAGGCTTAAATAAGGATTCCATAAAATTGCACATGATATCAAATAAATAAGAAATCCCTAAATAGAAAGCTATTTAGCATTTCCTTAACTAGGAGTCTCAATCTGCGAATCAGTATTCCTCTGTGCCAAACATTTGCAAATTGCGATTCCTCAAAAAAGGCCAAATAGCCTGTGAAAATTACCACCAACTGAAAGCAGGTTGCAACCAGGTGACAGGTATAAAAGCACATCTAACTTCCAGGCCTAACATCCAAAATGTCTGCACTCTGTGCAATGGTGAGCAGGAGGCGTCTACTGGGAGCTCTACATAATGGACAAGAGTGCATTTACACACAGCATATATCTTTATTGATAAAACAGAGGAGGATGTGTATATAACATACAGACTCAGCAAGACCGTTATTATAGATGTCATCAATTAATTTGAGCCAACACTTGCAAGGGCCATTGGACACAGTCTAGCCATCCCCATGCACGTTCAGGTTTTATGGTCCCTAAATCTGCTTGCGTGAGGAAATTATCAAAATACTGTTGCATTTTCTGGTAATATATTCCAGAGTGCGTTGGGCAGGTTTTTTTCAAAACTTTTTGGATGCAATGCTCTCCAAAATCAATGTGCATATATCTTTTTCCAAATAGTCATGTTGATTTGCAGTCTACTAAATTAGGGCCAGATGTAGGAAAAAAAAAAATTGCGACTTGCAATTTGCGAGTACGTGCGACTCGCAAATTGCAACTCGCAATTTGGTATGCAGAAAGGTGTCTCAGACACCTTCTGCAATTCGCAATGGGGTCGCAAAGACCCACCTCAATAATATTAATGAAGTGGGTCGCATTTTGCGACCCCATTGCGAGTATGGGCACTCACGGATATGGTGGCCTGCTGGAGTCAGCAGACCACCATGTCCGTGACTGCTTTTTAATAAAGCAGTTTTTTTTGTTTTCTATCTGCAGCCCGTTTTCCTTAAAGGAAAACGAGCTGCACTTAGAAAAAAAAACGAAACCTTTTGTTTAAGTATTTTTCAGAGCAGGCAGTGGTCCATATAGGAAGTGAATGTCTTGATGGCAGGGAGTTTGGCGTTCCAGACCTTGGGATAACTTTCGGGAAAAGATTGCTCACATTGATTTTCTTTCTAAAAGGCTGGAGTTTCAGGCAGAAGAGTTTTAGAACTCCGCATTGAGCATTCACCATCAAGAATGGTATTTTTTTTGTGCGAGATAATAAAGAGTTCCAGCATTAAGAGTATTGTAAGTACTACAGGCTACTTCAGGAACGCTTCTACCTTTTGGAGCTATTAAAGTGTGATCAAAGCATGTGTAATATAATCATATTTTCTTGCACTAGTTGCAAATCTGTCCACAGAATTGAGAGCTGCCTTCAATGGGGCAAGGTGGAGATTGCGAATATCCATAACGATAGGGATACAATTACTAGCTTGAAGACTACTGTGGAGATGAAAGGTTTGAGTGACTTGGATTTTCTCATATTAATGTGAACGTGGGGATTCAATTACCTACCCAAAATGAATCCCAGCTACTTTTCACGTTGTACGATAACTGGTTTAAGTTTAGCGTTGTGGGTGTGTTGAGCCAGATCTGTCCCAATTGTGTCATATAGCAGAGTGATCAGAAGGAGCTCAGGTTTGATAAGATTTAGAGTAAGGTAATGGTCTGTCATCCACAATTGTATATATCTGAGAGTGAGTAATAAATAAAGAGTTCTTCAGAGAGGAAATGTATTGTAAAGCTGAGAATCAACACTTGGAAATGTTACAAAATGTTGAATTTTTCGAAAATGAAGGCAAGTGTGTTAATACAAAAGCAGATAATATTTTTTGTGCAAACAACCCTTATATTTTCATAATAATTAATCAATGTATTTTTGTTTCCTATCAGTTAATTTTCAATTTGAAAAATCTTTTATATAGGACGTAAGCACTTCTGTTATTTTTAATTCTAAAGCATAAGAAAATAAGACAAGAAAAATTAAATGGGCACTGTTCTCAGTGTAATAGCAACTGATGTTCAGGTAATAAATCATACTAACCACAAGACTCGGTAAGAAGGGCCCCATAAATTTACACAGTATCTCATAGTCCCAGGTGTTGCCATTGTGCTTGCATAGGGGCATACATAAACTTGCTCAGTCCACAATATTTTCCACTCCCATCGACTTCCTTCCTTAAGTTACATTACTTTAGTTCATCCAAGGTCTACATACCTTTTTTCCATGCTTCTTTTCCCTCCCTTCATACAAATATATCTTGGTAAGTATGCACCAGACTTGAGGCCAGATGTATTATGAAATGGCCTTTCGAATCGCAAATAGTGATTTTTAAGAAATCGCTATTTCCGAGTCGCAATAGGCCATGTATCATAATTGCGAATCGGAATTAGCGATTTCTTATAAATCGCTATTTGTGGTTTGCGAGGCCCAAATACCGAATCGCAATTAGCATTTTCGCAAATTGCGATTCGGTAATTGAAAATTGCAAATTGCGAGAACGCACACCTGGAGGAGCATGATGACATCACAAGCAGGAAGTGAGTCATCCCAGGCAGTTTGCAGGTGCCACACCCAAACCAACACTCAGAGAGAGTCAGCCCAGCCACAGTGAGCAAGTCTCTGAAGAAGGCAGCACAGCAGAACAAACATGGACACCTCTGCCCAGGGAAAGGAGAAGGGAGAAAGGAAGCGCAAGTGGAAGTTTAGTGAGCAAGAGCTGGAGGTGCTCACAGAGGAGGTGGTTAGGAGCCATGACCGGTTGTTTGGCAAAAGGTCACTCCAGGTGCCTGAGAGTGAAAAACGCAGACTCTGGGCAGATATCCAGAAAAAGATCTGCACTGTTGGAGTGGCGTAGCGCTCCGTTGAAGAAATCAAGAAGAGGTGGTATGACCTGCGGTCCCGTGCCAAGGAGAGGGTGGCAAGATGACTGCAGGAGGCCAGGAGTACAGGAGGCAGACCACCCACAGAGACAACCTCCACCCCGATAGAAGACCTAGTGGAGTCCACACTCCTCCTGGAAGCAGTCAGTGGGATCACTGACATTGACACATCCGGCACACCAAGTACAAGTAAAGGTAAGTGCAATATTGAAATGTAACCCCATATGTGTATGCACAAACGCCCCGTAGGAATTAGCAAGTAATGTAAAACATTGTGAGAAGTAGTCCATTCCACATCTTAGAAGCAGCACAACAATGCCTTATGGGAGTGGTAGTCCACAACCCAGAGCTGAAAGTAGCACATACAATGTAATAGGCAGAAAGACAAACAGAAGAACACAACACCCACTACATAGTGAAGAGAAGTAACTGTAACTTTAATACCATTGTGTGACCTTTATCGTAACAAACATAACTGACATGCTGCATTTTGTTGTTGCAGGTGGGCCAGGCCCAGCAGCCACAGCATGTGCCAGTGCAGGGGATACAGACACCCATCCTGCTTCAGACCCCAATACGAGTGAGTCTCAGAACATTGCGCCACTCCGACGCAGGCCTAGGGCACTACCACTGCCAGAACTGAGTCAGGACTCTGATGAGCAGCAGGAAGACTCACAAACACCGTCCCCAACTGGCAGATGCACTCGGATGCAGGAGCCCCGTTCGCAGCAGAGCACAGCACCCCGCAGGATGCCTACATATGCAGGCACACAGGCAGGTGAGGGAACATCGTTATTTGGTGGCCTGGAATCGGCTATGTTACAGCAGCAGCGCCTGCAAAATAAAAAAATCACGGCATTATAAAGGCAGATGCAGCAACATAATGCAAACATGGGGGGCCTGCATCGCCAGCTGGAGTGCCTCAATGTCAACATTGAACAGCTGCATGAGGGACAGGTCCAGGCATTGCAGGATACGAGGGAGCTGACTACTGCTGCGAGGGAACTATGTCAGGAGCTGCGCCACAACAGGGTAAGCCACCGCAGGCAGCAGCGATGCTTCATGAGCATGTCTGGAGGTTTTTGTCCCTTTGTGACTAGGCTGGCTAATTCTACATCCCTGATATCACGTCGTGCTGTGGCTGCACAGGTTGAAGCAGCACACAGCAGCAGGGATGTGGCCCAAGGACTTGTACAGATCACTAATGTGATAGACAACATAATGGGTAACCGGTCAGCCACACCTAGTGAACTTGGACTGGGGGACACGGAGGACACATCGAGCCTCAGCAGCCTAGCTGTGCCCGCAATGGACACCAGACATCACAGTGCCAGGCACAGCACTGCCACAGAGGCAGACACTCGAGGTGCCAGTGAGTCAACTGCGCAGTCGAGTGGCGTGTGTGGCCGAAAGAAGTGAGTGTAGTGGCCACAGGGGACTGTATATATTTCTGGAATGAGGACACTATGAAGGGATAGTGCTTTACTGTGAACTGCTATTGTTTTTTTTCACAATTACTTTTGTTGGTACTCGTGGAACTTATATTACCTGACATTAAGGTAATAAATGTACTCACTACAGGTACATTTGTCAGTGGATTCATGTTTTCATACTTACATCTGAAATGGTTGTGTGTGATGTCAGCATGCCTTTGCCTTCCCTCTGCTGTACTGGTCCCGTCTGCTGGCTGTAGGTGTGGTATGGGATCATCATCCTCATCTGATTCAGAATCAGATATTTCCACAGGTATGCCCCTGGTGGTAGCTATATTGTGCAAGATTGCACAAGTAGCCACTATTATACATGTTGTCTCTGGGCTGTACTGTAGTGCCCTTCCACTTTTGTGAGGCACCGGAAGCGACTCTTCAGCAGGCCAAAGGTGCGCTCCACCACGTTGCGGGTCGCCCTGTGTGCTGCATTGTATCTCCGTTCTGCTGGTGTTGCAGGACTTAGGTAGGGTGTCATCATGTAGGTGCGCACTGCGTAGGCACTGTCTCCTGTAAGGGACAGAGGGTATAATGAGTAACTGAGCCATCTGACGGCACAACGCCATCAATGCACCAGTGTACAGAGGGACAATACTTAGTAGATATCCTTCACCAAACTCCCCAGCTAGCAGTCTTGTGTGAATGCCGCTGTGACGAAAGATGTATGAATCATGGGTGCTCCCTGGGTACCTGGCCACGAGATCAGTTATGATATAGGAGGCATTGCATATCACCTTTATATTCATGGAATGTTGGTATTTACGGTTGCGGTACACATACTCTGTGGCTAATGGTGGTCAGATTGCTACATGTGTCCCATCTATGGCACCTAGGACGTGGGGGAACTGTGCTATCTGGTAGAAATCAATTTTTGTCTGCTGTATTTCCTGTGGGGTGTGGGGGAATCGGATGTACTGGTGTATTCTGCTCAGCATGGTGTTAACAAATGCATTGAACAATCTAGAGAGGGTACTCTGTGAGACCCCTCCAGCTGCTGCTATGACCCATTGATAGCTCCCTGAGGCGAGTAGGTGGAGAGAGCATAATACCTGCACATGGGTGGGTATGCTATGAGTCCTATGTGTTCTGCACTGCAGTATGGGTTGTAGCTCAGCTATCAGGTCAAGTATCATGGCAGAGCTCAACCTATACCTCTCAAATATTTCCTCCTCAGTCTGGTCAAAAAGTGTAATGCGCACTCTGAAAATGCGCTCCTGTCTCCTCCTCCCTCTCCCCAAACCTGCCAAGATCCTCATCCTCCTCGCCATGACGTAGAGTGCAGCCATTGTGGAAAAGAGTCTGAGGCATTCTAGGCCTCTTTATATAGGTTGCACCTGGTTACCACCTGGTTTCACTTAGTGGTATTTTGCATGTGCAAAATGCCATTCTGTGAAAAATCGCAATTTGCGATTTTTTGATGCATCGAATTGCGACTTTGTTTTGCGAATCGCATTTTGCGCCTTGCAATTTCCTACTTGAAATACCGAATCGCAAAATGCGACTCGCAAAACCAGATCGCAACGCAAAAATCGCAATTTTTGCGATTTCTTATTTTTGGTCTGCAAATGCCTTTCATGCATCGCAGACCACGTTTTTGCATTCGCAAACGGCCACATTTTGCGATTCGCACCGTTTGCGAATGCAAAAAATGTTGATACATCTGGCCCCTCGTTCGAATGCCATTTCGCCAATGTCAGGGCCTCATGGCCACCCCTCAGTTGTGCAATATCCCATAAAACTACCTGTAGCACCATGTCAAACAGCACTTTAACATGTCATGTAGGTGGATTGTCACAATCCATTCCCTGTAACTTGAGTTTTGGCCCCCATATCGGTGTAATCTCCAGTAGTGAGTTCCGGCAGTCACATGCTCCATCCCAGAACCACCCAATTCTACATCAAACTTGTGATGAGCACTCACAATGTGTCGAAACTGTAGCTATCAGAATTTCACAGTGTGTGCTTAATTCTATTACATTTGAAGTTGTTCAACTGTTTTCAGGTCTTCTGGACCTCATTGTTCCCCCAGGATGGAAATTTCTATTGCATCCCGGGGTCTATATGCCTGTATTCTTCAGCTTCTGTAATCCTACTTGTCTGCAAGGGTGTGAGAAAAATCAGGGTGGACTCCCAATCTCTTTGTGGCTACCTTCAAAGCTATAAACACCAACACTGTATGATGCTGCAAATATCCAGGCCCGGTGGCACCATATAATGCATCTGATATCTAGGATGTGATGGCTTCTTGTGGATGAAATAACCCATTCATTTATTACCCCAAGTTCTATGAAGCCCAATCATAATTGTCAGGGTGTTCACCACAAATGTACATCTAATGAACTAGCATATCCAAGGTAATTCTCAAGGAAACCCTATTCCACAGTAGGTCTACCTTTTTGGAAGAAGACTTTTCGCACATAAAATGGGTGACACCAAATTAAAAACAGATTGAAAAAAAATATGCAGCAATAACTCAGAACTTGTACTTTCCTCATGCATTAAGTAGGGCTTTTAACTTTTGTTAAACATACCCACAATTACAACTGGATTTTCAAAGCAAGCTTTTTTTTCAAAACATGTTGCAATTCATTTTAGAGGTCATCTGTCTATTACCTTCTGCATCTGCATTGTGTAATTTCATGTAGAAGTGGTGGGTGGCTCTCCAGCTTTTCTAGTGGGCGAAGTCCATCCAGGGCATGCTAGACAGGCAAAGCTTGAAAGATCACATATCTATTTAAACAATTCCTGGCAACGTCTCATAGTTGTGTGTTGGCTCCCACTTTCTGGTTAGTATCACTCGGCCTAGAAATCTGCTTTCTGATTATTATTACTCAGCCTAGCATTCTATGACATTTTTGTTTTTCCTCACTTGGTTCTTCGGTGGGGTGAGAAGATTAAATTAGGGTTTCTTTTTCCGCTCATACTTTGCTAGAGATGTTTCCAGAACCTTCTTTGGAGTGGTTAATTGCCATTCTCCCATCTCTCATTCTCTCCTTCTGTGATTGTGTTGTCTAGACTATTCGGCAAATGTGGCTAAGTTTGCCGCATCCACCAGATCGGAAGCCAATCTTCTTATTTGGGGTACAGATATAATCTATGTGCATACTGCCTGTGTGGCTTGTTGTTACTTATGAGAATTCTCCCTGTTCTCCCTAAAATCAATTATTCCAGGACATCTCCAGATGGTGCTACCTTTCTGAAGGACCAGCAGTGTTTAGTTCTCTGTACATTCACACTTTTCTGCAGTTTGTATTTTTGCACTGTGCTTTTTCCATAAGTACTTCATATTCATTTTACAGTGAGGATTAACCAATAACATTGGCCCTGCCAAAATTAGTTTTAACTCAATACTACCCTGACACCAGGCCAGAATAAGCATTTTCGTGGAGTGACAGCACCATATCTATTGGCAGTGAACACCACCTTTCCCACTGCCCAAACCAGAGAATTCAGCCCTTCTAGTATTGGACTATAGAAATTGGAACTCTTACACAGCTCTTTTGCAGAATGTCTACAATACTTGGCTTCTAACAAATGTACTAAATGAAAACTATAAAACGACTCATGACATAGCAAACCTTTTTTGGGAGTCTAAATGTAGCACCTACAGCACAATATTTAACATATTTGACTGTATCCAGTATGCATATTTGTGATTACCACAAGGGTATAAGAACAGCAATGGGCTGTTCTTGATGAAAATAATGGATGTACTACAGGAGCGTTCCATATATGTTGTTTCATATTTCAATTACATATGTTTTACCAAAAATGATTTCAATGAACATGCAAAACAGGCAGATAGAATAGTGCCAATGCTAGCCAAAAACAAACATAAAATACATTTTAGAAAATCAAAGATTCTTTTCCTTTTGTGTAACCTTTTTGGGCTATATATTATCCAGTGAGGGCAAGGGACCAGTACCATAATTTCTATAGAAATGTGCCAACCTGCAGTCTCCAAATTCTTTATGAAAATTAAAAAGTTATGATTTTTGGAATTCTGGAAGGGCATACCTGCCACAAAATGCAGAGCAAGTGAATTGATAGTGTGATTTATTTCAGAGAAGAATTAGATTGATGCAGTCACTGCCATTGTGCACTGGTGAAAAGCAGACATGTTAGAAATGAAATATCTACAAACAGAACAAAGAAATGAAATCACAGGCAGGGACAGATCATACCATTTGTTTCCAATTACCAATGCCCTGGTACCTTGGACACTCATTAGTTGATTCCAGATTGTGTTTGTGGAGGAAATTTGGGGTATAATACATGATCCATGATACAAAAGCTGCAATCTCCTGAAGTTCATCCGCTTCAAGACTTTAGAGTTGAATTTGCTAACTTCTTGTCAGATCTCCAGATTGACCTCCACTCCGGATTCTGATTTCAATTTATCTAAAATTGTATTATCCAGGGGGTTGGAGCCAATTTGGGAAATTTTATTGTAATTTGTCCATTGGTCCAATCCCTTCAAAGAAGGATTTACAGTGAAAAATGTTTGCAACCCAAAGACTGTGCAGTTTTAATGCTGTCTAGCATGAGGTCAGTGAGTATGCTACTAACTACCCAATATAAAAGCTAAAAACCCCATACATGTTCCTGGATCTTTGGCCTGATTGCTTTAGCTGATAAGCATTATTCACCTACTGTTAAGTATACACTCCTCTATTTTACCCAAGCCAATTTTGTCCCACCTGTTAAATTCCATGGGGTCTAAAATTTATTCTAATTGGACCAGGGTTCTCACCTCTAAGCAGCCAGGGACTGTGGGGGGTACGTGGCAGCTAGTACAGGGAACAGACGGGATTTCTGCCAGCTGCTTCTCAGTTTGGATAGCTCACCAAATTGGTTTGGGAGCTCTTTGGCTCCCTGCAGGTCCTCCGTCATATTAAGGAGGAACTCCAGGAGATCGTCGGCATATAAAGATATGTGATGGGTATGGCCCCCTATTGGAATGTCCCAGTTACAGCGGCCTGTTTGGGCACAGCTGTCCAGAGGCTCCATCTCCGGGGTAAACAACAAGGGTTATAAGGGATACTCCTGTCGAGTCCCACAATCTGCCGTTTAACCCTCTGATATAGTTCTTCCAAGGTGGACTCTCACTGTAGAGGCCGAGTTGAGTAGCTTAGTCCAGACTATGAACCTTCCACCCAACTGAAAGCGATCCATTACCTTGTAGAGGAAAGACCATTTTAATCTATCCAACACCTTCTCTATGTCTGTGGCAAGCACCACTGCTCTATAAAGGTCGACTAGTTTAGGGGCCAGATCCTCTGCATATTTAGCATAGAATTCAACTGACAGTCCATCCGTCCATGGAGCTTTCCCTCTAGTCATAGGTTTGATAGCTGCTTTGACTTCCTGTACAATAATCTCTCTGGCCAATTCCTCCACCTGCTCAGGTGTTACCACCAGGAAAGGCAGGGAGGATAGGAAGGTATCAATAACCGCTTCATCCTCTCTGGCCGCACTCTGGTAGAGTTGGGAATAATAGTTACAGAATTCCTAATTGATGTGTAATTGCCTAAAACTGCTGATTCCCAGTTCGGTTTCAAGTTTTAATATGCAAACTTGCAGGTTCTGCCAACCAGGCTAGTAACCGACCTGCCCGATCACATTCCGCATGGGCTGTAACCTTATAATCTCTATAATCAAAGCATTGGACACATTCAACCTGTTCTGCTGTCCACTCTCTAGCCTCCAGCAATGCAGCTGGAGATTGGGGCAACCCAGACAATCCTGTTCTAAAGTTTGCAATGTCACTTCTGAAGTCGATATCTCAGAGAGTAATGTACATCTGACCCCTATGGAGTCTACTACACACCCCTTGCGGATCACCACTTTGAAAGCGTCCCATCCCACTAGAGGGGAGGAAGCAGTGTCTGCAAAATACTGTTGAAGACTATTTCCCATAATCTCCCAGGAGACGGGGTCCTCAAGGTTCTCCGGTTTTAGCTTCCATGTGGGTATGCAGGGTAATGTGCGCTCCCAACCTAGGTGTAATAAGATTGGATTCTGGTCAGAGATAGTTCTAGATAGGTACTCCACAAAGTGCAACAATTTGTGTATATCAGGGGTACATAGGAGTGTGTCCAACTGTACATGGAGGTCATGGAGGGGTGAGAAGTAGTAATGGTCGTGGACCTGCATATTATGGAGACACCAGTAGTCCACCAACCTCCATCTAGTCTGCGACTCAGAGTGTAGCTTGGCTGTCTTATGAATCAGGGAATCCCTCAACGGTGGGTAGTAACGGTCTATGCTGGGGTCAGCAAAGCAATTATAGTCTCTTCCCACAATAATATAACCCACTAAATAGGGGCTACCTTTCTTGACAGCCCATCTAGAAACCCACCCTGATCCACATTGGGCCCATAAACACTGACTATCATAATTTCTTTTCCATCTAGGTGGCCCGTGCCCACTACATACCGGCCCTCTAGGTCAATTTGGTTGCCAGGGCGTTGAAAGAGAACCCCCAGATGGATCCATATCATTGTCCAGAGTGCAAAGGCGGAAGAAGAGGTGTCAGGCCACAGTGCACTCAGTGGCGTTGTTGACAGTGTTGTGGTGATTTTTCTTCTGTTGCAGCACAAAAAACACAGTTCCCGGTGCTGTAGGCAGATGAAGCTGAAGTCTTTGATATCCCTTAGACTTCCAACAGGACGGAAGCTCTACTCCTTGGCAGAGGTTCCTCTTGATCCAGAAGTGTTCTAAAAGTCTGGGGTTTTGAGTCCACTACTTATACCAGTTTTAGCCTCAAGTTGGCAAACTTCAAAATAAAGTCTCTGTTGTTGACAAGATCCTGCCTTGCCCAGGCCAGGCCCCAGACACTCTCAAGGGGGCCAGAGACTACATTCTGTGGGGAGAGGCACAGCTCTTTCAGGTGTAGGTATCAGCACCTCCCTCCCCACTCTAGTCAAGGAGATGCATCAGGATATGCAGGCTACAACCCAGCTCCCTATGTTTCACTGTCTAGAGGGAATTCACAAACAACCCAACTGTCAGTCTGACCCAGACGTGGATTCCACAGGCAGGCAGGGGCAAGAAGCAAGAAAATGCCCACTTTCTAAAAGTGGCATTTTAAAACAGACAATCTAAATAACAACTTTACCAAAAGATGCATTGTTAAATTGTGAGTTCAGAGACCCCAAACTCCAGATCTCTATCTGCTCCCAATTGGAAACTGCACTCAAAATGTATTTAAAGCAGTCCCCAAGTTAACCTATGGGAGAGATAGACCTTGCAATTTTGAAAAATGAATTTGGCAGTATTTCACTATCAGGACATGTAAACCACACCAGTACATGTCCTACCTTTTAAATACATTGCACCTTGCCCATGGGGCTACCTAGGTCCTACCTTAGGGGTGGCTTACATGTAGTAAAAGGGAAGGTTTAGGCCTGGCAAGTGGGTACACTTGCCAGATTAAATTGGCAGTTCAAGACTGCACACACAGACTCTGCAGTGGCAGGTCTGAGACATGTTTACAAGGCTACTCATGTGGGTGGCACAACCAGTGCTGCAGGCCCATTAGTAGCATTTGATTTACAGGCCCTGGGCACCCATAGTGCACTTTACTAAGGACTTACTAGTAAATCAAATATGTCAGGCATGGAAAACCAATCACGAATAAACTTTACACAGGGAGCACTTGCACTTTAGCACTGATCAGCAGCAGTAAAGTGCACAGATACAATGAACCGGCAAAAACAAAGTCCAGCATACCATAGCAACAGGAGGTTAGGAGGCAAAAAGATATGGGAAAAACACCAAAATATGCCAGATCAAACAGATGTCCCCTCTAGCTGAGAGTAGGGAGAACTACCCAACCCCTTGGGAGTTCTCTTCACTAAGGCAGAAGAACCTGGACAGACCATAAGCATTGGCATGTTCTGTGCCAGGACAATGTTCCACTGTAAAGTCCATCCCCTGTAGAGAAATGGACCACCTCAACAGTTTTGGGTTCTCCCCTCCCTCTCATCTACATCAACCATCTGAGGCGCCTGTGGTCAGTCTGAACCCTGAAGTGAGAGACAAACAAGTATGGTACTAGCTTCTCCAGTGTCCAGACCAAAGCAAAAGCCTCCCTTTCAATTGCACTTCACTTATGTCCCCTGTGGAGTTGCCTCCTGCTAAGGAAGACTACAGGCTGGTCTAGGCCCTCTTCTTTCAGCTGTGAAAGTATTGCTCCCACACCATGCTGTGAAGCATCTGTCTCTACCACAAACTCCTTGGAGAAGTCAGGGGCCACCAGCACCGGTGCCGTGCACATGGCCTCCTTCAGGTTGTCAAATGCAGTTTGGCACTCCTCAGTCCAGATCGCCTGTCTAGGCTGCTTCTTGGAAGTCAGCTCTGTCAAGGGGGCAACAATGGTGCCATACCCCTTGACAAATCTCCTATAGTACCCGGTGAGGCCTAAGAAGGCTCTCACCTCTGTCTGGGTCTTGGAGGGTACCCAAACCCAAATGATATCAAACTTGGATTGTAGGGGCACCACCCGGCCGCTTCCTACCTGGTGTTCCAACTACACCACTGACCCTTGCCCTATCTGGCACCCACTGGCCTTGATAGTGAGACCTGCGGCTTGCAGTGCCTTCAACACTGCCCAGAGGTGATGCAAGTGGTCCTCCCAACTGGAGCTGAAAACAGCAATGTCATCAAGGTAGGCGGCACTGAAGTTGTCAAGCCCAGCCTGGACCTGATCGACCAATCTCTGGAAGGTGGCAGGGCCGTTTTTCAACCCAAAGCGTGTGACCCGGAACTGGAAGTGGCCCTCTGGCGTTGAGAACGCCGACCTCTCCTTAGCCCCATCAGTTAAGGCAATCTGCCAGTACCCAGCCGTTAAATCAAACGTGCAGAGGAACTTGGCAGCCCCCAACCAATCAATGAGCTCATCAGCTCTAGGGGTGGGGTGGGCATCAGTCTTGGTGACTGCATTAAGGGGGTCATTCTGACCCTGGCGGTCATCGACCGCCAGGGCCAACGACCACGGAAGCACTGCCAACAGGCTGGCGGTGCTTCCTGGCCAATTCTGACTGCGGCGGTAAAGCCGCGGTCAGAAAAGGGAAACCGGCGGTTTCCCGCCGGTTTTCCCCTGGCCAAAGGAATCCTCCATGGCGGCGCTGCTCCGACCCCCTTCCCGCCAGCCTCTTCCTGGCGGTTTACACCGCCAGGAAGAGGCTGGCGGGAACGGGTGTCGTGGGGCCCCTGGGGGCCCCTGCACTGCCCATGCCACCGGCATGGGCAGTGCAGGGGCCCCCTAACAGGGCCCCAGCAAGATTTTCAGTGTCTGCTTGCCAGACACTGAAAATCGTGACGGGTGCCACTGCACCTGTCGCACCGCAGCAAATCCGCCGGCTCCATTCGGAGCCGGCTTCATCTTTGCTGGGGCTTTCCCGCTGGGCCGGCGGGCGATCTTTTGCAGATCGGAATGACCCCCTAAGTCTATGGTAGTACACACAGCACCAAAGTTCTGTTGTGGCACAAGGTGCGGCAGTCTTCAGCACCAAAACCACTGGGCTGGACCAAGGGCTGCTTGAGTGCTCAATCACCCCTAAAGCCAAAATCTTGGATACCACTTCTTTGATGCTGGCCTTCACTCTACCAGCTAATCTTTAAACTTTATATTTCACCGGCAGGCTGTCCCAGTGTCCTCATCATGCATGCCTAGATGGGTGACACCTGGAGTGAGTGAAAACAGAGTTGAAAATTGTCCCAGTAATTGGCGACAGTCACTCTGCTACTCTAGAGCCAGAGAAGGAGAGATGACCACAACTTCTACTGACCCATCCTACTCCCTGGCAGATAGGATGTCAGGGAGAGGTTCATTCTCTTCTTCCACCCCATCATCTGTGCCAGAAACATGGTTAACTCGGGCCTCTCAAAGTGGGGTTTGATGAGATTCACAGATAGGACCCTCGGGTTTCCTTGGAGTCTGGAAGCCCACCACATAGGTGACATTACTCTTGCGCTCCTTTACCTCAAATTGCCCTGTCCACTTGTCCTGTAGAGCACATGGCTCCACTGGGGCCATAACCCACACTTTCTGGCCAGGCTGAAACTCAACCAGAGTTGTATTCTGGTCGTACCAGTGTTTCATGTCCTCCTGGCTTGCCTCTCGGTTCTCTTCAGCAAGCTTCCTGAAGTGGGCAGTTTGGTTTCTGAAGGCCAGCATGTATCTAAAAACATCCTGGGGTAACTTCCTAGTAGCTTACTCTCAGCCCTCTTTCACCAGACTTAGAGAAGCTCTGACTGGGTATACAACAGCACAAAGGGGCTAAACGCAACCATCTTCTGTGGTACTTCCAGGTAGGCAAAGAGAAGGCATGGCAAGAGGACATCCCACTGACGCCTAATGGAGTCTGACAGATCTGGAGTCTGACAGATCTCCAATCATGCTTTTCAGGGTTCGGTTGAATCTCTCAACCAACCCGTTACTTTGGGGGTGGTAAGGAGTGGTGAACTTTTAGTTGACTCCACACTCCTTCCACATGGCCTTTATGTACATGGACATAAAGTTGGTACCCCAGTCAGATACTACCTCCTTGGGAAAACCCACTCGGGTAAAGATCCCCATCAGTGCCCGGGCCACAACGGGTACCATCACTGTACTCAGAGGGATAGCTTCAGGGTACCGGGTGGCATGGTCTACCAAGACCAGGATGAACCTGTTGCTCAGGGCTGTCTTGTAGTCCACAGGCCCTACTATATCAATGCCCACATGCTCGATAGGGATGCTCCCGACAGGCAAGGGTTGGAGGGGAGCTTTACATTTCCCCTCCACTTTTGCCGCTCGTTTGGCAAGTCTGGTAGGTCCTACAGAAAGCACCTGTATTTTTTCTCATTTGGGGCTGTTAGAAGTGGATGACAAGCCTGTCAAATGTCTTGCCATGCCCCAAATGTCCTGCCAAAGGCACATTGTGAGCCAAACCCAGTAGTGAGGCTCTAAAGCGTTGGGGTATCATCAGCACACGGGCTATCCCAGGCTCAGCAGCCTTAGGCTTGCTATACAGGAGACCATTCTCCCAGTAGATCAGGGGATTTTTGGGCTCAGCACCAGCTGCTTGATCCTCAGCCTTCTGCCTAAGACCCATGAGAGTAGGGTACACCTTCTGCTCTGTGTAGAACTCCTCCCTGGTGGGACACCCTTCTTGCTGCCAATGAGTCAGCTCAGGTCTCCCAGTTCGACCACTTGTTCCCCTGTAGGTGCCTGGGCATCCCCCTCGAGATCAACCTCCTCCGGGACCATGGGAACCTCAGGTGTGTGTTTCCAGCGCACATTGCCCTTTCTCTTGGTAGGCACCTGGGCCACTGTTTCAGGCTCCAGGTCCTTCTGATCAACCAGACTGGTTGCCATTAACAGAGTGGTCACACATGCCCACTCTGGCAAACCCATCATCCCCAAGTGTGACCTAAGCTCCACCTTCTTCCAGACGGAAGTCTCAAGGTCATTGCCCAGCAGACAAGCAACAGGCATGCTGCAACTCACAGCTACCCTCAAGGAATCTGAGACCCCCCTCACTCAAAAGGAACCTGCGCTGTCTTACACTGGTATTCTGAGTTGTCCACTGCAACTACTTGGTGTAATATACCAGGGATAATCTGCTCTTCAGACACCAGGTGACACTGGCTCCAGTATCTCTGAGAGCCTCTACCCTCTACCCATTGATGGTCACCCACTGCCTGTATTTTTTAGTCTTATCAGGCATTAGGTTTCTCTGGACCATCTCACTGTCATCTTGGTTGGTTCCCCACACCCACCTGGGACCAATTCCTCCCTAAGTGCTACACAGGCCAACCCCTAGGTCTGCCCAACAATGGGTGTCTGTGTCCACATTGGGACACCTGGGATCCCCCTTCATGTGACCCACCTGGTCACAAGCAAAGCATTTACGGGGTCCCGCTTCTGCAGGCTTTCCTGAAGAGGCCCACGGTTTCTTGTCTCCTGGGATAGGGAATTTTTACCCTGGGTACTAGATTGGGGCCGTTGGAGAACTCTTTTTGTTAACCCTTGTCTCCCCGCTCTGTTGCTGGGGGCCCTGCCCACCTTTGGCAGAGTCTCCCCCAAACACCTTGTTGTGGAACCTGGTACTCACCCAGCGGTCTGCCTCCAAACCAAGCTTCCTGGGATCAGTCAGCTTAGTATCAGTCTAGTGCTGGCGCAGCTCTGCAAAACATAGACTAGACAAGTGCTCCCATGCAATCAATTAAGTTATACAGCCCATGAAAATCTGTGACATTACTGGTCCTTCCTCGACCATCCAGTGCCTTGGTGCGGGATGGGACGGTGCATTGTGTACCTCACAAGCAATGTCCTCAGGCCACAGTGTAGGAATCCACACATTCTAACCAGGTCTGCAAATCAGTTTTCTTACTCCCTCTAAACTGAGCCCTGCACTTGTCAGGGGTGATACCATACCTGGTGAGAAGGGCCTCCTTCATGTCAGAATAGATGAAGTTGTGCCCCTTCCCCAAAGATAACAAGGTGTCCCTCTCCTCTTCTGTGAAGTAGTTCCACAATCCTGCTCCCCAATTCTTCTCAGGGACCTCATTGATGTGGAGAAATACCTCCTACCCCTGGAACCAGTATGGACCCTCACTTTAGTCATGATAAGGGAGATACCCAGCTCAGATAACCCTTTCTCACCCTCTTGGTAGCTTAGCATGAGCAGTCAGGCTTATCTCAGAAGCAATGTGTAAAGCATTTGCACATAACACACAGTACTATAGTGAAAAAACTACAAAAGGAAACCACACTAGTTTTAGAAAAATAGCCAATGTTTATCTGTGTAAAACAAGACAAAAACGAGAAAAATCCAACATGCAATAATAAAGGTATGAATTTTGCAAGTATTACTTAAAAATACCGGTCTCTCAAGTTGATAGCCCCGTCTAGGGCTATTACAGCGGCATGAACAACAAATCCAACAGCTCAGGCCATCTGCAGCGTTGCAGGCCAGCTACGGTGTCGGGAAGTTCTGCAAACAGTACCTTGTAAATGCAGGGTGATCCTCATGATGTGATCAGAGGACGGCGTCACTGGCATCGCAGACATCCGTTCCGGAGGTCGGTGAGGGGGTTTTTGGGCCCTTGAAGTCACATGTGTTGCAGATCAAACTCTGGGCTGGTGACGGAGTCAGGAGCGCTGGCGTTGATGGCATAGGGGCTGCAGTGCGAAATGTGACGGTGCAACATGTGGTGCTCACAGGTCAACGTGCAGGCAGTGACTCAGTGATGGTGTCCTGCGGCATCGGTGAGACCAGGGCTGCGTGTGAAGCTGGGCGGTGCGACGTGCAGTGTCTCCAGGTCACGGTGCAGGCAGCGTCGTCATCATTGCTGAAGTGCTGTCATCGGTAGGCCCAAGGCGGCAGTGTGGTACTGGGCGGGTTCCGTACGGCACCCACGGGTCATGGTGCAGACAGGGGCATCTGTTGACGATGCTGGAGCTGATGGCCGCTGACGTCGGTGGACCAGGGCGATGGTGCGGGATGGGACGGTGCATTGTGTACCTCACAAGCAATGTCCTCAGGCCACGGTGTAGGCACCGGCGCCGGTGTCATTGTACAGCGGTGCTGTCGGGGATGCCACTGCGACGTGAGCAAGGCGATGCAGAGTGCAGGCCCCCCAGTGGTTTTACTACTGTTGCAGCACAAAAGACATAGGGGGTTATTCCAACTTTGGAGGAAGTGGTAATCCGTCCCAAAAGTGACGGTAAAGTGACGGATATACCACCAGCCGTATTACGAGTCCATTATATCCTATGGAACTCGTAATACGGCTGGTGGTAAATCCGTCACATTTGGGACGGATTACCACCTCCTCCAAAGTTGGAATAACCCCCATAGTTCCCAATGATCTAGGCAGATGAAGCTGAAGTCTTTGATATCCCTTAGACTTCCAACAAGCGGCAAGATCTACTCCAAGCCTTTGGAGAAACTTCACAGGCAGAATATACATCAAAGTCCAGCATTTACCGTCTTTCAGGAATAAGCAGCAACTGCAGGCCAATCCAGCGAGGCTCACACAGCAAAGGGGCAGTACTCCTCCACCAGCTCTTCATCTCTTCGCCTTAGCAGAGGTTCCTCCAGAAGTGTTCTAAAAGTCTGGGGTTTTGGGTCCACTACTTATACCAGTTCTGGCCTCTGAAGTTGGCAAACTTCAAAGTTCTGTTGTTGACTAGATCCTGCATTGCCCGGACCTGGCCCCAGACACACTCCAGGGGGCCGAAGCCTGTATTGTGTGAGGACAGGCACTGCCCTTTCAGGTTCAGGTATCAGCTCCTCCCTCCCCACTCTAGCCCAGGAGACTCATCAGGATATGCAGGCTATACCCCAGCTCCCTTTGTGTCACTGTCTAGATAGAATTCAGAAATAGCCCAACTGTCAGTCTGACCCAAATGTGAATTCCACAGGCAGACAGGGGCAAGAACAGACAGTTAAGCAAGAAAATGCCCACTTTCTAAAATTGGCATTTTCAAACAATCAATCTAAAAACCAACTTTACCAAAAGATGGATTTTTAAATTGTGAGTTCAGAGACCCCAAACTCAAAATCTCTATTTGCTCCCAATGGAAACTGCACTTAAAATGTATTTAAAGGCAGTCCCTTGTTAACCTATAGGAGAGATAGGCTTTGCAATGGTGAACACCGAATATGGCAGTATTTCACTATCAGTAAATGTAAAACTCACTAGTGCATGTCCGACTTTTTAAATACACTGCACCCTGCCCATGGGGCCACCTAGGGTCTACCTTAGGGGTGACTTATGTGAAGTAAAAGGGAAGGTTTGGGCCTGGCAAGTGGGTACACTAGCCAGGTCGAATTGGCAGTGCAAGGCTGCACACACAGACACTGTAGTGGCAGGTTTGAGACATATTTACAGGGCTACTCATGTGGATGGCACAACCAGTGCTAAAGGCCCATTGGTAGCATTTGATTTACAAGGCCTGGCATGCATTGCACACTTTACTAGGGACTTATTAGTAAAAAAAAAATATGCCAGTGATGAAAAACTAGTCACCAATAGAATTAACACAAGGAGCACTTGCACTTTAGCACTGATCAGCAGTGGTAAAGTATGCAGAGACAATAAACCAGCAAAAACAGAGTCCAGCATACCATAACAACAGGAGGTGAGAAGAAAAAAAGACATAGGGAACATGCCAAAAGATGCGAGGTCTAACAAAGACTTTATAGCATTGGTCATGGTGTGCATTCTCTGCGCATTCCAGCATAAGAATTTGTGCATCATGGGGGCAGCCATCTCAATCTAACTTAAATTTGTATTGGAACCCTCCAGAACTGGATGTTAGTTGCTTTGGCTAGGGCAACAGGCAACCTAATTCCCACACTCCAGGACAATTAGGCAAACTTCCCCCACCCAAACTAGCATTATCAATACTCAACTTCCGTGGGTGTACCCATGTAAAACAACAGGAGCACCCAGTGTGAGCGGCTCGTAGTGATACTCCATGGTACCTACCAATCAAATAACAAATATAACACATTTTAGACCTAGAGGATCAAGAGACTATGGTAGCTGCTCCCAGAAATGACCACCCTCTTCCGTATCTCCCACCCTAGCTGGTAGGTTTCTCTCACAAAGAATATGGGTCCTGCTAACCAAATTTGCAACAAATCAAATTAGGTAATCAGCAGTCCTAGGTGTCACAATTTGCAGTTTAATGTCTGAATCAATCGATGAGTCAGATACGCCTTGCAGTTCCAAGTTCTGACCATCATCCTTCTCCATTGAAGCATGTGTACTCGTCTCTCCTCCACTCAGGGCTGCCTCTGCCTCCAACGCCCTCTGCAGTTCCTGTTGTTTCTCTGCCCCTATGTAAAGGTGCACTCTCAGAATCTTGAGGCCCCGCCTTGTCCGTCTCCTCCAACAGGGGTGCGCCTGAGGGCCCTGGCTGGGCCAAGCCTGAGGGTGGACATCTATCCAATCCCAGATCTCTTGTGGAGTCTTAAAAAACTGCACTCCAGTTGGAGTTACAACTCATAGTTGAGCTGGAA
This sequence comes from Pleurodeles waltl, assembly GCF_031143425.1. Lineage (NCBI taxonomy): Eukaryota > Metazoa > Chordata > Amphibia > Caudata > Salamandridae > Pleurodeles > Pleurodeles waltl. The sequence goes on from NC_090439.1 coordinate 594,731,730, forward strand.
ACATCATGGCACAGGTCACTCGCATATGCCTTAAGCGGTGCTTAGTCTCCAGAAATAGGAGCGTTGCCTCTCTGTTTCTTTAGTTAAGTCAGGGAAAATCATATTTTTAATATTTACCTTTGTGCTTGGCTTGAGATAGATTGTAATAACGGTCTCTGTAATATATTAACCTGGTCACTAGAGGGAGCGGTGGTGCCCTGGGGGCAAAGGGCGTGCTGGGACCCTGTATGCCCTTTCCGGGGTGTAGAAGGATGAAAGGCCCTCAGAAGACACCTTCGTACGGAGTAAATCCTCTAGGTAAGTCACCATACTGTTTCCTTTGATTTTCTCTGGCAGCCAAATTACACGGATGTTATTTCTCCGTGATCTGATTTTGCGTCCTCTGCTTGTAATTCCATGCTCTGGACCTTCTTCCCCATGATGGTTTGTTTATTGCGCAGGTTTGCAAGGTTAGGGTGGATTTTGGATAATGTCCTCTCACTGTAGTAACGGATTCAGCCAAATGCTGATGGTCATTTTGAGTCTAGGGTATCAATTTGTGTTTCCAGTCCTGCTCTGGAGGCCGAAATCACTAGCATAATGTCTTGTAACGTGGGGTCTCCAGGTGGAGCTCATGTTTGATTGGTGTCCCCAGGGGGCAGGCCAGCATTAGCGGTTCCAGGGACCGACTGGGCTCCCCCATCGAGTTTCTTCTTTCTAGCCACTTTACCCATTGCAGGGAAATGGGGAACAGCCAGCTAGGGGTAAATGACTTCCTGGTACCTCTCATTCGGAGTGGCAAGAATATTGTTTCTCCTCAGGGGTAGTTGTAGCAGTACTGCTCCCCGACTGTCCCTGAGAACACTGAATGGGTATGGGTAGGACAGTACTCTTCTGGTTCCATCAAGCACCAGAGGTGTCGCAGAATGAAAGAGTGCCCACAAGGGGGCAACAGCGAGGGGAGGCAGGAGTAAGGCACCAACAGGTCCCCCCAAGGTGGTAGGTCCTAGCAACTGCCCCCACAAACCCCACTAGGGACAGCTTCACCTGAAGAAAGTGGATGGGAGAAGCAGAGTCAAGGGTGGTAGACTGATCTGTTCTATCAAAGACTACATGAGAAGAGACCTCCGTCACCAGGCAGGGCCGGGGCCTGACAGCTCCCCTGGGTTTAGCTTCAGTGGGCGCCAACATTAGCCTCACTCAGATCTGTTATGCAGTAACTGCCCATTGAGGGCCAGCCAACAAGGGGTGATGCTCACCCAGTCATAGCATATTCCTAGAGCCTAAGAGTATGCCTGCTCAGATGAATGGGGTATCGCAGGCTGTATAGCGTTGGTCCCCTCAGGGGCACCAATTCTCCTAAGTTAACAATGCAGGGGGTGGTAGTGCCCGGGCTTCTCTGTCCCTGAGTCGCAGTAGGCTGTCACACTGGACTGGCTCCAGTGGCAGCAGCACGGTCAGAATGCACTCCAGGGCCCTCTGTTTGCAGGGTTAAGCTCTTGAAGGTAAATTACAGTCAGCCCAGCACTTATGTATCAAGCGGCCACCACCCAGCCCCGTGAGGGCAAGTGATACTTCTCCTATGTGAAATAGTGAAAGCAGAACACCCAGCAGGAGGCTGGTTGCATTGCCAGCAGCGTTTGCGCATCTGAGGGCTCAGGCTCACCTCCGTACCTGTTGCATCAGCCCAGCTTCGAAGGGAAAATGCCCTCAGCCAGTGCCCCTAGCCGCCTCGGGTGGTGAGAGCCTCGCTTGTGTCAGTGGTGCAGCACCCGCCGCCTCCACTTATAGTTGACCAGCTTGTCTCCCTGCGGGTGTCGCAGCAAGGGATCTAGGCCTTGAACCCATCTGAACAGGCGCAGAGAGGATCATCGTTCGGATCACCAGTACTCTTAATTATGGCAGGTGACTTTGGGGAGCCGGGGTTAACACTTCGGGGCCCGTGAAGCTGGATGCCACGGATTAAGACAGGAGTTTTGTAGGCCTCAGCAGAGCTCCTTACAGAGCGTCTGCTCTCACCGCTATCTTGGCCACGGCCCATGATAACCCCTATGTTGACACTGACAACTATCAGGAGATGCTCTGTTTCCATCATTATGGCCACCATTGCAGTCATCATTCCAGTGACCATCATACATTTTATAATTTTACACAATGTGAAACTGCATGACAACTCAGGCTGATATTCTTAAGAGCTCCTTATTATCAATACTTTTCAGTAATATGGATGTTTATGACACACTTCGATGGAATGGTATGTGCCTATTTGGACATCTTTTCTCCTACGTTGGTGGGAGTTTATTTCTCAATTTCATTGTTCTCTTAAAGATGCTCCTGTCATTATTAGCACTTCTTTTGTGTGTGGTTTGATAACTGACCATGGCCCTTGCAACTTTATTAAGCGTGGTCTGGCTTTCTAATTTTTGGCTCACCCACTTCTCTCACTCCACAATTCCATGCACTCCTTTCAAATGAGATCTATATTTTCATATCAACTTCTCCTAGGTTGTGGAAAGTGTCAAGGTTATGTTTCTATACTTAATGTTCAGATGATATTGAAATGTTGAGCTGCAATTTCTTTATGCCTCACACTAGGAATTTTGATATTCCCTTTTGGCCAATCTTTACTTTTTCCCCGTTGCATCTTGATAAAGTAAACAAAATTATTCATATTCTAACATTGAAAGATGTAACTTTTACTGGGCCTGCTCAGATTTCTCCTACACACTCAGTGCTGTGTTCCATACTTTGAATACACAAATGTTGCTAGTATTTTTAAGAAAATACATTTCTAGACTGCTTTCATCCTACAAGACCGTTTTTGGTGTCATTTCGTCTTCTTTGGGTTCAATCACATTCTTCTCATCATCCTTCAAAGATAACTTTGATATATCCACCCGAGCATCATTGCTGCCAAGCAACATCCCTCCACCTCTGAGTAGATTTGCCTTCAGGCCTGCATGATCATTGGATTTTAAGGCCCACAAGGCAGCACAATGCAGCAAGCCATCTTGTTGCAAGAAAGGGCAGGAATGCACAGTATTTAACATTGTACGGTGCATGCCTGTTGTTTCCTAGCACTAATGCAAGTTTGGCTGCCTAGCTTCAACGCAGGCACCCTTGCGTCATGGTGCAATGGTGCCTGCATTGAAGAAAGGGACACCGTCCAGCACAAACACAATCCTCAGAGGCATTTTACAGTATTTAAGTATGCTGCAGAATGCAGCGCACATAGAAAGAGTAGAAATTGAGGAGAAATATAGTTATTTCTTCTTGTTACTCACTGGGAAAGTGTAGCATTTTGAACCCGGTCTGCCACTAATGGTAAATCTGGAAAGGGTCCAAAATCCATCAGTGAATGCGTGGAAACACCCATGCTTCACTAATGGAAGGCCTCCCTGGGGCAGCGTAACAGAAGGCAGCGATATGCGCTGCCTTGCATTACTCCAGATTTATCATACCATGCCGGACCCTGTAAGGAGGCCTTGCCTGGCTTGATAAATCTCACTTAGGTCTTGCATCTCCTTTGCGTCCCCTTGCGTGTTGCAAGGTGTTGAAAATCCTTAATAAATCTGGCCTAAAGTTTTCACAAGCTTCTGCCATTGGAGGAATAGAGCTCTATTCCGATGCCACTACTCTTATCAAACCATTGTGCTTAATGTACTGCTGGAACACCATTGCTCCTTCTGGATCATTGGGAGCTCATCCTGCTACTTGTCCTCCACCAAAGTTTTTCTATAAAAATGCTAATTTCTCTAATTACTGATGCATGCAGAGCACTGCTGCTTCTGCCTTATTCACCTCTGACATAATTACTTATTGTTACTGCTGCTGCTTATGGAAAACTTAAACACAATCTAAAATGCAGAATATTAATCAAGGTAACATTAGTCTACCATTTTGCTTTCTTCTGCTGTGGGACCAGTGGTCCTTCCACCTGTGCCCACAATGCTTCCCTTTTTAATGCTATACTGCATGAACTTTGTAGATGGAATATCAAGGTATACGAATAGCAAGGCCAAAGTATTGATTAAAAATATCAAAAGGAAATTAAGTATAGATATATATAAATATAAATATATGTCTTCAAAGTATGTAGATGTGGAGTTAGGAATGGTAAATTTATACTTCTTCTATGTGGACTTATCTTTAGATATTTTAGTATTTGATATTTTAGCCACAATAATCTTGTGTCACAATATCATTAGCCTCGATATTCAGTAGTACAGTCCCATTCACCTGAACGCACACCATCATTCAGCAACAGTCCCATCAGCAATGATCTTCAGCCATCAAATGCATGGCTCTTTCCCTCAAGAACATCTTTTTTTTTCAGCACGATTCATGGTCTCCATGGTGTACCTCACACCATTACCATCTGCTACGGAGCCTATATTTGATTCTAATGGTCAGGACATTTCAAGCCCACCTACAATAGCCAAAACAATTTAAAAGGGCACAGAGGTTCTTCTGTTTTGATCATGATGCCCTACTTTGCATTTAGTTTTTCTTTACTTGATTTTGCACCCTGCTTCATCGTCAAATGAGGCCCATGCTTTGACTGATCACGTATTAAAAGGCAACCTTAAGTGCAACTGTTAAAATATAGGTTTATATACTCACTAATATCACTCACTATCAATCGACAAGTGCTGACCAACGCAGACCTGTCCACATTTTGCTTAGGGACTAAGGCTCCGAATCATTTATTGTTAATTCCGATTTATACTGTTGTTATGTATGGCTTTCATACACAGCCTCTCTCATTGATTTCAGTTTCTAAATGCCACGATGCACAGCTATGACATAGCCACAGTTGATAACAAAACTAGTTACCCACTGTTCGAGGCCAGGCTGGCTGGGCTGTTTGAGAGCCTGTCAGTGCATCTCTCTTTGTCTGCTGTGACTGAAAGCAGAAAGCACAGATGCAGGAGGGGGAAGGAAGGCAATTGAGTTTGGTTAGGGTTTACAGGTAAGGTTTTTTTAAATCTGGGATAGGGAGAAGGGGCTGTGTTATACATGGCTCTCCCATTAACCCTCTGCTCTTGCGTAACAAATGAAAGCAGGGGAAGATGATTTTGGGGCCTCAAATACCATAACTACTAGTAGGTTCCTCTGAACTCACCCGACAAGTGACCATGTGTCAGTTGTGATTTCCTCCCTTGACTGCAATGATAAAGTTTGACAGCTTGTAAATGTACCAATTTTATTTTCACTCTAAAATCCATAATTCTGGTTATACATATCTGATTTACTGTGTTTTTGTGTTTTGGTGTCTAAATTGATATACAAATTTGTTTTATTTTTATTAATTGGTGTCAGATTTCTTTCGAGTCGTGTCAGTTACTTATCGTCCATGTTGGTACTCTGAAATGCTTAACACGTGTCCCTCTAGTAAAGCCTGACTACTGTTTGCCACACAACGATTGAGCTGAGGACTTATTAGTGTGAATACAAAGAACCATCTTTGGGGTATTGTGAGAGTATTACATAGTGAAGCCTAACCAGCCTCTCTGCATAATACTCCACTTTCCTACAGCAAGCCACATCGGAATTCTATAAGTTTATAAAGGAACTTCTCAGTGACGTGCAACATCATTATAATTTATGGCACTGGGTACTTTATCCCTTATGTAGTATGATGATTGCTCTGGTGATAGTGTGCCTTGAAATTAATATAATGACAAAACATTAGGGTCTGTTAGAAATGGGTGTTTTGGTTGGCAGTCAGGTTGCGCACCGTCCAAGCAAGGACCCTCACTCTAGTCAGGGTACAGGAGAATCACACTCAGTTAACCCCTGGTCACTCCCTTGGTAGCTTGGCACGAGCAGACAGGCTTAACTCAGAGACAATGTGTTAAGTATTTGTACCAACACACACAGTAATACAGTAAAACACTACAAAATGACACAACACAGGCTTAGAAAAATAGTAAATGTTTTATCTAAAGAAACAAGACTAAATACGATACAAATCCATAATAGACCATTAAAAACATGATCTTAGCACTTAAAACACAGAAATAGTGCCTAGAGGCACAAATGCTGCAATTTGACACTAAGCGGCATCGTGATGGAGTTGCTTCCGTCAATGTGACGCCACTGGCGCCGTTTACAGAGTTGTACAGACCCCTCCAGGTACAGTACCTTAGTAAAACAAGTAGTTGCGCGGAGTCGAGGAGCGAGGCGTCGCTGGATCTGATGCTGCGTCAGTTCAGGTGCTACGGGGCCGAGGAGCAGAGGCATCAAGCAGTGGCGTCAGATCCTACTGCAGAGCAGTGGAGGTGAGGCGGCGTTGGTTGCGAGGTGTCAGTCTCTTGGTTCTGGCAAATACGAAGTCCCGCAAAGTCACAATGCTGTGGGCCGACCTCACGGGGTTGCAATGACATTACAGGTCCACAGGCGCTGCAATGGCGTTGGATGTCACGGACGTTGGACTTACGACAGTCCGATCTTAGTGAGGACTTGCGGAATCAGCAGCTGCGGGGACGTGAGGCCTGCGGAGTTGGGGTCGTCGGTCATCGCGTTGAAAGGCGTCATTAGACAGGTTTTTTCCAGAAATTCACTTCCATGGGCCCAGGAACTGGAATGAGTCCACAGCATGCAGACTCAGAACTGGATGGTGAAGCCTTTGCTGTCCCTGAGGCTTCAAAACAGGAGGCAAGCTCTACTCCAAGCCCTTGGAGATACCTCTCAAGCAGGAATGCACAACAAAGTCCAGTCTCTGTCACCTTCCACAGACAGAAGCAGCAACTGCAGGATAGCCGAACAAAGCACAGTCACAGGCCAGGGCAGCACTTTTCCTCAGCTCTTCAGCTCTTCTCCAGGCAGAGTTTCCTCTTGAATCCTTGAAGTAATCTCAAGTCTGGGGTTTTTGGCCCACTATGTATATCCCTTTCTCTCTTGCCCAGGCTAGGCCCCAGACACTCACCAGGGGGTTGGAGACTGCATTGCGAAAGAGCAGGCACAGTCCATTCAGATGTGAGTGACCATATCTCCCTCCACTCTTGCACAGATGGCTCATCAGAACATGCAGGCTACACCCCAGGTCCCTTTGTCTCACTGTTTAGAGGGGATTCACAAACAGCCCAACTGTCAAACTGACCCAGACATGGAATTCACAAACAGGCAGAGTCCCAGAATGGTTAAAGCAAGACAATGCCTACTTTCTAAAAGTGGCATTTTCAAACTAACAATCTAAAAAACCAACTTCATCAAAAGATGTAATTTTAAATTGTGAGTTCAGAGACACCAAACTCCACATTTCTATCTGCCCTGAAAGGGAATCTGCACTTTAAGAATATATAAAGACAGTACCCATGTTAACCAGTGAGAGAGGTAGACCTTCACTGTGAAAACCGAAGTTGGCAGTATTTCACTGCTGGGACATGTAAAACACATCAGTACATGTCCCACCTTTAACATGCACTGCACCCTGCCCATGGGGCTACCTAGGGCATACCTTAGGGGTGCCTTACATGTATAAAAAGGGAAGGTTTGGCCCTACCAAGTGGGTACACTTGGCAGGTCGAGTTGGCAGTACAAGACTGCACACACACACACACTGCAGTGGCAGGTCTGAACCATGTTTACAGGGCTACTCAAGTGGGTGGCACAACCAGTGTTGCAGGCCCACTAGAAGAATTTCATTTACAGGCCCTGGGCACCTCTAGTGCACTTCACTAGGGACTTACTAGTAAATCAAATATGCCAATCATGGATAAACCAATCAACAATACAATCTACACAGAGAGCATATGCACTTTAGCACTGGTTAGCAGTGTTAAAATGCCCAGAGTCCTAAAGTCAACATAAAGTCAACAAAAACAAGTCAGAAAAAAGGAGGCAAAAAGATTGGGGATGACCCTGGGGCCAGGTCCAATAGGGTCCTATTCACAAACTACATTTTGTACTATGTTTAGTAGTGCTGCAATAGTGCTACTAAATATACCAAAAATTACATTCACCTATGTCTATGCGGAAGTCTCCGCCTATGCTTCTCTTTTTTTTTTCTGTACAGAGATGTTCACTCTGACTGTGGAAATCACACATGTACTCCTACATTTTAGATGTAAATGTGGGAGGGTCAGGGGTAGTGGCTGGAAAATGGGAATACTTACCACTAAATGGGAGGATTATTTGGGATGAGTACGGGGGCTCTGGATCTGTTAGGGAGGGATTAAAGAAGGGACATGCACCCACCCACAAAAGAGTAAGCCTCCTGCTATTCATGAACTGCACGTCTAAGGTTACTACAGCCAAAAAAGAGCCAAAACAGTAGTAAATGTTCTCCAGAAGAGACCTATAGTAAATTCAGCACCAGAAATGCCCAACCACCCATACTGCATAACAAGAAAATAATTGAGGCAGGGACTTAAAATGATACCCCATTGGAAACAATGTTAAATAAATTAAATCAAATGAAAGTTTTGTTAGAAATGTAAAATAATGTAGATTAATTCTACATGTAATTTTCAACAAAATTCAATACTTATATAAAAATAAAACTTTTACTGTGGTGAGGATTTTTTAAAAATATTCTTGATGAAAATTGATTTAGAAATTGAATATATATTTAATTAATTATGTGATACACATGCAATCTTGTTAAAGTCCCCATTTTTTCAGCACCTCTCCCTTGTCCCTCCCGCATTTACACATATATGGGAGGGGGAAATGTACCTGTTTCGCCACGCCATCTCCGAACCGCTTCTCATCTGCAGGGACAGGCTCATGCTATCAGCCCGCCCTGCGTCCAATCCTACCGCTGCTTTCCTGCTGCTGGCAGCATGAAATCAGTGGTAGGATAGGACAGAGAGCTCAGAATGGGAGCCTGCAGGGTTGGACAGAACTACGCATGCTGAACATACATGCTCACTGAGGGGGAGTACTGTGCACTCCCCTTCTGTCCCTGTAAAGCCCGTGGCCCCGCACTTTTTGCAGTAAAACCATAATAAACATAGTTTATTATTTGTTTATTGTATTAGTTCTGCAACTGCTTCTGCAGGATGGTGGTGGTGGTGAGGGGGCGGGGGGGGGGGGGGGTGATTGCGACGCTCCTCCGCAATAAAGGAGAAGCCGTCCCTACATTTGGATAGCAAAACGAGAGAAAACTTGCTAGGTACATGGATGTTTTCAGGCAATTGTTTCCTATTTATTTAGGCGTGCTCTGAAAATTTGAGCTGAGCGTTTAAACAAAGAAAACAGAAATGCTCAAAGGGGGAAGCAAACCAATTACTGTAGATCTCACAGACGATTTTTTCAGGTTGTACTTTAGCTAATGCTTTGGTTGTCCCTGTGCCATTGGTACAGTGTCAAGCAAATATGGTGTACGATATACTATCTGCTTGATTAATATTGATAGTTTGTGTTTCATTCATTTATATGATATCGTATTTCACACTGGCACAATATATATTTTTCTCTGTTCCATCTGAAATTTATTATTTTCCCTACTGATAAGATTCAAGGGATAATTTTAAAGACGGGTTTCAAAACAAAGCCAATAGAGGTGGGAGTGAACTGAGGCTAAGGGTGCTTCTCAGACGCCTGTTTTACTCACACTGCCTTGCTGCTTATTTAGCTCTGTCCTTTCTATTTCTTTTAGATACAGCGATGTGGCTTGTTCTTTTAAAGCATAAAAATAGACTATCCAAGCAAAGCTGCTGCATATCCTCAGCTAACCCTACACGCTTTTGAGGCGCTAAATCATCCAAACTGTTTTCACCACGGTTTGTGCTGTTGTTATTCAGCAAGCAACAGGACCTATGGGACTTGTTTTAGCATACACGTTATCTCCAAAATGAATGTAACTATAACCTTTAGAAATAGTTCTGACATGAAAAATGCTTATTTGTAGGTCTGGCTTGACAGCTCAGCTGGCCACAGGGCAAATTGTTACCAATAATTTAAAACATACACAGCATGGGCTTTAGATCTGGCCAGAAGATAATTTCCATCTCAAATAATGCCATTGGTTTTTTGGTTTATAATTTCGCTTTGCATGGGGTTCTTGCATTGCAATGCATGGCTGACTATTTTATATCTCAAAGGTACCTTATATAATCACGCATTGAATTACATCATTAATACATGACAGAAAGACAGTTTGTTTCATTTTTTCACTGCTGCAACATTTTTTGTACATTAATATGGACTCACCATGCAAGCCAGAGATTTTAGTTTTGTCAATGTTTTTTTGAACATTTGTGTAGATACTGTTTGCATTTTGTGTGCATCTGTTTGAGGCTTAAAAATCCGCTGTTTGTGTGTTTTTTTAGTACATGGTTGGAGTGAACGGATTGACTCAGGAAGTCTGTCTCACACAGTTCCAGTAGTTGTCATTTGTCTGTGAAAGATGTGATGTGGGAGAGTTGGCCAGGGGAGGCTCTGGAAGAAGGTGTGTGTGGGAAGGCCTTAGCAGTGCCCAGGGAGAGTGTTAACGCAAAAATCTTAATTAGAAAATATGAATGAATGTTTATGTTTCTTGAAAATGAAAGTGGTAGAAAATAATTAACGTAGAAAAATAATGTGCACATTTGAAATTGTGACCTCGGAGAATGGCCATAAGATTTTCACGGATTATATTAAATGAGTGATTACAATATATGAAATATTGGAAATGTATCAGATTGATCTAGTAGTATGTCATATTGAGAGATATAACCTATGCTTTGCAATAATTGTAGGCCTTAACTTAGCGAGTGTCTTGGCCTAGTCTTGCCAGGCCTCATGCAGAAGCTGCATTTCTTAATATTCAATGGAAAAATGCTGACAAGATGAACTAACAGTGAACTGCTCATTGTTTAATAAACTTTCCTTAGCTGAAGCTTCCATGTGAACCGACAGACAGGAGATGATGGAACTAGAAATGTATTGACCAGTGTGTAAAGCGCACTGGGTGTACTTTCCCAGGACTCGAACAATGAAGACACTGAGTGGAGAAGAAGAGGCAATATTTTCGATACCTGACAAGCCGGATGATGAGGACATCATAAAGTGGACCAATCAACGACATGTGAACTGTGAAATATTAGAATTCATAGAATTGAATTACAGACTTTATTGGTTAGGAGAAAAATGTATGGACCAATTAGAAATTGGGGGATAGTCTGGGAGACTTTGATACAACAACGTGACAGAGGGAAGCGAGTTCAGATGTAGAGAAGGCCCTACTCCATAATTGTGATTCGATATTGGAGAGAAGAGATTTGAGATTCTGTCATTGGGCTCATACTGTCGGATTAAGAGCCTGATGTGATGCTGATCGACTGATCGACTGATGACCTGAAGACGAAGTCTGACTCTGTTGCTGATCCATAACGAGGATAGGTAGATATGACAATGTGACTGAATTTTATTTTTGTGCCTTTTCTTTCTAGGTACCAACTGCGCTGTCTAAATAGTATTCTTAGTTTAGATGTTTTTCTAAGTTCCTGTTCTAAAAGTACCACATGCTGATTCAAATCTGGGTTAGATGAGGGTTTCCTTACACAACGTCTGACAGACTACAGAGACAAATGGTTGACGGACTGTTTTGCTGAAACTCCCTGACACGAAATGCCTTTAATTCTTTTGTTGGCCTATTCAAATGCTTTAGAATGTACTCTGATGCAAGTCTTGATTAGGTTATGTTTCTGGCATCTTCTAACAAATTAATGATCTTGAATTGAATTGAATTGATTTTGAATTAATCTCATGACAGTATTGTAACTAATAGGGAAATAAAATTACTAAAACGTGTATTGAGGTGTGGTTATTCATGACTGAAAGGTCATGGTGCGATGTTTATTGATTATTGAATAATGAATTGTCTAATGGTTATTGAATATTGTGCAATGATTACTGAGAACATTGGTCATACCATAGCAAGGACACTCCATGTGAATCAAAAGGTTCATCGACCTATGCACACCCCCTTATAAGTTTACTTATTAAGGACAAGGCGCACTAACAAGAGTCACCGAGGTAGTATCAGTTCAAGGATGGAATGGCAAAGATACAAAGGAATTTTATACACTGGGAATGATAATATTCAGTCAAAGTTGTGAGAAAAGGAATGACACGAGATGGCAGGTGTTCAGGGGTGTTAGATGTTGGAGTGGAAGCAGCCAAAATTGTCATCAAATGTTTTCGACAGAACTTTAGATGGGTATATGCATTGTGATTTCAGTGAAAACGATAAGCTTAATTTTAACACATTTTTCTGAAAGCAGTCATATTCCACAAACAAGGAGATAGCTGACAAACAATCCAAGATCTGAGGGAAGGTATAAATCCTGGAGTAATATGAAACAGACGGAGTGGGTGACTAATGCACATTGTATGTATTTAAGTGAAAGAATGCACAGTGGGAAGAGAAGGGGACCTTATACCAACCATTGGCTAGTGCCTTGAGTTACAGTGATGATCGTCTGTGAAGTGAATGGACACAGCCCTGCAACTGATGCCAGGAAAGGCAGAATTTGGAGGGCGCTGAGAATTCAATTCGACGTATGCAGTGTCCGAGACTGCACTAAAAGGGATGGTTTGGAAACGACAGACCAATGTTTGTCCAGAAGTGGTGTCCACCCCCTCCTGTGTTGGACTCTACTGAAACGCGTGGTCTGGCAATGAGAGACCAGTGTTTGTATGGAGTGCACTGTTGGCCTCTTGATGCCACACATTGAAGCCACATTTTCATACATAATTCCCCAAAGGCAGGTTTTGCCTTATGTCATTCGTGACTGAAATTCATCATAAAGCAGATGAGCAATGCTGTGAAAAAGGACAGGAAAGTGACACACCACTTGCTCAGAACTATCATATGAACCGTTTCTATTGAAATGTTAAAAATGTTGTCAGAAAAAAATTCTAATAACAAGTCTGCCATGGTATGCAGTCATATTTTCAGATGTAGGAATGAACATGTTCAATCTAGCAATAAACGGAACACGGTGTTTTCCCAGAGATAGATAAGCGACTAAAACGTTCTTGGATACCTCTTACACGTCTTATGTATTTAAAACCTCACTTTATGGAAAGCTGTATTCCATTTTGCCTCCGCCTAACCTTTTCTCCTTTCCCGCTGGTCTACGTGTTTAATCATTGCTATATTAAAGTATTCAGCCTTAGCTATTTGGGAGTACTCTTGTTGTACAAACAAAGAAGTGATATGGATTTTAATGACCTTGTGGTGGCTGTATTAGCTCTTCCTCGACTTTATAAACAACAATAGTGATTTGTGGTGTTACAAAATTATACAAATCCAAAAGCATCTTGAGTTAAAGTATTTATTCCACTTGCACAACTGCCTGGGCCATCACAGAAGGGCTCCTCTGACTGTCCCCATCCTCTTGGACTATAAGTATGGTTCTCATTCCAGAATGAGGACAGAGCACATTATAACACAACACATCATCCCTCTTATATAATAATGGAGCTAAATTAATATTTGAACCATTTCACAAAAGTAGAATCCAATATTACAACAATTCGTACTCAGCACCATCACAGATAAAATCACTCTTCCGTTTCGGAGGTCTCCTCGCTCTTCTGTTCATACCAATTGTGTGAAGACTGTGTTCTTCACAACCTATCGCATATCAAGAGGTTTTCCTCTCCAAAACCAACTCTCTCACAGGTATTAAACCCCCTAACACTGGCTCCACCACCATCCACTAATATGGGGAACTTGAAACATAAGAATACCAACTGCAGGTGTTTGTTCAAAACCAGGAATAGACTTATTGTTTCAGTCAAAAAAAGGATTTGTTTACATATTACTTTCACCGTAAGACCCACAACCAATAACAGCCAAAACCTCCCTAGTATGTCTCCACAAAATAGGATATTTTGTACCTTCATGATCAGTCGGTTTTAAACCAGGAAATCAACTGCCATGGACTAGAGCTTGTAATCTCATGGATTACCATAAAATAGTTTGCAAATGCATTTCTCATACCCTCAATATCCGAACGTTTAGCTAGAAGCTTACCATTGCTTCTCACAGTAAATTATTCACTCCCAAAAATTGGACGAAAATGCTCTAAGGACCACATACATACAAGACTCTCCCTGTAGATAAAATAATATTTCCCCTCAATAAAGGATATTAAACAAGAAGCGTAGGCAATCGTTACCTCTTTCCCACCTTTAATCCTCTGAGGGAACATCATACCTAGCCCTTTTAAGCTGGTATCAGTAATCACAATACGTTCTACAGCTGTCCTAAAACCTTTAAGAATTGATGAATTTACAATTGACGACAATGTTTCCGATTGAATAGATTCAAAATCCATCTTCTTTACAAAATTATGGACATATCTAGAGTAAAACACGGTTACGTCTAAAGAGGCACATACATCATTTTTACTTGAAAGAGAAGGAGAATATTTTATGGGCTCAACCAGTGAAGATTTAGGTTTAACTCCTTCCTCACAAAGTATAAGGCAAAGTAAGTCACTCCTCTTCCTGCAGCTTTACATTTGGAAAGCCCCACTGTAAGATCCTTTGTAAAGAAATCTATTAGCAGAGCAGGATGTGAGGCCTGCACAAGAAATAGGTCCACACTTACCCCTTCAACGGGAACCAACCACTTAATTGCAGTGCACAACCCTTTTAGGGTAGTGAAGGAGAACAGTTGAAGGCTTCCTCAGGGGAGGTGGTGTGGGCTAGTAGTCACCATTCGATGGCACACAATAATAGCAATAAATGGCTGTCTGTGACTTTTTCGTTAGAAAATGAAAAAGTACATTTACTACACAAACAGTAATAAATACTATGTAGTATTTTACACATATATGCATCAGGCAGGTGGAAACACTTTGGTAACACTCTGAAATCACATTTGATCCCTAAAGGTTCCTGACCACCCACATCTCATATCATATAGCACATTATCATATAGGAAGGTGTCACTTTAAATAAGACAGGCCAATTGGCATTATCAAGGTTGCCACATTCAAAGACCGGACTCACATGTTAAATAAACCATCTTTCCATCGCTGACAGCAATAACCCTGTTTCATCTGCAATCATAATGACCAATAAAGCGTTGCACATTTGTGAAAAATTACTATCAGCAGTACATTTTATAAATCAAACACTATGAAACAACATTCCATGTGTCTGTGTCTTTCTTAATCACTTTAGGCCACAAAACATGTAGCTGTATGGTCTACTGTTGGAGTGTGACTTTTACAATTAATATTAACATGAAAAGCTTGCAATATAATGTGAAGTGAAACTGCATAGAAATGTGTTAAAGTAGAAATAATGTACTCGTTTGAAATATGCCCACGGTGGAGTGGCCACCAATGTATACAATGATTAATGAAACTGAGTAATAATTAATTAACGATGTACTAATGTATGATTTTGTATTAACATTAAGAGTTATGTATTAGGGTTTTGCTAAGTTAATCACTAGGCCTTAGTTAGCAAGGGTCTGGGCCTAGCTGCCTGGTCTCATATTAACTGTGTTTTCTAACGTGCAATGTGCTGCTTTCCTGAAGGACACAAAGCTGTACTTTTCCAGAAGCTAGAGATATGTGTGTAGCCGTACTAAATTCTTTCTCATGGGACCAGACTTGCTCAAGGAGACATTCTTGCCGAATGCAACAGTGTAATTCGAAACAGGTGCAAGGTCGCCTGGACTAGGAGAAGACAATGGAACTACTGACAGGAGCGACAAGTGTAACTTTTCTTACCTGACATTCCACCCATTGAAGACGTCAATCACAGGGGCCAATCAACTGCATGAAAACTGTGTTAGGTGAAAATTCTAGTAAGGTGTGTGATGGATTATTGGATAGAGATAATGATGCACCAAATATTGCCCAAAGGGAAATTAGAGACTTGCACGACAGCTTTGATATAACGGCGAGACCCGAGGAGAAATCAGCCATTCCTAGCCATTACTTTGCCACTCTTGAAGCCATTCTTTGCCATATTGAGAGACTTTGGTGGGCATTACAACCCTGGCGGACTGTGTTAAAGCGGCGGTAAGACCGCCAACAGGCTGGCGGTAAACAAAATTGCAATTACGACCGTGGCGGAAACCGCCAACAAAGACATCCACTTTAACACTCCGACCGCCACGGCGGTACAAACAAACAGCGCGGCGGTCACCGCCAAAAGACAGGCGGAAGACAATGTACCGCCCACACTATTATGACAGGCCAATCCGCCACCTTTTCCGGGGCAGATTCACTGCGGATAAAAACACGGCAGAAACAGGAATTCCGAAGGGAAAACGCTCACCTCTACACACCCCACGAGGAACGAGGACACCATGGAACCGGAACTCCAAATTCTGCCTGCGATAGTCTTCCTGCTCCTTTACCAGGAGCACCAATGCCGGCGGCGAAGACCACGGTGAGTACTGCACCTACGACACAGGAGAGGGGGGGAGGCAAAAAACAGGGACACACACACGCAATACCCCCACCCTCACCCAATACAACACACACACTAATACATGTTGATACATTACAGTTACACCCCCAAGCCCCCCGGAAGAATGCAAAGACAAAAGGAAATTAGTGTAACCATTGTAATCTATTAAAATCCAGTACTCAAAAATATATATACACTTTAAACAAATATATACACCAATAATACAAGTCCAGGTATTGCACCATTTATAGTCCGTGGACCACTGGGTCCAAAATGCATGGGCGAGGCCCACACTCAATACCCGATCAAAACAGAGAACACTGCAGGGGCATCAGATAGAAATACAACAGGCACCTCAGGGGGAAGGGAAGGGGGGCACCTCAGCCGGATGAGTGCACGACGCCAGATCCACGAGGGGGCTTAATGCCCACTGTTCAATCCTGAGGAGTGTAAAGCCACAGTCTCTCAAGTCTCTACAGTGGGTGGTTTGCCCACTGCCATATCCTGGGGAGTGCAAAGCCACAGTCTCTCAAGTCTCTCCAGTGGGTGGGTTGCCCACTGCATTATCCTGGGGAGTGCAAAGCCACAGTCTCTCAAGTCTCTCCAGTGGGTGGGTTGCCCACTGCATTATCCAGGGGAGTGCAATGCCACAGTCTCTCAAGTCTCTACAGTGGGTGGGTTGCCCACTGATCAATCCTGGGGAGTGCAAAGCCACAGTCTCTCAAGTCTCTACAGTGGATGGGTTGCCCGCTGTTCAATCCTGGGGAGTGCAAAGCCACAGTCTCTCAAGTCTCACAAGTGGGTGGTTTGCCCACTGCCATATCCTGGGGAGTGCAAATCCACAGTCTCTCAAGTGGATAATAGTCTCCACTGGTTCTGGAGGGGGACCGGTGCCCAGAGTGCTTCATCCTGTGAAGGACAGAGGTAGTGGATGGATCTCTCCACTGGTTCTGGAAGGGGACTGGTGCCCAGAGTGCTTCATCCTGTGAAGGACAAAGGTAGTGGATGGATCTCTCCAGTGGTTCTGGAGGGGGACTGGTGCCCAGAGTGCTTCATCCTGTGAAGGACAGAGGTAGTGGATGGATCTCTCCACCAGTTCTGGAGGAGAACTGGTGCCCAGAGTGCATCACTCACCCCGTGACGGACCCAGTTGCGTCAGTGCCCCTGCCGCTCATGGGCTAGTGGTGCTTGAGTTGGCGGTGCCCTGTGCAGCGGTGCTTGAGTTAGCGGTGCCCTGTGCAGCGGTGCTTGAGTTGGCGGTGCCCGGCCCAGGGGTGCTTGAGTTGGGGGTGCCCTGTTTAGCGGTGCTTGAGTTGGCGGTGCCCTGTGCAGCGGTGTTTGAGTTGGCGGTGCCCGGCCCAGCGGTGCTTCAGTTGGCGGTGCCCTGTTCAGCGGTGCTTGAGTTAGCGGTGCCCTGTGCAGCGGTGCTTGAGTTGGCGGTGCCCGGCCCAGCGGTGCTTGAGTTGGGGGTGCCCTGTTTAGCGGTCCTTGAGTTGGCGGTGCCCGGCCCAGCGGTGCTTGAGTTGGCGGTGCCCTGTTCAGTGGTGCTTGAGTTGGCGGTGCCCTGTGCAGCGGTGCTTGAGTTGGCGGTGCCCGGCCCAGCGGTGCTTGAGTTGGCGGTGCCCTGTGCAGCGGTGTTTGAGTTGGCAGTGCCCGGCCCAGCGGGGCTTCAGTTGGCGGTGCCCTGTTCAGCGGTGCTTGAGTTGGCGGTGCCCTCTGCAGCGGTGCTTGAGTTAACGGTGCCTTGTGCAGCGGTGCTTGAGTTGGCGGTGCCCTGTTCAGCGGTGCTTGACTTGGCGGTGCCCTGTGCATCGGTGCTTGAGTTGGCGGTCCCCGGCCCAGCGGTGCTTGAGTTGGCGGTGCCCGGCCGAGCGGTGCCTGTGCTGGCGGTCCTTCATGGCCCAGCGGTGCCTGTGCTGGCGGTCCTTCATGGCCCAGCGGTGCTTGTGCTGGCGGTCCTTCATGGCCCAGCGGTGCTTGTGCTGGCGGTCCTTCATGGCCCAGCGGTGCTTGTGCTGGCGGTCCTTCATGGCCCAGCGGGGCTTGTGCTGGCGGTCCTTCATGGCCCAGCAGGGCTTGTGCTGGCGGTGGCCTCCTGGGCAGCTGGGCTGGGGCTGGCGGTGGCCTCCTGGGCAGCTGGGCTGGGGCTGGCAGTGGCCTCCTGAGCAGCTGGGCTGTGGCTGGCAAGGCACTCCTGGGCAGCTGGGCTGGGGCTGGCGGTGGCCTCCTGGGCAGCTGGGCTGGGGCTGGCGGTGGCCTCCTGGGTAGCTGGGCTGGGGCTGGCGGGGCCCTCCTGGGCAGCTGGGCTGGGGCTGGCAGGGCCCTCCTGGGCGGCTGGGGCTGGCGGTGGCCTCCTGGGCAGCAGGGCTGGGGCTGGCGGTGGCCTCCTGGGCAGCTGGGCTGGGGCTGGCAGTGGCCTCCTGGGCAGCTGGGCTGGGGCTGGTAGGGCACTCCTCGGCAGCTGGTCTAGGGCTGGCAGTGGCCTCCTGGGCAGCTGGGCTGGGGCTGGCGGGGCCCTCCTGGGCAGCTGGGCTGGGGCTGGCGGGGCCCTCCTGGGCAGCTGGGCTCAGGCTGGCGGGGCCCTCCTGGGCAACGGGGATGATGGCGGTCTTCTCCGCCGTGCAGCTCTTCCCAGACTTGCCGGGTTTCTCGTGGCCCTTCCCCACCTTGGGAGGTGTAACAGCTGAGTCCACACTCCCACCGGGACCCCTGGGAGCGGCTTTGGTGGCTGGAGTCTTCCCCCTCTCCCGCCGGGCACTGGCCAACTTCTGATGCTTCACAGGGGGGGGACTGGCTGTGCTGTGGCTCCAAGCCACACTGGCTCTCCTGGTGGCCGGTGCACTCCACATACCTGTGACAACAGACACCACTGGTCCCGTAGATGTTGTGGCTGAGGTGCTACTTCGGGACCTATGAGATGGACGGGGTGGGGGAGGTGTGGGAAAAAGGTCAAGGCTGGACAGGAAAATTCTTTTGGACACACTGGGATGGGTAGCTGGAGGGGGTTTGGGAGTGGAGGAAGAGGGGGTGGTAGTAGGAGGTGTACGTTTGGTGACTTTGGGTGCAGATGCATGCGCTGGAGGCTGTCGTGAGGTGGATGGCTGTTGGGTGGGTGGGTGCCTGCGTTTGTGTATCTTCGGAGGGGGCATCACAGACACACTGGGAGAGGACACAGGGGACGTGTGAATGGTGGTGGGGGTGGTAACTGCACGTGAGCGGGGTGTGCTGGTGGGTGTGCTGGTGAGGGACGTAGTGGCTGTAGAGGTAGTGCATGCAGGTGTAAGTGTAGACCAGACTGGGAGGGAGGAGGGAGACAACGAGGAGGGGGACACAGTGGAAGCAGTGGATGTTGGTGTGTCTGCATGTGTGTGTTGCTTGCGTGAGTGCCTGTGGGATGTGTGGTGCTTATGTTTGCCTGAGCTTAATTTTGTGTGGTGAGGTGTGTGCAGGCTGGTTTGATGGTGTTCTTGGGATAGGCAGAGGTACAGGGGATTGGGTCTGGGTGAAGGAAGTTGGAGGGGGATGCTAGAGACGGGGACAATGGCTGCCATCAGTGCTGAGGCCAGAGTTTGAAAAGCTCGGTGAAGGGCCGCCTGACCAGAATGAATGCCCTCCAGGAATGCATTAGTTTGTTGCAACTGCCTTTCTACACCCTGGATGGCATTCAAAATCGTAGACTGCCCAACAGTGAGTGACCTGAGGAGGTCAATGGCCTCCTCACTGAGGGCAGCAGGGGTGACAGGGGCAGGGCCTGAGGTGCCTGGGGCGAAGGTGATGCCCACCCCCCTGGGTGAGCGGGCACGGGGCGAACGCTGAGGGGCTGCTGGGAGTGTGGTGCTGGTAGGGGGGGTGGCGGCTGTATCTGTAGATGCGGGGGGCACAGATGTTGCTGCCACCACAAGGGAGCTCCCATCAGAGGACGAGTCTGTGTCGCTGGTCCAGCCCCTCGCCCTCCGTCCCACTGATGAATTCCGGGTCCGTAGTCTCACCCTCCAGGGCCATGTGGGATGCAGCTCCCTCGTGCTCCGGTGCCACTGCTCCTCCGCCTGATGATGCTAATGCACACAAGAACAGAAAGACCACGAAAAGGGGGGGGGAGACAGAAGAAAGACATGTTCAGTGCATGGATTACCGCTACCATTGGTGGACAAGACAGACACAGAGGCCCCCTGCACTACACCGCGCTCTTGGGCTCCACAGTGCAATTCCTGGGAAATGGCCTACAAGGCTATGGACGACATCTGCACACATAGATGACACAGGGGCATGAAGAGCTGTACTTGGCACTCTACAGAGGTGGGCTGGGGGGCCACAGGGCCATGCCTTACGGAGGGGCCTAGCCTACGGAACTCGCCCTGGCCTAGGGAAACCCACAGCCCTCCTCCCCCACCCAGACAACTCCACTGCGCGCAAAGTCAGCAGAATGAGAGTGTACTCAGCCGCCTTGTGTGTGCTGTGATGCCCTCAAGCGCCCATCCAACTCCGGGTAGGCCACCGCCAGGATCCTGAACATCAGGGGGGTCATGGTTCGACAGGCATCCCTCCCACGTTGGGAGGCCAGCCCCAGCTGAGCCTCCGCCGTCTTCTTGCTCCAGCGGCGAATGTCCTCCCATCTTTTCCAGCAGTGGGTGCTCCGTCTGTGGTAGACCCCCAGGGTCCGGACGTCCTTGGCGATGGCACGCCAAACATCTTTCTTCTGGTGGGCGCTGACCTACATGAAATGTACAGGGGAAGAAGAGAAGTCATTACCAACTGTACCGTCAAGGTGAGGGGACCCCATCCCTCCGTTGCCATGTGGCACATGCTCTCACCGCCTTACATGCACGCAGCACTCTGCCCCCTTCCTTCTTACATCCAGCCCTCTCCACACAGGCATAGCCCATACAACATGCTCCCTGTGTACTTACCTGTTTGTCTGGAGGACCGTAGAGTAGCGTGTACTGGGGGAGGACCCCATCAACGAGCTTCTCCAACTCCTCCGATGTGAAGGCAGGGGCCCTTTCCCCAGACGCACGAGCCATTGTCTCTTCCAGACTGAGGTCACAGCAGCACTTGCAGTGTAGGTCCTCTCCTGTCGAAGATCAGGTATCGAGTGATTGAAGTGATAGAAAATGGCGGTCACGTCCGCGGCGGTGACGTCCGCGGCGGTGCGTACCATCACCGCTGGCGTACATCGTCATTGGCTCCTGGGACCCACAGGGTCCAATGTTAACCAATGCAGCTTTGTGCCGCGGTCTCCGACCGCCTACCGCGACGGTGTACAATGCCAGCGCAGTTACCTCACATCCCATTGTCCCACTTTAGAGGTGAGGCAGCCGCCATTTCAGGGGCCCACATGGCCTATTTTTCAACTGCGTCACACATAACTAAGCCTAGTCTCAACACACATACAGGCCACCTTTTGTGTATGATTGGTGTTCTGTGTAAACAGTGGGTACATACCTCTGAGTTGTTTGACTCTGTGGTCGCTGTTGTCCTTCATAGGCACCGTCTGCTGGGACATCTGAAGAGATGGCGGCATCCTCCGGTGTACTGACCGTTGGTGGACCTGTCGACAATGGAGGAGCGACATTTGATAATCACCTACAGGTTTGACCGTGCCACAATCCAGGAACTGTGTACCCAGTTGGAGCCAGACCTGATGTCAGCAATCCGCCATCCCACAGGAATCCCCCCTCAAGTGCAGGTGCTGTCAGTGCTCCATTTCCTTGCAAGTGGCTCTTTTCAAACAACAGTGGCCATGGCATTAGGGATGTCCCAGCCTATGTTTTCCAACGTATTGTTCAGAGTGTTGTCTGCCCTTCTGAAACACATGCGGAGCTACATTGTTTTCCCTCATGTGGAGGATTTGCCTACAGTGAAAGGTGATTTCTATGCCCTGAACATATCCCCAACATCATAGGTGCCATTGATGGGACACATGTGGCTTTGGTCCCCCCCCACAGGAGTGAACAGGTGTACAGAAACCGGAAGAGTTATCATTCTATGAATGTACAGATGGTATGTTTGGCAGACCAGTACATCTCCCATGTGAATGCCATGTTCCCTGGCTCAGTGCATGACGCCTACATCCTGCGGAATAGCAACATCCCTTATGTGATGGGTCAACTCCAGAGGCACCGTGTGTGGCTATTAGGTGAGCCCCTGGAAGCAAGACAGTGGGAATGGTTGTCTGGGGTCATCCCTACAGGTTAGTGTGTGTCTAACAGTTGTCCCTTGCCATTTGCAGGTGACTCTGGTTACCCCAACCTGTCATGGCTACTGATCCCAGTGAGGAATCCCAGGACAAGAGCAGAGGAACGCTACAATGAGGCTCATGGGCGAACTAGAAGGGTGATCAAGCGGACCTTCGGCCCCCTGAAGGCCAGGTTCAGGTTCCTCCACATGACAGGTGGATCCCTATTCTACTCACCAAAGAAGGTGTGCCAGATCATCGTGGCCTGCTGTATGCTTCACAACTTGGCTTTGCAACGACAGGTGCCTTTTCTGCAGGAGGATGGTCCAGATGGCGGTGTTGTGGCAGCTGTGGAGCCTGTGGACAGGGATGAGGATGAAGCAGAGGAAGAAGACATGCAGGGACTCAGTGATCGAGCAATATTTCCAGTGAAACACAGGTGAGAATACAATCCTGCCTACTACATGTACTTTTACACTACTACCTCTATCCTGTCTGTCGTTTTCACCCAGTGTATAGTCACTGAGTTGTCACTTTCCTTTACGGTTTCACAGATGTGGGTCCCACTGTGTGTCATCTGCTTAAATTCCTCATGGATTAGAGCTGTGTGACATAGGTATGTTGACATTACTATTTCAAAAACATTTTGTCACTGTAATTGCAAATAAACTATTTCGAAATCACAGACAGACTCCAGATCATTTTGTGCTTTAGGTGTGTTTATTTAAATGCAAAATATTGGAGGGGGAAGTTAAATGGTGAGGGGTGATGGCGGAGGAGTGTCCATGGCAGAGTCCAGTCTATTAGTCTCACAGGTGCATTGCCCATATGGGCATAGGAAGTGGAGCTGGGGCAGTTTAATAATGGACAGGGTGACAAAGTGAGACAGTAGGATGACAATCAGGGTGGTCTCATTTCTTGGCGGAGGTCTTGGCATCGTTCTCTGTCTTGTTCCTGGATCTCAGGGACCGTTTGCGGGGTGGTTCTCCGTCTGCAGGGGGTGGGGTGCTGGTGTGATGGTCCTGTGGCGGGGCGTCCTGTCCACTAGCGCCGGCGGAGGTGGTGGGCAGTTCATCGTCCATGCTAGTGTCAGGGGCCCCTTGTTGTGCCACAGTGTCCCTCCTGGTGTTGAGTACTTCCTTCAGCACCCCTACGATGGTGCCCAGGGTGGAGCTGATGGTTCTGAGTTCCTCCCTGAAGCCCAAATACTGTTCCTCCTGCATGCGCTGGGTCTCCTGAAACTTGGCCAGTACCGTTGCCATCATCTCCTCGGAGTGGTGGTTTGCTCCCATGATGGAGGAGAGGGCCTCGTGGGGAGTGGGTTCCCTTAGCCTGTCTGCCCCCTGTCGTACGGCAGCCCTCCCAGTTCCCCTGTGTTCCTGGGCCTCCGTCCCCTGGACCGTGTGCCCACTGCCACTGCCCCCAGGTCCCTGTTGTTGTTGGGGTGGTGGGTTATCCTGAGTTCCCTGTAGTGGTGGACACACAGCTGATTGACGTGTCCTGGGGACGGAGGTATGGGCCCTCTGGGTGGTGTTTCCAGAGGGGGGAAGGTCTGTGGTGGCCTGTGCCTGTGTGAGGGGAACCGACTGTCCAGAGGTCCCCGATGGTCCAGGCTGATCATCCAGATCCAGTTGGACAGAGCTGCTGTCATCACTGTGGGCCTCTTCTGTGGGTGGAGTGGACATGTCTGCACCCTCCTGTCTGGTGACGTTGGGTAGGGGTATTGTAGGGGTGGAAAGGCATGATTATTGCATCTGTGTGTGCCATGTTGTGGAATGGGTGGGTGACCGTGTACCCCAGTGCTGGCATTCCTGTGTGGGAGCTTGTGTGAGGATGGTTTAGGGGGGTGTATGGCTATGTGCAGAGTGCATGCTTTGGTGATGAGTGTCCATGTTTTGTTGTTGCATGCAGGGCTTGGTGTTGGGATGGGTGGTTTGTGATATTGGTACATTTGTGAGGAGTTGGTGTGATGGGGGAGAGGGCGAGGGTGGGGGTATGTGATAGCATGCAGGTAGGCTGGGGGATGTAATAGTAAAGCTTTGACTTACCAGAGTCCATTCCTCCAGCTACTCCTGCGAGGCCCTCAGGATGCAGAATCGCCAAGACCTGCTCCTCCCATGTTGTTAGTTGTGGGGGAGGAGGTGGGGGTCCGCCGCCAGCCCGCTGAACCGCCAGGTGGTGTCTTTAAACCACGGAACGCACCTTCCCCCGTAGGTCGTTCCACCTTTTCCTGATGTCCTCCCGATTTCTTGGGTGTTGTCCCACTGCGTTGACCCTGTCCACTATTCTTCGCCATAGCTCCATCTTCCTTGCAATTGAGGTGTGCTGCACCTGTGCTCCGAATAGCTGTGTCTCTCCTGACGATTTCCTTCACCATGACCCTGAGCTCCTCCTCCGAGAACCTGGGGTGTCTTTGCCGTGCCATGGGGTAGTGTAGGTGATGTGTGGGGTGGAGTGTGTGGTGCTAAGTGTGGTGATATATAGTGGTGTGTTGTGTGAGGTGCGTGGAAGTTGTGTGGGTGATGGTGTTATGTGCCTGTTGATGCTGTTGTACTTGCTGGTGGTGTCTCTCTCTGGCCTTCTTTCTGTATTTTTTGTCGTGGGGGTTTGTGGCTGATGTGGGTGTGTGTTTTATATTGTAATGGGTGTGTGGGAGTGGTGTGTGTATGTGTCTCAGGTGTGTGTATTTTGAATCGTCCAATGTGGGGATGTTTTTTTATGTGTGTGTGTATTTTGAGCGCGGCGGTGTGTACCGCCAATGGAATACCGCGGGTGAAAGACAGCTGCGTGGATTCGTGTGTCGTGATAGTGTGGGCATATTTCTGTTGGCGTGATGGTGGAGGATTTGTTTTCGCCAGTTTATCACTGACCTTTGGTGTGGCGGACTTGTGTGGGTGTATGAATTTTGGCGGATTCCGAGATGTGGGTCATAATAGCTGTGGCGGAGTTCCGCGGCCGCAGTGGTGTGTTGGCGGTCTTCTGCACGGCGGTAAGCGGCTTTTACCCCAAATGTTGTAATGACCACCTTTGTCTTTAGCTGTCTTATGCCTTAAACCATCCTCGCCTTATTCCTTGTCCGTTATGCACTTCTCCTCCTTATGAGGGAAGAGCCTTTTCTTGCTATGCTCTGCTGAGACTTACCTGTCTGCCCTGGCTGATGGAGAATCGACTGATGTCCTGAGGACGAAGACTGACGCTGCTTGCTGACTCATTCGGATGGGTAACTATCTGATGACATTGTAATTGTCTGTTTGCCTTTTCTTTCTAGGTACCAACTGCTCTTTTGATAGAGGCCATATTTAGATGTTTTCTAAATTCGTGTTTGCTAAATTGTTTTGCATGAAGCCCAACATGCTTCTGCTAATTCAAGGTTAGTTAAGGAGTTCACTAATATCGGATGCAAATAGACAAATGACTGAGGGCCAGATGTAGTAAACTCCAATTTTGCGACTTGCAAATTGCGAGTCTGACCGACTCACAATTTGCAACTCACAATATTGGATGCAGAAAGGTGTCTCAGAGACCTTCTGCGACTCGCTATGGGGTCGTAAAGACCCACCTCATCAATATTCATGAGGTGGGTCGCAGTTTGCGACCCCATAGCGAGTCCCTGCACTCACAGGGATGGTGGCCTGCTATAGTCAGCAGACCTCTATGTCTGTGACTGCTTTATAAATAAAGCAGTTTTTTTTTCATTTTGAAGCCCGTTTTCCTTAAAGGAAAACGAGCTGCAAAATGAAAACTAAACCGAAACCATTTGGTTTCGTTTTTTTCAGAGTAGGCAGTGGTCCATGGGACCACTGCCTGCTCTGAAAAAATATTTTTTTCGGCATTCACAAAGGGGAAGGGGTCCAATGGGGACCCCTTCCCTTTTGCGAATGAGTTACCACCAGTGTGACACTGGTGGTAACTGCGAGTTGGTTTGCGACCGCATTCGCGGTCACAAAGCAACTGTGAATGGCGATGCGGTCGCAAATAGGAAGGGAACACCCCTTCCTATTTGCGAGTCACATCCCCAAATTGCGAGATGGTACCGACTCGCAATTCGGGGATGAGCATTGCGTTCGGCCTTTTGCATGCCGCAAACTGCGTTTTTCGCAGTTTGCGACATGCAAAAGGCTTCGTACATCTGGCCCTGACTTCTTGCTTTGTTGAATAATGTACTAATGATACTCTGCTAAAGTTGACTCATGTTAACGTAGTGCTTTGTTCTAATGTTCATGATCTATGCTTTGATAACGTTTTGCTCGAGTTGCCAAATTATAGTGGTTTTGATGTGCTTGCTATTATTGAGACGAATAAACATGATATTAGATTGTAACTAATAGGGAATACATATCCTAACTCATACTAGATTTGGTGTGGTTATTCATGGCTGAAAGGTCATGGTGCGTTCTTTGTATTGATTTATATTAAATGTTATTGATTAGCTTGAGTGATTAATTATTGTGAATATTGGCGAGATTATTGATCTATTGACTGCAATGCTAATCGGATACCTCGTTCTGGGAAGTCGCCAAACGTGGTCAAAAGGTTCATTGGCCTATGACGTGTCTCCTGGTAAGTATATTTATGAAGCTTCTGACGCGTTACCAGTTCTGGTTGCAGAAGACGGTTCCGGCCCTTTGGGGCCCTAGGTCGAGGGACCACTGTTTTAAAATTGTTTTAAAATAATGCAAATTGGAGAGATGATGTGCCCCTAAGTCCCGAATGACTTTCCCGGAATCTCGGGACGTTGGGTATGTTCTTGGCATTCTAGTGATAGTGTGAGTGACATAGGGTTTGCGCTTGCACAGCTTATGCATACCGCAGGTGCATTGTAAGGTTTGTGAGAATTTTAGGCCAGGTGATGTTTTAGTAGGAGTGGGCATACTCCACAGTATAAGAGTAGGGAAGTCAGCGAACTTCATGTGAGTGTGGTGCTTTGTGCTCAAAATTGTCCACGTGGTTGTTGGTGATGTACGGACCCTGCGTGGTCTAAGACTCCGGAGTATACTGATGGTTTATGTTGTAATTTGCGTGGTTTAATAGGTCAATCGGGCGTGGTTGACGAGTCGAGTTTGAGTCTAGGTGAGTGAATCAAAACATCGATGGAGATTTGGCGAGTTCTAAAGTGCACTAGGATAACCCATTGACAAGTCGAGAGTAAAATTTGCGGGTCAAATTTTGCTTGCGAGTGCGGGATCTGAGAAAGAGAGAGTAGCGGCCGAGGCTAAGCAAAATCTCTGTAAAGTTCTGAAGCGATTGTGTTACCCTTCCCTGTAGTAAACAGGCAAATTTGAGTTTTGTTAAGTGCTCTCAATACATTGCAGTAGTTTTTGTGTGAGCGGAGAGTGAAGAAGACAAGCTGCAGGACTTTGTCAGCTGCAGTGTGTGTGAGTGTGACGTCATTGCAGCCGCGCTGGGATAGGTCGGTTAGTAAGAAGAGTCGCGCACGGATTGGCAGCCATCCGTGAGAGGCAATTGGTTGAGAAGGTGAGCGAAGAGAGTTCTGGGAATTAAAGTCACTTCCTGATTCGATTGGTAACAAAATAAAAGACACAAAAATGAAGTTTTGCAAGGCTTTGAAAAGCGCGTTGAGGGGAGTGTGGGGGAGCCTACACCGCCAGAGGATACACCGGCTTATGCCGTAATGGAGGAGAGGGGAGTCGCGCCATGTCTTTGGCTAAAGCAATGGTGCAAAATGACAGAGAAAGAAGGGTGCTTGGCGTTTCCGGAGCACGGAACGTTCAATATAAGGATTTTGGAAAATTTGCAGAGAGTGTTAAATGAGCAAAAGCCACCTCCGAGGCCAGCACAGTTTGAGGCTTTAGCGATTTGGGAACTGATGGCAATACGACAGCAGCAACAGAAGTTTGAGAGGAGAATGAGGAAAGCAGAAAAGACACTAGCAGAAGCTAGGTGGGATAGCACACAGAGGGTTTGGAGAAGAGAAATAGTAGAGGGAGTTAGGATGTTTCCAGCAATATCTCAAGAAGGCGGAACTCAAGGAGGGAAAGCCACTTGTAAGACGGATAAGGGTTCTAGCAAAGAAAAGGAGACTAAGAAGTCTTGGGCAGAGGCAGATGATTCAGATGAGGATGAGTTCCTTAATCAGTTGCTACATGATCGACCACCGCCATATGCCTTAGATGATAATAGACCAAGTACTAGTGTGGGTCTTATAAATTCGACTCAAAACCATAGGACAACAAACACAGTAAAGGTAAATACTGTTGCAACACCAGTTCTGATACAGAATAGTGTCAGTGTGTCTACTGCTCCAGAGATGCAGACACAGCTGCAGCCACCACCGGTTCAGAGGCTTTGCCCTGAGGTCCCAGTACTAGAGACTACTATGAATTTGATGGTGCCGTCAGATCCGGCATATACGAGACCAAAGCTAAAACAGACTGAGCCAACTCCACTTTTACTGCCTCAGGCACAGCAACAGATGGTTCCGAATTACACCTCGGTCACGGGACCGCAGTTAGCTACGGCACCGATAATGAATCAGAATATCGGAGCTAATGCTCCACAGGTTTTGGGAAGCAGGCAGTCGCCAGCTGCCATATCCTTGCCTATTACAGTTGGCCCTCCAGTACCATTGTATGCACAGGCGAAGTCTGGTGTATGTGACCAGGGAGTAGTGACCCAATAAATGACAAGAGGAGGGTTCGTAGGGAGCTCTCAAGGGGTTACTCCAGTGGAACAGACAATAGAAAGATCTAGATCTTTGTTAGACTTCAGTCCGATTGGGGTTCCTCCAGATACCATGAGACAATCAGGTTTGGGACTGCTGACTCCGCAGATCTCAAGTGCGAATGTACCGCAAACACCAATGATGCAGGTTGGAAATATCTCATTGCAAGGCTTAACTGCGCAACAATTGAATGAATGGTTAGACAAGTTAAATTCACCACAGCCTACTCCTGTGACAGCACAGCAGTCGGAGAGAGAGGAGTATCTGAATTTTGTGAGGTTGGGCATGGAGGCAAATGAACTAGTTGAAGGGAGCATGGGAGTGAACAGGCTAGAGTCATACACTGAAGCAGAGTTGCGGTATCTGTGCCAAATGATAACTAAAGAAGTGAGCAAGGTGCACCAGAAGTTGGCAAACCTGGCAGATAAATACGGCATAGACTTAGACAATACTAAACATCTGAAGAGGAGTTACAGGTTAGATTTTGAGCCCAAGGATTTTGATCACATGAGGTCTACTGGGATGAAGGCACACCTTTAAGAAATACTGCAGAGTGCACAAGTTTGGGGAGCCTTAGAGAAGTGGGAAGGCAGATGGGCAAAGAAAAGAGATAAAAGGAAAAGTGACTGCCAGGAGCAGCAGCAGGCGAAACCAGTGCTGGATACCGGTACAATAAAGATGTTACCAATGAGAGAGACGGCAGGAGGGGTTCTTGTCCATGTACCATGGTCTAGAGGTGACATTCTGTCATTCACAAATGAGTTTCCCAGGCTGAGGGAGAAGCCAATAGAGTGGTACCAGCAGACAGATAGGTTTGTGAAGCTTGCCAAGTGTCTTTGGGAAGACCTGAATACTCTTTTTGAGATTATAGTTCCAGCTGATTTGTGGCTTGAGTGCAAGAGGAGTGTGGATTGGCCAACCGCGGAACCAGCAAGGGATAGAGCCACAGGAGCACCGTCACCTGAGGTGATGAGGTACTACTATAAGGTGATTGAGTTCTTGAAGCAGAAGGTGTCACTGTAAAATATTGATTGGCAAAAGATTGATTGAACGGCGCAGGAGGCTAAAGAGTTGATACATGCCTACTTTAAGAGGTTGTTGAAAGCGTTCAAGCACTACAGTGGTACACAGGTCATAGAGGCGAAGGACATGGATCACCCTGTGTTCAGATTTGTTGAAGGACTGAGACCCGAGATTAGTCAGATGATTAAGAATCATTTGATCTGTTGGCAAGCGAAGGCGTTTGACGAGGTGTTGCAGTATGCGAAATACTGCAGTGACGAAATTGAGTTGAAGCAGAGAAAGTTGAAGGCGAAAGTGATGGTAATGCAAATTAAGGCAGAACAAGCAGGGATGCAGGGAAATGGTCTACAGCAGATGGTGCAACAGCTGCAAGGAAACTGGATGTTTCAGGCGCAAGTGAGAGGCAGAGGTCGAGGAGGTCTTGTTAACCGTGGTCCGGATTTGAATACCGTAGTGGTTCAAAATGATGTGCAGGGGATAAAGAAGGTGTTACCTTGTCATGCTGGCGGGGGCGTCAGACATTGGAAGCGGGAGTGCCCGATGATGGTGCAGGAGGGTGTTGTTCAACAAAGCAATGATGTCAATGCATTCCAAAATGTTAAAGGACCAAGAGTGAGAGGTCCTAATCCAAATTTTCAGAATAACATGGTTCAGATGCAGGGTATTCAACCCATGCAACAAGTGCAGATGCCACATGTACAACCAATGCAGATGCAGCAAATGCAACAGCAGGTTCCTTTGGTACCTAGACAGCAAATGCAGTTGCCCTTAGCACCAATGGGAGAGCAACAGGTGATGCTTCCTCAAAAGGTCACAAGTCAAGGAATGAGTCAAAATAACGCAGTACAACAGTTCCCATTGCGTGGTGAAAATGGAATAAACAATGAATGGTTGGATGAGAGCTCAGACAGCGAGGAGTTTAGGCTTGCAGCGTCATTGGAGGTAGATCAGAGGGGACCTTACATGCAGGGGAAAGTGATGGGTCACAAAGTCTCATTTTTAATTGACACAGGAGCTACACGCTCTACAGTCAGAAGTGCAGAGGTTCTGAAATTGACCCTTTCGGGGCGTACAGTTAAAGTAGTAGGGGTGGCGAATCAGGTCTTGACTAACCCGATCACAGATCCGGTTCAGGTTGAAATTGGTACTTTTCAGGGGTTGCACAGGTTTGTAGTTTGTGATTCGAGTCCCGTGTCCCTACTGGGAAGAAACTTACTGTGCAAGACTAGATGTTCTATCACCTGTTCCAATGAGGGAATTGAGGTGCAGACAAACAGTGATGATGAGGGGGATGACGGTCAGATTTCTGAGCCTGAGACGGAGACGACAGATGAGGAATGTCCTATGATTAACTTCTTCCCAATGTTCACAGTGACTGATCTGCCAGCAGATTTGCAGGGGACAGTCAGAGAGAAAGTGTGGGACTTGACAAGAAAGGAAGTGAGTCTGATAAAAGGAGTAGAACCAGTTAAAGTTAGTGTGAAGCCAAACGCTGTGTTCCCCCAGGTACTACAGTACCACATGGCACAAGATGTCCTTTATACAGGTAGCGCAGATAATTGTGGACTTTATGAAGCAAGGAGTCTTGAAAGAAGTGATGAGCAGTCCATGTAATTCACCAATAATGGGACTGAGAAAGCCTTGTGGGAAAGTTTGAATTGTCCAAGACCTGAGGAAAATTAACGAAATAGTGGTGAAAAGTTGCCCAGTGGTGCCAAATCCAGCTGTGATCATGTTTCAGGTTCCATGCGATGCAGAGTGGTTCACAGTAGTAGATTTGTCCCAAGCGTTCTTTTCTGTGCCTCTTCATGAGGACAGCCAATTTCTTTTTAGTTTCAAATTCTTGGCAAGGTCTACAGTTGGTGTCGAATTCCCCAAGGGTTTTCGGAATCGCCTTCCAACTTCAATCAGATACTGAAGAAGGATTTGGAGTCATTAGAATTACCTTTTCAATCGACTTTAGTGCAGTACATTGATGATCTGTTGATTGCGTTGAAAATGAGAGATGACTGCAAATATGATTTGATTGCCTTACTGAACCACTTGGGAAAGAATGGGCATACGGTGTCTCCAAAGAAGCTGCAGTATTGTCAGAAAGAGGTGAAATACCTAGGTCATCTAATTGAGAAAGGGTCGAGGAAGTTATCCAGGGAAAGAGTGACCGCCTTATTGCAGATGAATCCCCCAACGACACGGAGAGATGTTAGGATGTTCCTGGGAATGGTGGGCTACTGGCCAGTGGATCCTGAATTTCTCAGTCATCTCCAAGCCATTGGTGAGACTGACGGTTAAGGATGGGCCAGATGTCCTAACGCTGACAGAGAAAGAAATTAAGGCGTTTTTCGAGTTGAGAGAGTGTATGTGCAGGGCTCCAGCTGTAGGTATGCCTGATTACACGAAGCCTT
Organism: Pleurodeles waltl; assembly: GCF_031143425.1. Lineage (NCBI taxonomy): Eukaryota > Metazoa > Chordata > Amphibia > Caudata > Salamandridae > Pleurodeles > Pleurodeles waltl. Next base: position 594,764,371 of record NC_090439.1, read on the forward strand.
TTGTTCTGTTTTGTCATGAACGTGATGCATGTTCTTTGTCTGTCCTGACACAGGTCCATGGAGCTGTAACTCGACCAGTAGCATATTTTTCAGCTACTTTGGACCCAGTTGCAGCAGCCTTACCGGATTGTCTGCGTGCAGTAGCAGCAATTGGTCAAAGCCTCGCACAATGAGAAGGCACAGTGATGGGACATCCTTTAACAGTTATGGCCCCATACTCAGTTGAGATCCTGTTAACCCGTACCAAAACGCAGCACATGACAAATGCAAGACTGAGGAAGTATGAAACGATCATATTGGGGTCACCAAATGTAACGTTGAAAAGATGCACAGTGCTGAACCCGGCAACTTTGCTTCCAAATGAAAATACAGAAGTTGAGGATGCTGGTGATATGGAACATGATTGTCTTGAGGTAACAGAAATGTGCACCAAACCGAGGCCTGATATTAAAGATACCCCATTGGAAGAAAATGACAAAATTATCTTTGTTGATGGCACATGTTTGAGAGACTCAGTAGGAGTGCTGAGAGCCGGATACGCTGTGTGTACGATCACTGGTATCCTGGAAGCTTCTTGGCTTGAGAGAGTGTATTCTGCTCAAGTGTCAGAATTTGTTGCTCTTACTAGAGCTTGCCATGCTGCTGCCAAATTGAGAGTAACTATGTATACTGATAGTAGATACGGATTTGGAATTATTCATGTTTTTGGCCAACAATGGTCACAAAGGGGTTTCCTGACCTCTTCTGGTTCTCCAGTGAAAAATGGTGAAAGAATTAAGGAGTTGTTGCACGCGATTCAGTTACCTCATGAAATTGCTGTGGTAAAATGCAGCGCTCATTTGAAATCACAAGACTTTGTTTCAATGGGAAATGGATATGCGGATCAAGACACAAGGTTTTGTGCATTGAACTGTATATCATTCAAGGATCAGTGGGAATTGTTACCTGAAACAGAAAATAAGACATGCACAGGTTATGCATTAAGGGTGGTTGACACGTTGGAGGAATTGAAATTGTTGCATGGACGTGCCAGCAAAGATGAGAAGCGTTCTTGGGTTAGGATGCAATGTGTACAAAGACTAGATGATTTGTGGGTTTCAGATGAGGGTAAAATGGTTTTGCCGAACAGTCTTCTGTCACAGTTTGCAAAGTTTTACCATGGGCAAGCACATATTGGGAGAGATGCCATGATCAGGTTGTTCAAAATTGACTGGTTTAACCCAAAGTTCAGACAAGCCGGAGAAGTGATTTGTCACAGGTGCATCATCTGTCAGCAGATGAATGCGGGGAAAGGGACAGTGGTAAATTTGATCCACATTGGGAGAGCAGGAGGTCCATTTAGCAGAATGCAATTGGATTTTATTGAGATGCCCGTGTGTGGAGGATTGAGATATGTGTTGGTGATTGTGTGTATCTTTAGTCACTGGATCAAAGCATTACTTACACGTAGAAATGACAGTCTCACAGTAGCGAAGCTGCTGTTTAGGGAACTGATACCACGTTTCGGGTTTCCGATCTCTTTAGAATCAGATAGGGGAAGTCACTTCAACAACGAGGTGGTTAAGCTATTGTGTGCAGCATTAAACATCGAGCAGAAGTTGCATTGTAGTTACCGCCCTAAAGCATCAGGATTAGTGGAGCAGATGAATGGCACCCTGAAGTCGAGAATGGCAAGGATGTGTGCAGCTACAAATTTGAAATGGCCTGATGCATTACCTTTGGTGCTAATGTCAATGAGAAACACGCCCAACAAGAAAACAGGACTGTCTCCTCATGAAATTCTCATGGGTCGAGTTATGAGACTGCCCGTAGTGCCTGCAAATGCTCTCGTGAATATCACAGATGATATGGTGTTGGACTACTGCAAGGGTCTGGCTGACGTGGTCCGCTCTTTCTCTCACCAGGTGGAAGCCACCACACAGTCACCGATAAATGATCCAGGTCAGAACCTGAAAGCTGGTGACTGGGTTGTCATCAAGAAACACGTGAGGGAGTCGTGTTTGGAGCCACGTTGTAAGGGGCCATATCAAGTAATACTAACGACTCCCACTGCTGTGAAGCGCGCAGGAATTCCAAACTGGATCCATGCCAGTCACACGAAAAAGGTGATGTGCCCAACTGATGAGGAAATTGAATTGTCGAAAGTAACAGCAACAGAAAAGGACGTCTCAGGGCCGGAGAGCAATCAAAGGGGAACTAAGACAGAAGGAGAGCCTGTTGAGGATGGCTTAGTCACTCCAATAAGAGACGAGGGACAACCAGAGGGGTGACGGTGAGCCTATCTCAACTGAGGCGCCAGGAGGACCGAGTCAGAAGGAGGTCCTCCCAGAAGCAGACGGATACAGACAAGAATTTGAGCTCCTGACAGACCCAGAAGGTGAAGGAGTTGAGGCGGAAGAGAATCAGAGTGTTCAGACTCCTCCTGAGCAAATTGCAGGTCCATCAAGAGAAAACACCATAGAGTCAGAGGAGGGCAACAAGCTGCCACAAGGAAGATCAAAGACCAGAGAGACACTGAAAGGAGATAAGTGGCCAGAACTGTAAGTGACTAAGGGAAAGGTAGTTGTCGAAAATGCAATAGAAGAGGAGGTAGACACAACAAGAAGAGAAGATCTGAGTGAAGGAGAGTTGCAGGGTGATCGCAAGTTGAAAAGAAAGAGAGTAGCAAACAGAAGGTACGCAGGTTCTGAATGGGCATATGCAACGTCAGCTGAGTGGCAACAAGAGTTCTTGGCGTTCTGTTTTGATCGAGAAGTCCCAGGTCAGTACTTTGGTACCTGAGTCTGGCCAGAGAAAGAGACTGTGTTGATGTGAAAATTGAGTTAAAAAAAACTGAGAAAAGAGACTGATAAATCACTGGATGTAACACTGGTAACCTGAATTGACTTTTGAAAACGGATTTTGACAAGCTGCTAACCGGAATTGACAAGGATCCTGGGAGTGAATGTGAAAGCTGTAAATAATTGCTGAAGAAAGACTTTCGCTTGCTTTAACTTGCTGAAAAAAAATAAGAGAAGGCTTTAACCATCCTCTGTTGGTTGTTGTTTTAACTTATAATACTTAGTTTTCTGATTCTTTACAGATCATGGCTAACGTTAGAGATGATAATAGGGGAAGTAGGCATTGTAAATGTTTGGGTGTTGGTTTGGGTGTCATGTGTGTGATATTCATCATAGTTCTGATTGTGGGAATGCCATTGGTGGATAAGAGTGAAACTAACAATGCTACAATTCCTGAGACCGCCGCTACACTAACAGCTTAGGAGAGGTTCGAGCAGGACACAAGATATTTGCATGAGGGAACTAACGTGAAAGGGGAACTATCAACTAATGTTTTCTATCGCTTGCCGAGTGAATATGTTGACACTATGGATGCGAAAGATTGTTATGTGTGCACACAGATTCCTGTTTCAGAGGGAGTTACCTATCATAGTTTGCCTCTAACATATGGGATAAGCTTTAGTTTGTTACTAACACAATTCTATAATCAGGAAGAGATTCAATACTTTTATTCGAATAACGATCTTGTGTTTTTCATGTGCCTGTCATAGAGGATTTAAATAGTGTAGCTAAATACTATAGCATAAAATTAGTTAAGGGATTCTTTGAAACAACATTAACAATTAGTACATCTTATGCATATCGCAATAACCTGACATGTTTGCTTACATCTGTAGAGAAAAGCTTTCTAGATCACACGGAAGATAGAAGGAGGGCATTGAAGGGGAAGTTGGAAAAAGGATTGCAGCAGCGAGCTTTTATTAGTAGTGAGAGTTACAGTGCGGTTAGGGAACAAGGGAAATTAGCTTTAGATTAGCTTTATTAGCTTTAGATGCACTACACGTAGGTAAGCTTTGCATTACGCGACCAAAGTCATATTATGACAATGTGTTTGTGGGAACGAGCGAATGTAAGCATGTGTTTTTGTTTCAGAGGAAATGGACGTTCATGTTAAATGGACAGGATCCAGCGATCCCGGGGATCTATTATATTTGTGGACTTAATGCTTATTACTGTCTTCCAAAGGGATGGTATGGGACATGTTATTTGGGGATAGTTTTCCCATAGATATATCAATTAGAGGACTTGAAAAAGTTTCTGAAATTGTCTGAATTACATCGTACTAGACAATGGAGAGAGACTGCTGCTGGTGTAATAGGGGACATATTTGGGGCAATAATTCCTTCATTGGGAGTTATCTTAAATTCCATAAAGATTCGAAAGTTGTCTACTATTGTGGATAACATGCTGACAAATTTGACATGGGCTATACTCCTGATGGCTACTGAACTTGCTGCGGAGAGGGCTATGACTCTTCAAATCAGGCTTGCTTTAGACATTGTTTTAGCGAAAAATGGTGGAGTTTGTAAAATGCTTAATGAGCGTCATTGTTGTGCTTACATACCTGATAATAGTAATGAGATTAGGAGTATGCTTACTAACCTAACAAGAGATAGTGCAGATTTGAAGGAGCTGAAAGAACCTGGAGTTTGGGAAAAGGTTGGAAAGGAACTTGCTAAAGTGGGAAGTTGGTTTAGTAATATTTGGCATGGGATATTGGCAAAAATAATACAGGGAATATTGATTGTTATAGCTTGCTAATTTGGATTATGGCTGTCATGCAAAATTAGTAAAAGAAGTAAATTAAAAATGGCGAAAAATAATAAGAGGAGGGAAGAAAAGAAAAGGGAGAAAATGTTCAGAACAAAATTAGAAGGGGCAAAGTTGAGGGAAGAAATTGAGATGAGAGAATTCTAGGATGAAATTGTAAAAGAAAAGGTTTGTGTGATGACAAGAGTCATTAGAGGAGGGATTGTTGGAGTGTGACTTTTAGAATTAATATTAACATGAAAAGCTTGCAATATTATGTGCAGTGAAACTGCATAGAAATGTGTTAAAGTAGAAATAATGTCCGCATTTGAAATGTGCCCACGGGGAGTGGCCACCAATGTATATGATGATTAATGAAACTGACTAATAATGAATTAACAATGTACTAATGTATGATTTTGTATTAACATTAAGAGTTATGTGTTAGGGTTTTGCTAAGTTAATCACTAGGCCTTAGTTAGCAAGGGTCTGGGCCTATCTGCCTGTTCTCATATTAACTGTGTTTTCTAACGTGCAATGTGATGCTTTCCTGAAGGACACAAAGCTGTACTTTTCCAGAAGCTAGAGATATGTGTGTAGCTGTAGTAAATTCTTTCTCATGGGACCAGACTTGCTCGAGGAGACATTCTTGCCGAATGCAACAGTGTAATTCTCAACAGGTTCAAGGTCGCCTGGACTAGGAGAAGACAATGGAACTACTGACTGGAGTGACAAGTGTAACTTTTCTTACCTGACATTCCACCCGTTGAAGACGTCAATCACAGGAGCCAATCAACTGCATGAGAACTGTGTTAGGTGAAAATTCTAGTAAGGTGCGTGATGGATTATTGGACAGAAATAATGATGCACCAAATATTGCCCAATGGGAAATTAGAGTCTTGCCGACAGCTTTGATATAATGGCGAGACCCGAGGAGAAATTAGCCATTACTAGCCAATACTTTGCCTTTCTTGAAGCCATTCTTTGCCATATTGAAAGACTTGGGGGGTGATTCCAAGCTTGGCGGGCGGCGGGAGCCGTCCGCCAAGCGGGAACCGCCAGAAGACCGTACCGCGGTCAAAAGACCGCGGCGGTCATTCTGGGTTTCCCACTGGGCTGGTGGGCGACCGCCAAAAGGCCGCCCGCCAGCCCAGCGGGAAACACCCTTCCACGAGGAAGCCGGCTCCGAATGGAGCCGGCGGAGTGGAAGGGGTGCGACGGGTGCAGTAGCACCCGTCGCGAATTTCAATGTCTGCTAAGCAGACACTGAAATTCTAAGTGGGGCCCTCTTACGGGGGCCCCTGCAGTGCCCATGCCATTGGCATGGGCACTGCAGGGGCCCCCAGGGGCCCCACGACACCCGTTCCCGCCAGCCTGGTTCTGGCGGTCAAAACCGCCAGAACCAGGCTGGCGGGAAGGGGGTCAGAATCCCCATGGCGGCGCTGCCTGCAGCGCCGCCATGGAGGATTCTGCAGCCCAGGGGAAAACCGGCGGGAAACCACCGGTTTCCCTTTTCTGACCGCGGCTTTACCGCCGCGGTCAGAATGGGCCTGGATGCACCGCCAGCCTGTTGGCGGTGCATCCGCGGTCCCCTACCCTGGCGGTCTCGGACCGCCAGGGTAGGAATGACCCCCTTTGTCTTTAGCTGTCTTATGCCTTAAACCATCCTCGCCTTATTCCTCGTCCGTTATGCACTTCTCCTCCTTTTGAGGGAAGAGCCTTTTCTTGCTATGCTCTGCTGAGACTTACCTGTCTGCCCTGGCTGATGGCGAATCGACTGATGTCCTGAGGACGAAGACTGACGCTGCTTGCTGAATCATTCGGATGGGTAACTATCTGATGAAATTGTAATTGTCTTTTTGTATTTTCTTCCTAGGTGCCAACTGCTCTTTTGATAGAGGCCATATTTAGATGTTTTCTAAATTTGTGTTTGCTAAATTGTCTTGCATGAAGCCCAACATGTTGATGCTAATTCAAAGTTAGTTAAGGAGTTCACTAATATCGGATGCAAATAGACAAATGACTGACTTCTTGCTTTGTTGAATAATGTACTAATGATACTCTGCTAAAGTTGACTCATGTTAACGTCGTGCTTTGTTCTAATGTTCATGATCTATGCTTTGATAAAGTTTTACTCGAGTTGCCAAATTATAGTGGTTTTGATGTGCTTGCTATTGTTGACGAATAAACATGATATTAGATTGTAACTAATAGGGAATAAATATCCTAACTCTTACTAGATTTGGTGAGGTTATTCATGGCTGAAAGGTCATGGTGCGTTCTTTGTATTGATTCATATTAAATGTGATTGATTAGCTTGAGTGATTAATTATTGTGAATATTGGCGAGATTATTGATCTATTGACTGTAATGTTAATCGGATACCTCGTTCTGGGAAGTCCCCAAACGTGGTCAAAAGGTTCATTGGCCTAAGACGTGTCTCCTTTTAAGTATACTTATCAAGGTTCTGACACGTTATCACTACCACTAGAGGTCCCTGCACTCCCAGGTGTAGAACAAAAGTTCCAGCCTTGGGAGCGCTTGAAACCTCAATTTGTTGACCATGCACATTCAGGGTCTATTTTGAAACTTATGGGAGAAGGGATGTACTGGACCCCTGCTGCCCTCCTCCCCAAGACATTTCCTTACTTTATTGGTGGTGCCTCTGCCATCCTAAGGCTACTACAATAAGGAGAACTTTAGGCAAAAGAAAGCCCAACAGGGCATTATGGAGTGCTCCCTTCAGAAGTGTGAAGATTAAATGAGTGGCTATGGGCATGCTTCTGTTAACACGTCCCTTTATGATAATTTATTACCCATCAGGACTCGTTTTAGGCCAATTAATCTTTTGACCCAGTTGAGAGACACCTTAGGACGAGATAGCTAATCAATATGTCAATCAATACGTCAATAATGTCATCAATATTTATCGCAACAATGCATTTCACTTTAGTCAAAGACATCAATCAACTTAAGACATAACCATGACCTTGCAGTCATGAATAACCACACCGGTTTATTAGAATTTCATGACTTTTGTTCCCTATTAGTTACAATTCTAAAAGCAGATGCATTAATCTCAAAACCAAGAAACACAATTGCATAGTCACGATATGGCAACACTGATAAGATTTAATTAAGGCTAGAATCACAAACATTAGAACATAACACGGCGTAAACATAGAACAATTTAGCAGAGTGTCAATAACGCGTCAGTTCAACAAAGCATAGTTTCAGTCGTTTGTCTATTTGTGTCAATTTGGTGAACACCTGTCCTAACCGCTAATTAGCATTGGCATGTTGGGCTTCATGCAAAACAATTTAGAACACCGATTTGGAAAACATCTAACTATGGTCCCTGTCAAAAGTAAGCAGTTGGTACCTAGAAAGGAAAAGCAAACAGACAAATCACAATTGTATTGTCATAGTTACCCTCCAAGGTTTAGGTCAGCACTCGGGTTCAGTCTTCGTCTTCAGGACATCAGTTTAATCAACATCAGTCAAAATTCAGCTCCAGGGCAAAAAGGCACTTCCCTCATAAGGAGGTAAAGTGTAAAATGGACAATCTAAAGGGCGAGGATGGTTTTAAGTAAACCAACAAGTCACCGAACAGAGTGACAAAGTTTCTGGATAAAATCAATAGCATTCCCTACCTAATTCTCATTGGCTCCCCGTGTCATGGGTTTTTATCCCTTTTTCGTTGTACATTCCCCTAAGATTTTATTGGTTGAACGTTATACCCAATTATCTTTACCCAATAAAAAGATGGATTATGTCATTAATCTTTCACCCCATATTATTTTACAAGCTTTTCATTGGATCACATGATTGACGTCTTCGGAGGTAGCACGTCCGGTATGATTTCATCCTTCTGTAATTCTTTGCACATCTTTTGGTCAGTAGCTCCATTGTCTTCACCGGTTTAAACAACCTTGTACAATACATTAATCTACACTGTTGCATTTTGCCTAATATTTTCTACAAGCAATGGGGATTTCATGGGAACGGATCTACAATGGTTACATTCAGCTTCTAGTTTGAAGAAAACAAAGGGTCATGTCCTTTTGCGAGTCAGCACACTGCAAGATAGGAAAAATACATTTAATACGAGAGCAAAGCAGCTAAACTTCGGCTCATGCTAATCTAAGGCCTACAAAGATTTCAGCACAAATTCATTCAATACCGCAATCATTGATAATTAGTATAAAACTTATTCTTCATAGTAAATCATAGCATTAGTCATTTTCATTAGTCCACGTATACATTGGCGGCCACTCCCTGTGGTCACATTTCAGGTGCACGTTTAAGCAAAAACTCATTATTCGGTTTCTATGTGGCATTATCAAACATTAATTCATAAACATTTCATGTTAATATAGATTATATAAGCTACACTCACTTCCTTTTCATTGCGCGGGGCTTCCAGCATCTTCTTTTCCTTTTTTTTCTGGTTGGGTGTGCCCAGTCCCACTCAAGACAACCAGATGCTCTTATGGTTGGGGTAGCATGGAGATCCCACTCCTCCACTACCCAGCCAGCTCCCCAAGAGGAGAGATTCTTTGACTGCTGGCGCAGGAGCCAGGAGCTGAATACTCCTTGTGGGCAGGTTGTTGTGCATGTAGTGGTTGCCCCACTCATCCTAGGCATGGTTAAAGAAAGCAGTGACAAAACCATCACTGTTGTGGTTAGTGCAACAGTACTCCCCTTTGGCATTCCCTTGTCAGAGGCTTGAAGATGGGGTCTTGTGCGCTTTCCTCCTGAAGAGGAGGAGTGCAATGGTGTTCCCTCTTTTCCATTGGGTCTCAGGGATGGGGTCTTGGGCCCCTTTCTCGCATAATCTGGCCCAGGGAATGGGGTCCTAGAAACTCACAGATCTCTGAGTAGGGTTCCCCAAGCACAGCCCCTAACACACTTATTACATAAATAACTCTTCTGCTGACCCCTGGCCCACCTCATAGGTAGTTTGAAGACTTAGATGACTTGTGGTGGGTCTCCAAGTGCTTGATCGCTCAACCTGGGGATCGAAATTCAAATCCTTTCTGCTTCCATATCTTGGGCCCTGTTGGTCCGATTTGCTTAATTCCAGGCTCATTTAGCTCCTGGTGATTAATTCTAACCACCCATTGCTGTTGGAGCAGGTCTCCTGGATTCTAAGGTGGCACAAATTGCAGGGAACTTGTTCCATTGACTCTCTATTCCAGCATTTCTCCTTCCCTTGGTCTCTGGTGCTCCTCTCCTCCTCCTGCAGCACATATGTACAAATCTTCCCCCAACTGGTACTTAGAGAGTGTAAAGGAAGCAGCCTCACTGGACCTGGAGAGACCCACTGGAGAGACCTGTCCTGTGTGCACTGCCCATCGGACAGGCTGGTGCACAAGAGGCCTGAAACGACAGCTTTCACTGCCTACGGCCCTGGCCTGAATTCAGGCAGTGAAAGCGGTCGTTTAAGTCCTTGTTTGTGCATCACTGTGCACAAACAATGACAAAAAAAGAGAAGAGGAATTACCTGGGTCTTCCCGGGGGGCCTCCTCTCGGACAAGTCCTCCTATCTTCGCAGCTCCTCTTGGATGCAGAGTGCACCAGAGGAGCTCTGCTCCGCTGGCAGGGCTAGATGAGTTTTTTGGACAACTCCATGCTCCAAGTGGAGCTTGGGGTTCCAAAAGCTCATTTAGCTCCACCAATAGAGCACAGCACCCCGCACACCCCTAGTTGAAATCCTAACAATGTGCCCACAAAATCACCAATTTCTCCAACATTTTCTTCCATGTTCTCTCTTCATTATTTAAAAATAAAACGTGTTATTTCTTCTTAAGATCAAGAACAATATGAAGGTTGTCTTGATCGTGTCATCATAAACTAATGGTACCTTCTTAGCTTCATATAATTTCCTTATAGATCTCTTGTTCTGAACCTAAATACTAAAGTTCTATACACAACATATCACTTTTCTCACCACTATGACCTTCTGGCTGTAAGTCTCCTTCATATAGTTTAGAGCCAAACGTGGTTACAAATTTGTCTCTCTAAACTTCTTCATCAATAATAATGCAATGTGACCCAGAATCAGCACACACCAATAGATTAACATATCCCAAACCTATTTTGAAAATAGGCTTATTTCTCTTAACAATCCCATTAGTGATATGAAACCCAAAAATATTTCCAAAACATTTGTCAAGTCTCATCACTTTACCCACCACACCATTATCACCTCCACTTATGACTTCATCTTCTAAACACTTAGGACATTATTTTATTTTTTTAACAAACCTTTGCAAAATGTCCTACCACAGCACAAGAACTACATTTAACTCTTAAAACAGGACACTATTGTAAGCAAGATGTTTTTCCCATGCCTGTGAAATCATCATACTTTTAGTAAGTTTATTATTCCTGCATTCTTCTCTCCCCTTTACTTTTCCCTCCAGTTCACATCAAGTCATAATAGATCTAGATACATTCAAAATGGTCGTGGCACATCTTCAAAGCATTTAAGCTTTTCTTACAATGGCTAAAATGTCTTTGAGATCAGAACCCCATTGACCCAAAGTCTCTTCGGAAGGCTCTTCTGAATTGGAGGATTACTGGTATGCATCACTACCTGGTCTTGTATAAATTCTTCCTGCAAATCACCTAACCTGCATTTTAATTAGTGTTTTATAGTGTCCAAATGTATTAATCTATTGATTTATTTTAATGTTGCTCCCTTTGAAACAATTTAGACAGTGTGATGCCAACACATACTCTTTGTGTAAGTTACTGGCAAAATCAGTAGTAGCCCTTTTACACACATTTCTGCCACAATCCCCTCTCTCTTTTGACATTTCATTGTAAACTTTTAATTCTACAGACCAATAGAATGCAAGAATACCTTCTTTTGGTCAGCAGACAGAATGTTTCCATTCTCTACAGTGGCTTAATAATTCACATATTATTCTTTTAATTCTTTCCATTTCATACATTATTTCCAGCATGGCAGAAAGGTTGTGGTGGACTAAAAGTAAACTTCTGCACTGCAAGGGTGTAAACAATAAGTTGAACAGTTCATTGTCCTTTCACCTCCGCTTGTTTCCTGCCAGGGTAATTTATCCAGCTGTAACATGTTATGACAAATACAATCCAAATTAACACCTTTTTATTCTGTAGAATATACTCTATAGGCAAACCACAGAAAAATACAAATTTGGAATGTACATGCGAGAGTTCTGCATGATATATTCCATAGTGGGTAACAGAAAACATCAAGAACCAACTTTCATAAATCACAGGACATCCTTTTCTCAGGCTGTAACCTGAAAGTGTGTTAAACTGCAACAGTGTTATATGACAAGGTGCAACACGAAACGCTGGTGCTCCAAAATGGTTGATCTCTCATGGGGCACCATGCAAACACCAACCATCACTCCGTCCATTAGTCTGTTGGAGCCAGGTAAAACCACAAATCCATGCCTCATAGCTGATAAAATAGGAATGTCTAAGGGTGAATTTAAAGCCAAAAAAGGTTGGAAAGTTCAAATTTGCCTTAGGGAAGCTAAATATTGTAAAATTAAAAAACTGGAAAAATAATCCAGATAGGTCTACTGTCCATGCCACAAAGCTAGTCAGCAAATTTTTCACAAGTATCCAAAAATAAAGTATTTGTTTTACAAGGGCCTGGTCCATCATAGGAGGACTCCTCTGACTGTAACTATCCTTTCAACATCCAGCAATTAGAATCCCCGCAAGGTTCTGATTCTGAATTGGTTGGTGACAGTACATCTGAGGACAGAGAACACTGAGATACCATTGTATTATAACAGGAAGAGTTGGAGAAGTTAGTTGCATAGTTAGAATTGCATTCAAGCCACATTTTGACATTGCTGTCCAGATGGTAGGAGGATGTCTGCTTGGAATAACTTAGGGAGAAACATTTCTATGCAAAAGGGAAAAGATGTGTGAAAACAGATCTTAGGGATTGTGGGAGTTAGAACAAACAAAGGACAAGGAAAGTGAACTGAACATACCACCAGTGACAAGAATTTAGAGAATGTGTATGTGGCAGGGCGCAAGGACTGGGGCTGGACTTCCCCTACCCTGGGGGCACTACTCAAGGTGCCACAGGGGTACTGCAACCCTTACATCATGACGGCTCCGGGACGCAGGAGGCGGGGCTTGAAATGCCCAGAAGAAGGCAGGAGGACAGAGAGACGGGTCAGAGGAGGAGGACGCGTGAGGAGCAGGAAGAAGACGTAGGAACCCAAAGGAGCCAAGAGGAGGAAGAGACACTGGACGATGAGCTCAAGGAGATGGGACCCGAAAACGGACGTCGCAGTACATCACCGAAGACACCGGCTCAAGACGACCAAGAGGGAGAGCGCTACCTGTAGAAGTCAGCCAAGTTCCAGGAGGAACGTGGCCCAACCAGGTACATGCAACAAGCTTGGGAAAGGGAGTGGAAAGAGGGTCACAGGAGAGGGGAGAACTTGTTGTTTTGTTTTAAAACACTCACACCGTATAGAACACTGAAAAAGGAAAACAAAAAAAGGCACTGGTTGACGCGAAAATGGGTGATACACTGTAAGCAGAGTGACAAGACTAACAAAAGAGACAGTATATGAGAAAGGAGTAAACACTAAAAAGCACAAAGTAAACAGTGTGGCAAGACTAACAAAAGAGAAAATATGTTAGAAAGGAGAAAAGCTAAACAAGCACAGAGTAAACAGAGCGACAAGACTAACAAAAGAAACAATAAAAAGGAGGTAAACTAGGTATTAACCAAGGCACTAAATTACTAATAAAGAAGGGGCACACAGAAGATCAAAGGAAAATAGTAAGAAACAGAGAAAAGAATAGCCCAAAAGAAAAGAAAGAGAAAAATCTGGTTTCACCTATACTTACCTCTAAAAAAGGCTTCTTATTTTTCTCTCCCTCTCAGGGTGTGGATGATCTTCTGGAGCCCTGGGACATCTCAACCTGAAAGAGAAAGAGAAGATATATGAGGAACTTAGAAGAAGGAAAGGAAGGATGCAACCTACAGACGTACAGCCAAAGTAGAGAAAGATTAAGAGAGACATTCATTGAAGAAGTAAATAAAAAGCCTTAAACTTACTTGCAAATCCCTTTTTACTTCCCTGTCACAGTGTGCCAGCAGTGATTAGTGAATTATGGCCACTTATGACTACATGTTATAAATATCACAGGAGCAAGATTTAAAGACATGACAATTGAAGGTAGTGTAAGAAGCCATACAATTGGAATTAGAAGGTCCTGGGTGCCTTAGCTATGTATCTTGGTTGCCTTGCAAAGACACTATGGGGGACCACAGACATTATACTCTAATGGGTCTAGTCAAAAAGGACACATACACTTGTGAGTAATTTATACATGCAATATACCCTTACACTTTGGAGTAACTTAACTATTTTTGATTATTCACAACCTCTGAGTGTAAAGTTACTCAAAAGTGTAGACAAGAATTTAGAGAATGTGTGCCAGCACTGATTAGTGAATTTTGGCCACTTGTGACTAGATGTTATAAATATCACAGGAGCAAGAGTTAAAGACATGACAAGTGAAGGTAGTGTAAGAAGCCATACAATTGGAATTAGAAGGTCCTGGGTGCTTCAGCTATGTATCTTGGTTGCCTTGCAAAGACACTATGGTGGACCACAGGAATTATAATCTAATGGGCTAGTCAAAAAGGACACATACACTTGTGAGTAATTTATACATGCAATATACCCTTACACTTTTGAGCAACTTTACTAATTTTGATTATTCACAAACTCTGAGTGTAAAGTCACTCAAAAGTGTAGACTTGTACATCTCCACCAGGGTCCTGGCGGGGAGTGGTGGTATGGGAATGTTTGGCGGGTTGGGTTTTTTGTTCATTATATGGCAGGTTACCATTCGCTGCTGCCGGCGGGATTCTATTCACCGCCGCCACGGTGGTCGGCGGTCTTTCCCGCCATGTTCATAATGACCACCTAAGTGACCCAAAAGGTGTCTTGGGGGCATCTCATGAAGAATTAAGGTGGTTTCCTCAAGGCACTGTGAGCTGAAGATAGTGCCTGGCTTTCCGTGCACCAAAGTATCATCACATGAGAGTACATGTCCATCACTTTCTGGAAGAAGTATGAGCTTCACCATGAGTCAAGTATCCAACAGAGTGCAGGAGTGAGCCACCATCTGTAGCCTGCTTCCCAGAAGAGGGCCCTGGACAGAAACCTCTGCTCATGCAGCGACCCACAGAGCGATGCACTACATGGATGGCTGCCACACAGCTCACGAGAAGACTGAGGTTTCCTTCTACCGGTGAAATCCTGCTGTGCCGAAGGGTCTAACATAACCCAGTGCTGCTGCTACAAATTCAGTGACAGGCTGAATGGGACTTGGCCCAAGAGTCTTAGGGCCGCGTTACGCAAAAGCAGCAGTCTGGCTTCCACGTTACAACCTTGCCCACACCACCAGGTTGCCACCAGCTGAAAGCCTGGCAGTGCCAGTGGTCTCAATCCGCCTGGGCAGCGCTGCTTGCAGTGCTGCCCCAGGGATTACGAGTCCCCTTTCCATCAGCCTTTGCATGATGGTAGCCCCGCTATGCAAAGGCTGGCGGAAAGGGATTGCCGGGTGCCTCTTGGGGGCCCCTTCACTGTCCATGCATTTGGCACAGCCACGTTTGTGCTTTTCACTACCTGAATTACAGACAATGGACAGCGCAACAGGTGCTGTTGCACCCGATGCACCGCCACATTGCCCCCAGCTCAATTATGAGCCGGCATCAATTTTAAGGCCCTGTTCCCACTGGGCCAGTGGGTGGAAACGCTGTTTCTGCCCAGCAAGCAACTCTTAATAGGGCTGGCAAGCGGAAGACCGGCGCAGCGGTCTTCTGTGCTAATGAGCTTGGCAAACTCAGAATGAGGGCCTTAGTGCCCGATACCTATCTTGGGATATCTGTTGTCTTCTGCCAGGGTGATGGTTAATTTTACTATGTCACCCTGGCAGAGGCCGTGACAGCCAAATTTAGAAATGTATGTATGGCTGACATACATTTCTAGCAGTTGCAGGAACTGCTGCCCCATTCCACTTGATATGGCACCTTAAGTTTTAAAGATAAGCTTCGCAGCTATGTGGGTTACTCTCGCCACATTTGCAACACATTACATACTTTATGTAGCTTAGAGAACTGAGTTGGCACTTGGAAGAGTGGTTTTGATTAATGGTTGCATGCCTTAAATTTAGAAGCGTAAGAAACGTATCTAACTTTGTTATAGTTGGATTAATAATTTCATAATTAATTAATTTAATTTAAGACTGTTGCATTTGCTACTGTTTCCTCCTGTCTATTCGTCAGCTCATGATGAAGGCATACCACTTGCATACATTCTTATCAAGTTAGGAAAGGGATGAGGAGGTAATTCCTAGATTACTTACCCGTAATCTTCATTGTTCCAATTGTTTTCCTGGTCATAGTACTAGGGTCCTGTCCATGCTAGAGTCTTTCAACATCAATGTAGTGCCAGTTTAAATGGCATGCGCTGAGGCTGGAAGCTGCCCTTACACCCATTCCAGGGGTAAGATAAAGTGTGATAGAAACAAAACAAGGTGCTTTATTAAAGGGCTGTGAAGCACACAGGCACTCTCTCATGAAGTAGGGTCTGGGACAAGGAAGAAAGAATTGGAGTAATGAATATTACCAGAGAGTAATCACTAGGTCCACTTATATGTTGGTTGCAAGGCTATGAGGACACCTTGGTTTTCCCTATTTGATTGCTGTTAAAATTTTGGCGAGCGCTGCAGGTATCATTCTGGCTGGAACACTATCTCCTCTTAAACAGGGATAGAATGCATTATTGCTCTCTGACAGCCTGGGATCATTTGCTGGTTTCGACATGTGTGTCTCACGGACTCATCATCTCAGCCACTCCATCTTGCATGAGTAATTCAGCTGTTTCTAATTTGCAAGAAAGAAACAGAGTGAATAATAAAATATTCATAAATAATAGATTTCATAAATATGATGGATGCTCCAAAACATGCGTCTAAAGGCATTTAAAACACAATGCCAACGCAAGGCCTCACCTCTGTGGTAATAAACGCAGCCATTTAAATACAGCTATATATCATTTTCTGTTTCTTATTTAGAGAATTTTTCATTTTTAGTTTAAGTGTTATTTTAGCCCATAAACTCAACATATTTCTGCCAATAAGTAACAGATGTTAGCAACACAACATCATTTAATAACATCATATATCCAAACAAAGCAACAATACTGCATCCATAGTGCTGTCATTGTTAGTGTCAATGTTAAGGAGACACTTAATGTCACCAGTGATGTTACTAGTGCAGCTTGCAATGTCATCTGCCAAATCATGTGTGAGGTCATGAGAACTGTATTTGGAGAGGGAGTTATGGTTTGCATGGAAGGGGCATAATTACAAGAAGTTACGTAGAAGACCACTGCACCAAAATTGGCAGCGTTGCGCTGCATCACTTCTAAAATACAGGGATGCGTCTAATGTACTACAATACAGAGCATCCCTGTGTTTCCCACTGCGCCGGCAGTAAATTAACTGCCGAGCACCAACGCAGCCACCCTTGCACCATGTTGCAAAGATGACTGAATTGAGGGGGTGATTCAATCCATCTTCAATGATAATTTGCTCTTTCTATGTATACTGCAAAATGCAGCACACATAGAAAGCAAAAAACGAGGAGAAATGAAAGCATTTCTCCTTGTTGCACCATGTTAACGCCACCCCATGGGTGGTGTTAGATTTTAGTGCTGCCTCAGTTTTATAAAATCTCATAAATCTCATCAGGATCGTAAAAATTAAATGGGTGTTGCTGTGGAACCACCAAAACAACACCCATTGCACGCCCCTTCCACGCAAAGTGCTATGTGTGAAGGGGCCATATTTACAAGCTAGCGTTAAGCCACAAAAAGTGGCTTAACGTCGCCTTGTAAATACAGCGCAGTGCACAGCGCCACCAGAGCATCACAAAAAGTGACACTCCGGTGGGGCTGCGGGCTTATAAATATGCCCCATTGCGTGACTTCATGGAAAATTTTAAACGTTGCGGTAAGGACCAAGGTGGGAGTGATGCCTAGTTCAGTGAAGTTGAGAATCTAGTTATGAACGAGGGGTGGGAACATTTGTTTGTGGAAGAGGAGGAAATATGTTTTAGTTGGCTTAAGTTTAACAGAGAATGTATTCATTAATTTGAAAAGAGTTACCATTCATAGGTTTAGGGAGGAGATGTTCGGATAGTTTTGAAATTTTAAGATAGAGTTGGCTGTCACTTGCTTACTATTATTTTAATCCCTTCGATTTCTATAACTGATTCAAGAAATTCTGCATATGGGTTGAATGTGAGAGGGTAGAGGATTAATCTTTAAGTTACAATGCAAGATAGACAGAGAGGGTGAGATCTGAAACTGTCCATTTTAACAAATTGTGATCTGGAGGTGATGAAAAATTGGAACCATTTTAGGGTAATTTCATTTGTTCCCAATCTTGTATGAAACATTTTCACAATGGTTCATGGTATATTGTGTTGAACTCTGCTGATAAGTCCAATACTACTAGATGCCAGATGTTACCTCCATCCATTGTTCTTAGTGCATCATTGATGATTTGTCGGATTGCGTTCATATACCTCTATTCCTCATCCTTTGGGCCTTATGGATAATTTATAGGGTGGCACTCGTACTGTGGCGCTGCCTTAGTGGTTACCTAGTTTTTAAATTGTATGTAACCACAGCCCAGCACTGCTCACACCTCCTCACAATCACATTACAGGCAATCCTTTTTAGACCCACATCATCAGTCTCAGACAGCACACGGTAGACAATATCACACTTGCACACGCCACTATACCAAAGCAGTATAGCTGGCAAAATGCAGTCAAACCAGCACTACTGACACGCATCACATCACACCAAAATTAGGGTGACCACCTGGCATTGAGGCAAATTCTGGACAGGACTGTAAAAAAATCAGGACACAAATTCGAGAACAAATGTCAGTTTAACAGACACACTCAAGAGAGGCCATACTCTATTACATTATCAGTGTATTTATTTACTCCTTTTTAACATAGCACTATTTATTCACTGTGGTCTTTTTGTGATTGCTTCCTGGAATGCTACATTCAGGTGTCACATCACATCCTTGTTCAGTAGTAAATTAATGCCCTTCAGCACTGTGTCAAGGCCATCATCCCTACCCAAATCTACCCAATCTTTCTTAAAGAGAACGTAAAAACAAAATTTTGATTATGTTTCTGAACATTTTAAAGCATCTGGCAAACAGTTTGGGAAACATGAATGAACCTTAGGAGGTTTAAACAAATTGAACAAAAACAGTTGTCTCACTCCAAACACCCATGGACTTTCAACCTAATTTTTTTAATGAGGCAGGGCAGATGGTGTAGGCGACAGTCTCACACCTATTGTCAGGATGTGAGGTACCCACAACTTGTCTGTAGTCCCACAGCGCTAGAGTATATGTCTGGGAGTCTACATTTTTCTCAGAACTAGGAGCTCAGAGTACTAATCAAAGGTATTAAAAGAGGAGGATGAAATTGAGATCAAATGGGAGGTTGTTGCTAAGAACCGGATAAATAAGGAAGAGAAGAACAAGATGGGAAAATTCCTAAAATCAGACAAGATGGGTCCACCAAGACTATCAGAAGGTATTGGGTACCTGGGCAGTTGTCTCTGTAGACAGGAGAGAAACAGAAGAAGCACAGTCAAGTGGTTGAACAAGCAGCACCCACCCACCTTGGCAAACTCTTCTGGTGCAATGGTCCACTGTTTGTGCTTGTGAAGGGTGATCAGGGGCCAGACCCCTTGCAAGGTTGTGCAAAGCAATTGCTCGTTTTGTCCATGTCTTAATATGGTTTTGAAATTGAGCCAAAAGCCAAAATAGTGATCTGGGTTATCCCTAAGTGTCAAGTACACATCGAATCTTCAAAATTTTTGGGATGTAAATTTCACGAGCAAAATGTAAAAATGTTAAAATATATTTAGTGTTTCTTTAACATAGAGCACTGTTTTCCCATTCATATACAATTAGACCTCATATTGAACTGGGAACCAGTTACCTTTCGATAACTAGTGATTAATATCTACCATTCTCCCACTGATTTGCAGGATGGAAATCTTGGCAGAGTGTCACGGTCCCTCCGAGCCCAGTTTGCTTTTTGGTCTTCTCTTCTGCTTTCTGTAGTGGGCCACGTGGCACTAGTGAAGATGGTGTGCTACTCCGATGATAGTAATAGTTTGCAAACCTTCCCCTGCTCGTCCTTTTTTCCTTCTTCAGACATGCCACGCATCTGATTTGGCCGCTGGGGCACCATCGGGTAGCTCTTTCCACTCTAAAGTTACCCATGACTGTGGGTGGATTAGGCCTTCTGGACTTAGAATGCTATTATTCAGCTGCATAGGTCCAGTGGGTGGCTCGCTGGCTTTCTGCCTGCCCCCTGCATGAGACGGGGTTTATCTGTAAAGACTTTTAAGGATGGATTACTGCACTGTTCATTATTTCCTACTGACCATTCTACGGATCACCATCTAGGGATATCATACACAGCTTTCTCTTGCCTTGCTAGAACCTGTAAGCTCACTGACACGAACCTTTGCTAAGCCTTCCCACTCGCACAGGACGGCTGAGCTCAGAGTAATTCCATCAGTTGCATGCTGCAGGTGTCTTAAAATTGGGGGATTTGTTCCTGGTCAGCAGGCTACTAAATTTCCAAACCCTTGAGGCAGACTACCATCTTCACCCGGTCAACTCCTTACTTACAAACATCTTAAACAATCATTAAATGCCCTACTTCATGTCTGCCACCTACCACTAACCCTACATGAGGTGTGCTAGAAGATCTACACCACATGGACTGGTGGCAAACTGATAGAATGGGTGTACAGACTTTTACTGGAACATTGAGACCACTTCAGGTCTTCTCATTATGCTACCTGGGTGACTGATGTGGCCAAACCTCTGCAAGATACAGACTGGACTAAAATACTGGACTTTCCCCACAAAGTATCACACAGCTGTCATTTTAAGTACATTCATAGAGCTTCCTTGGGAATGCATTCTGCCCGTTGCTTGCCATTGGCTTTGTGGTTTGTAACTCACATTTCATGCTTTCATTTTGTTGTCTTTATTTGTTTTAGGCTATGCAGCTTGAGTTCGTCCCTTCCCTTACCCAAACCTTATTTACAGTATCTTTCCAAGTGCTCCATTCCCTTGCCCATACCTTATTTACAGTATCCTTCAGAGTGCTCCATTTCTGTAAACAGGCCTCAAAATCTTGTTCTTATTTCATCACATTTGCTGTGCGTTCTAAGAACAGGGTCAAATGTCAGGCTATGTCTTCGGTGGGAACTGAGGCCCTCATTATGAACACGGCGGTCCGCGCCGCCAGCGGTGGCGGTAAAAACCGCCAACTGAGTTATGCTCCGGTCCGCCAAATAATGAACCAAACAAAACACAGGCATCCAGAAAACCACCCACCGCCAGTAGAGGAGTGCCGTCGACGACGACAGAGTCCGCCCACAGGCCAACGGAAAGGCCCAACCTGCCCATCAAATAATGAACCACCAGTCCGCCACCAGTTCCGAGGCGGGAACCACCGCCATGCACAGCCAGGCGGAAATGAACCAAATCCAATGAAACACTCACCAGAGGTCCTCACAACACGCCAAAGCATTCATCGATAGAGAGCTGCAGATCATGCCAGCCCTGCTCCTTGCCATATACCTCCACGACCGAGACCACCAACGAAGATGACAATGGTAAGTACCGCAACCTATGAAACAAGGGAGGAAAGCGCACAGTTACATACCCACCCACTCTACCCACCCTGCAACGCCCCCACAACCCTTCACAGCAGCACAACCCATACACCCCACAGCAAGAGGTACTTACCCGACACAAGGCAAATCCAAATTGACCATGGTACATACAAATGTCCCACACCCATAAAAAATTAAACGA
Source organism: Pleurodeles waltl (assembly GCF_031143425.1). Lineage (NCBI taxonomy): Eukaryota > Metazoa > Chordata > Amphibia > Caudata > Salamandridae > Pleurodeles > Pleurodeles waltl. The sequence goes on from NC_090439.1 coordinate 594,785,946, forward strand.
AAGACCATGGTTCAACAGTGTGCCGCCAAGACACAGGCCACACAGAAATATTTTATTAAAGCTCACAGAGCCAACTACTTCAAACAGGGCCGCTACAAGTGCCATGGGCCACAACGGACCCAACCTGACTCCCAAAAGTGCACAGTACTCCACCTAATGGGGCAACAAAGGGGCATTCAGGCACCTCACGGAATGGGTGCAGTGGGTGGTGGGGGTGGGGATTTGTGATGGGGGTGGGCCTTGGACTTTCGTTTGGAAGGTGGAGGGGGTGTGGGCTTGTCCTTTGAAGGGGTGGGTGTTTTGAGTGGGTGGAGCCAGATGGACTTGGCTCTGCCTTTTTTTCTCTGGGGGAGGGGCACGGGAACGTGAAGGGCAGACAGGGATGGGCTGTGAAGTGGAAGGAGTGGAAAGGGCATGGAGGTGAGAACGCTTAGGGACAAGACGGGGTGGGCCAGTGGGTTGGAAGAGGTCAGCACGGGAGAGGAAAAGTTTTTTTCGGAGCAATTGGGGTGGTCCTGGATGAGGGTGTGGGAGTGGAGGCAGAGGCAGTGGATGTATGTGGTGTAGGGGTGCGTCTAGTGGGTGCAGGTGACTGGACAGTATGCTGTGGTGTGGTGGATGTGTGATGGGTGAGTGTCTTGGTGCGTTTGTGTGTTTTTGGAGGAGGGGGTGGACACAGTGGGAGAAGACAGGCAGCTAGTGTGGATGTATGTTGTGTGGGTGTCTGCAAGGCTGGTGAGTGTGCTGCATGTGTCAACTGCAGTAGTTGTGGTGAGTGCAGGTGTGGTATATGGGGTGCAGGTGTGGATGTCTGCTATTGTGGTGAGTGCAGTAAGAGGGGCAGCAACAGTGACTGAAGGTGTAGTGCATGAGGGTGTGGATGGAGAGGGGACAGACAGCGAGGCAGAAGAGGTGGGCATACTGGGGGAAGTGGATGTTGTTGTGCGTGCATGCATCTGTTGGCTGTGTAAATGCTTGTGGTGGGAGGCGTGTTGCTTATGTTTAGAAGTGTGCTTCTTGTGTGTTGAGGTGCTTGACTGCGTGTCTGAATGTGTGCTTTGGACGGGTGAAGGGAGTGGGGTGCTGGAAGGGGTAGAGGAGGTTGGAGGGGGGACGGAATGGCCAGGGAAACTGGCTGCCATCCAAGAGGAGGCCAGAGCCTGAAAAGATCTCTGTAGGGCAGACACGGAACCGTGAATGCCATCCAGATAGGCATTTGTCTGGTGCACCTCGGATGCTAGCCCCTGGATGGCATTGACAATGGTTGTCTGCCCTACAGAGATGGTTCTCAGGAGGTCAATAGCCTCCTCTGTGAGGGCAACAGGACTGACTGGGGCAGGGGAGGAGGTGCCTGGTGCAAAGGAGACACCCACCTTTCTGGGTGAGCGGGCACGGGCAACTCGGTGGGAGCAGAAGGGAGGGCGGTGATGGAATGGGGGTGGCGGAAGATGTCACTGTAGTGGTGTGGCCACTAGGGTCCGCCACCGCCGGGGAGCGCCTATCGGACGAGGTCTCAGAGTCACTACCTCCTGTGGTAGTTGCCTTCCCCGTGTAACTCCCCTAGCCCTCTGTCTTATCCAGGTGACTGGTTGACACCTGTTCGGTATAAGTCAATAAGGACGCTCAATGAAGGACCACACGCCATTTATGAATACAATTTAGCTTTACTAGAATTTCAGGTAAATGTATGTATTTAGCACATCAACAATGATAGAATAAAAATAGCAATGAAGAGCATCTATTTATATATGAGTACACTACAAAGAGCATCTATGTATATATATGAGCAAAGAGATAATTGACAGATATAAGCTTTGATTAACTGTATACCAAAATGCATCACACTACGATGTTCAGGAAGCAAAATATAAACAAGTTGAATACTTCAAATAAGCTTTGATTTACTAAACACCAAAATGCATGTTTCAATTACTGCAGCAAGCTCACACTACGATGTTCAGAAAGCAAAATATAAATGAGCTGAATACTTCAGATTATAAACACAGTGCAAGCATATTAATCAATCATAATAATAGAGCAGAGAAACAAAGGCCTTTCATCCCTTTGTGGAACTTAACATTGTCTACGAAATGCTGGGAAGCCCTCTACCGCCTGCTTGGACCTCTCTCCCCTCAAGCGTCACGGTCTCTGAACAGCAAACAGGGAGACAGCGCTGGGCCATGGCAGCTTTCACAACCCCATCTGCGAGCTTCCAATCCCTCACTCGCACTTCAGTGCTTAAATAACTCGAAGCTTGGATTCTAGCCCTTTATGGCATTTTCTAGCTATGTTATCAGCACTTGTCTGTTGGCTTCTCTGCCCTTTCCCAGCCTTTGTTTTAACTCCATCTTCTCCCTGTAGTCTTGTTCTCAAGGTTGAGACGGAGTCTTCTACACAAACAAGCTTGAAAATAACATTGTGAACTTTTCCACGTTGTTCGGGGGTTTCAGCAGGCATCATGCTCATCTACACTGCTCAAGCTAATTAACCCTTCGCGTCACAATGTCTTGCGCACCTTTCCCTATACTGAACACTCCAGCCCTTAGATGAGCGCGATGCATGCGAAACAGATATCATTTATTTTGACATTCCGCTAGCTAGGTTGCTACGAGTACTTGTCAGCGTTATTCTAAGCGTCTGCATCTTAGTATAAAGCTGTTTTGTGTGTTTTGAAAGCTTTTTCTGAATTGTTCATAAGTGCAATTATGCCACTGCCAATCGCGATACAACCCACGAAGGACTTTCTATACTTCTTGTGAGTGTGTGGGCCCCCATTGAGAAATTAGTTTTATGGCCTCTCCTGTACTATATCCTGCAGAAGATAGCTTATTCCTAATGGCTTCAACATCAAAAGAATTCAGGGCCCCTACCCCGATTCCAGTGGCCTCAGCTATCAAGGACCCTAGATCTCTTCTAATGCGTAACTTTGGCAAGGGCCATAACTGTGGTGTCCATGGTGCACATAATGGATCATACTTTGAGACATTCCCCTTGGCAATATTTATCTGTAACACAATACGATTAATTATGCTTGCATGCAGAACTTGCTTACATCCTATTCTATATCGAACTATGGAATCGTTGCCTAAGTTGCTGACCATACGTTTTTCGGTTACATAAAACATGAAGGCTGGTGGTTTGGAGTATCGAACTCCTTTGGCTCCATTGTTTATTGTAACAACCACCATATGTCCTTGTAAAATAATTTGTTTGTCAGAGCAATCATAAGGTTTACACGGGTATGCCTGCGCTGGTGTAAAAGGTACAATGGTATCACAATATTTACATATCATGTTTAGCATATACCTCAAAGCCTGTACTGTTGCTGACGTCCCCTGCAACTCGTTCAGTCCGTTGGCATGTCGGATCTGCTGTCCAGTTACCTTCCAGGTCACAGCTTTGGCAGCCATCCACTTGCCTCCAGGTACCTTCACGTTGCAAAGTGAAACATTTCCCTGGTCATCAGTTACGTTAGCGGCTTGAGGTGCACAAGTGACATGAATGTCCGTAACGACATTCTCTGCTACAATCGGTCGGATCCAAACACCTCTTCCGGTTGTAATTATGACCACAAACAGGAACCACGTCATCGATGCAGATGTCATCGTTTATAACCGTGGTGTAAGTCTCACTGCAGGTACAAATACAGGTACATTAGAGTTCCTTGAAAGTACAATATACGTACTCCCCACCCCTTGAATCAATATCTCTCCCGCCTCTGGCTTTTTCCCTGGGTGGTTCACCCATACTTTTCTTCCTGTGCTTCCAAATCCTCCCTCACCTCTCTGGGTGTTATCGGGGGCAGATCTTTCTTCAATGCGAGGGGTGTACGCTTGTTTACAAATCAATTGTGCAAGTCTGTCATGTGCTGATAACTTTTTAAGCTGTTGTTTCACCAATCTGTTATATCTCTTAATCATGCCTGTAGCTTGTGGATAATAACTAAGGTGCAAACCCACCAAATTCCCTGTTCCTGCGCCCAGCCCTCCACTGTTTTCCCTGAAAAGTGTGTGCCCCTATCTGTTTGGATCTCATCAGGTGCCCCATAATGTTTTATCAGGTAGTTTAGCCCTCGCAAAGTGGACTTTTGATCAGCAGACTTACGGGGCATACCCAACATAAGGCCAGAGTATGTGTCCACCATGGTCAATACGTAGCTTTGTCCTCCTTCTTTTGGTAGCAGCCCGATATAGTCCAATTGCCACACCATAGCAGCTGCAGTTCCTCTTCTGATATGGCCGCAAGTCTTCTTTTGCAGGGGCATTTGTCTAATCTGGTTGCATGTGGGGCACTCCTTTACTACTTGTTGCACTTGTTCTTTAGTAACTGGAATTTGTCGTTGCTGTGCCCATGCAGAAGTGCCATTCTCTCCTGAGGGAGATGCCTTTAATTTTCCATCCATCCCCATTTTGGGAGGCCAGCAGCTATGGGAAGAGATGTGGGAGAAAGGGCAAAAATGTCAAATCTATGTGGGACATGTGGATGCCCATTGCCCATCGGACACCTCACTTGCATCTCTATTCAACAACACCGCAGATCAAATGGCCAAAACACAAACAGTGGTTATCAAGGAGGAAGCTGAAGCTGCTTTTACAAACAGGGCCCATGCAATATCCGGAACTCTAGGATGTTTGAAGCTTTGATTAACTGTATACCAAAATGCATCACACTACGATGTTCAGGAAGCAAAATATAAACGAGCTGAATACTTCAGATAAGCTTTGATTTACTACACACTAAAATGCATGTTTCAATTACTGCAGCAAGCTCACACTATGATGTTCAGAAATCAAAATATAAACGAGCTGAATACTTCAGATTATAAACACAGTGCAAGCATAATAATCAATCATAATAAAAGAGCAGAGAAACAAAGGCCTTTCTTCCCTGTGTGGAACTTAACTTAGTCCACGAAATGCTGGGAAGCCCTCTACCGCCTGCTTGGACCTCTCTCCCCCTCAAGCGTCACGGTCTCTGAACAGCAAACAGGGAGGCAGCGCTGGGCCATGGCAGCTTTCACAACCCCATCTGCGAGCTTCTAATCCCTCACCCGCACTTCAGTGCTTAAATAACTCGAAGCTTGGATTCTAGCCCTTTCTGGCATTTTCTAGCTATGTTATCAGCACTTGTCTCTTGGCTTCTCTGCCCTTCCCCAGCCTTTGTTGTCATTCCATCTTCTCCCTGTACTCTCGTTCTCAAGGTTGAGACGGAGTCTCCTACACAAACAAGCTTGAAAATAACATTGTGAACTTTTCCACGTTGTTCGGGGGTTTCAGCAGGCGTGATGCTCATCTACATTGCTCAAGCTAATTAACCCTTCGCGTCACAATGTCTTCCGCACCTTTCCCTATACTGATCACCCTCCCACCCACTGGTCCCCTTGGCGTTGGATGTCTCTGCCTCCGAAGTTCCGTGGGCCGCTGCTTCCCCACTTGCCCGTGCCTCAGCTCCCTCGCCAGATGTTGCTGCTGTACCAAACCAACACAAGAGAACAGGGATGGGGAGACAAAACAGGAGAGACACTTGTAAATAGCTGAATGGAGGTACACAGTGGCCATACATACTCCCACCCAGAAGACACACCCAACAGGCAGCACCGTTCACTATGGCCATGGCCATGCCCCTGACTACTGACCGGAATACTGCTCTACACCCATCCCCTGGACTACCTAAGGAGGCGACGTGTGGGAGACCTGACAAAGACACCCTTACACTCTTTGGGGACCATCATGTACATGGACACCAGTCAGAGTCCCTGCCTCTAAGCAGCATGAACCCTAATGCACACACAGACATCCTTCCAGACTGAAGTTTGTGACATGAGTACTCACCCCCTTGTGACTGCTGTGCAGCCTTCAAGCGCCCATCCAGGTCTGGGTACGCCACCACCAGGATACGTTGCATGAGGGGGGTCAGTGCCCGACGGGCACCCCTTCCACGTTGGGAGGACCTCCCCAGCTGGGCTTCACAGATCTTACGCACCCAGCACTGCAGGCCCTCTCACCTCTTTCTGCAGTGGGTGCTCCGCCGTTTGTAGACCCCCAGGGTCCGCACCTCCTTGGCGATGGCATGCCAAAGTGCCCTCTTCTGGTGGGCGCTGACCTAAAAGGGTGACACAGATATGGAACACAGAGGTCAGGCACTTGCAAGATAGGTACAGCTGGCTATTTGTTCACTATGGAACGAACAATACTCTCAGACTTACAGGCCATACGCATGCAGCATGCCATGCACCACGGGCCATGCAGGCTTAGAGGTGCACACATATGTCCATTCAACACCATCCATTACACCCAAACAGTGCCCCCCAAACTCAGACTCACCTTTACCTCTGGCCGTTCGTAGAGTTTTCCGTACAGGGGCAGGACCCCGTCCACTAGTCTCTCCAGTTCCTCCTGGGTGAAGGCCGGGGCCCTTTCCCCTGCAACACAAGCCACATCCATGACCAGAGGCAGGCCACAGCAGTACACACAGTGGAGTACTTGTACGAACGAGATCAGGGAGTCAAGTGAATAATAGATGACGGAATCACGTACGTACCGTGGTTGTGCGCACCGTCACCACCGGCGGCAATCATGATACGCCAGGATTCCCCATTGGCATCCATGTTAACCAATGACGGTGCGAACGGCGGTAAACACTGCCTTACGCTATGACGCTAGCGTTATGAGGTCACTTCCACAAAGAAAGGCCTGGATTACAACGGACAGACATTTTGGCAGTAACTACGCATCTCAAAATAAAAATGTGCACAATGCAGGCCCTACTAGCCACATGAAGCACCTATGCATGTACCCATTCCGTAATATACCACCCATGAAAAACACTGTTCCCTCATTGAGGTGTAGCTGTAGATCTGTCAAGAAGCAGTTAATGTTGAGTCACTATAATGAAATATGCAGTGCACAATTAATGACAATGTGTGCCTATGTATGTGTGTTCATCACACCTTTTTGATACCCCTTGTAGGTACCGACCCTTGTGGCGAGGAAAGGCACCATCGGTGTACAGACCACTTGTGGATATGAGGACCATGGTGAAGCATCAGATCATAATCAATTACAGACTCACACGTGCAACAATCAGGAACTTGTGCTTTACTGGATCCTGCACTAGCTCTAGGAAATCGTAATCAGCATGCCATTCCTACTGAAGTGCAGGTGCTCTCCGCACTCCATTTCCTGGCCATGGTCTCATTTCAAGTGACAGTGGGCATGGGTGGTGGATTTTCACAGCCAATGTTCAGCCTGGTACTGGCAAGATTTCTAAATGCATTTGTATGATACCTGCAGCCTATGTGAGGTTTCCCCAAAGTATTGACCTCCCTGCTATCCAGTCAGAATTCTATGCCTTTGCCAACATTCCCCATGTGATAGGTGCCATTGATGGCATCCACATATCGATCATCCCGCAAGAGTTATTGAACAGGTGTACAGAAACAGAAATAACTTTCACTCCATGAACATCCAATTGGTATGTACTGCAGACCAGTACATCTCACATGTGAATGCCTGGTTCCCAGGTTCAGTCCATGATTCCTTTGTGTTGAGGAACAGTAGTGTGCCACAGAGAATGGAACAACTCCAAGAGGACAGAGGGTGGATCATAGGTAAGTGTGTCTGTCACTAACTGACACACAGCAGACAGCCAGGCTGTCTGACTAAGGAGCTTAACAATGACTACTCTGTATTGCACCTTTTTCTAGATGATTCTGGCTATCCAAACTTGCGTTGGCTCCTGACACCAGTGAGGAATCCTAGGACGAATGCAGAGAGGAATTACAATGAGGGCCATGGACGTACTAGGAGGGTGATAGAGCGCACAATAGGTCTCCCGAAGGCTAGATTTCATTGTCTACATATCTCTGGGGGTTCCTTAGCCTATGGGCCTGAAAGGGTGTGTAGAATAGTGGTGGCCTGCTGCATGCTGCACAACGTGGCAGTGAGACATTTCATCCCCCTCTTGGAGGTGGAGGGTGCTGTATGTCCTGACCAGCTTCCTCAGAGAGGGGAGGAGAGTGATAGTGATGATGCGGAAGGGGAAGATGTCAATTCCGGATCCCAACTGATACAACTCTACTTCCAGTAACTGTGTGGGATTAAGGGCTGACATTGGGGTTTGTGACACATACTGTCAGTGTGCTCAGTCATATAGGAGGGGTTGGTACTGATGTATGAAACATGGTCAAGGTCTACATGGTACAGATTGATATTTTCTGCATTTACTTACGGCCCACATTTAGGCACACAGGATTCCCTTCATGCAAAGATTTGACAATAAAGTGGTTATCAGCCAGTTGCATCCATACTTCACTTTGTTCACATTTTAACACAGGGGACAGTGTTACAGGTGTGATATGTGTTTTATTGGTTGCAGGGAGTGCATAGTGCTATTTACAGTGATGGCAAGTCATAGGGGGTGAGTGTCCTCAAAGCCAACATGGTGGCAACCTTGTTGGTAGTATTGATGGGTCCATCTTTTCTTACATTAGTTCATATTGCCTCTTAGCAATGTGTGGTGGCTGACTGAGTGGGATGGTTGCTGTGCAGAGTGTTGCAGAGTTACTTCTTGAAGGGGGCCTTGTTCTTTGTTGGGGTTCCAGTGCCATATCTTGGCCTGAGGGTCCGTCTGGGTGCCTGCTGTTAATCTTGAGGGGTTGACAGTGTAGGCCCTTGGGTTTCCTGTGAGGAAAGTTCCTGGGATGTTTCTGCTCATGGTGTAATTTCATGATGGGTGTCCGGTGCTGTAGTGGAGGCCTTCTGTCCTGAGTGGGTCTCAGACTGGGTTTGGACCAGCTGCAGCAGTGCTCCTGCTATGGTGGCCATTGTGGCACTGTGCTCTTTCCACTGCTCCATGGCCTGTTAGTGGTGTTCCTGCTGCATCATCCGACTGTGCTCCAGGGTGGACACTATCTGTGCCAACCTGTCATGGGTATGCTGGTAGGCCCCCAATACCTCTGATATCACGTCCTGGGCTGCTGCATCCATCCTGTGACCTCCCCCCTGGCCCACTGACACCCTTGCACTTGCCCTAGCCCCCTGTGCCTGTGTCCCCTGCACAGGTCTGGCAGTACCACTTGTACTGGGGCCCTTGCCTTCTTGCATGTTGGGAGTGGGAGACTGTGGCCTCTGTACCTGTGTTCCACCAGTCTGTGACCTGGATACACTGGTGTGGGGATGCTTGCCCTGTGCTGCTGGTCTTGACTGGGTGGTAGGGGTGACAGTGGTTTCCTGGGTAGGGCTGCTGCATTGTGACAGTTCAGGACTGTGTGAGGGGCCCGTCTGCTCATCAGTGTCCAGGGATCCTTCACCAGTGTCCTGTGAGGTGCCTCTGTCTCCCTGGGGGGCACTGGCACTCCTTGTCCCGTCCGTTATGGTGGCATGGGTGGTGGTGCCTGTTGGGGGACATAGACATGTCTGTTACAGATGCATGAACGTTTGGGGTGAACAGGACTGGGCTATATTGTGCTGGTGTTACTTTCAGTGGCCTTACAGGGTGCCTTTGTGAGGTTCACACTGCATTTTGCTTCGACTGTGGGGTTGCATTGTGGTGGGGGGTGTTGTTCCATTGTGAGTACTTGCAGGGGTAGGTGGCAGTGCACAGGGGGAGGGATGTGGGCATGTTAGTGGGTTTGTGGTCATGCAGGGGGGGTAGATTTAGTGGCTGTTGCCTGGGTGGGGTGTTGGTCCTGGTGGGTGTGGGTGGGGTGGTGCATGCATTACAGGTATGGTGTATATGGGGTATATGTTGATGACTTACCCGAGTCCATTCCAAATACCATTATATGATTAAAACAAATCATTGCATTAGGTGATGCAATTTTCACACATCGTCGTCTGTGCACTGTATAATTGTATTTGAAAAACGGTATGTCTGTGCAATGTATAGTAATTTCAATCAAAAACATGTTGTCTGTAATGGCAGTGTGTTACCGCACCATGCATACTCCACTCCACTCTGCACCACTCAACACCACTGCACCCTACTCTGCATCACTCCACTTTACACCACTCCATGCCACTGCACTGTGGGACACTGCACTCTTCTCCACTATTCTCTACTCCCCTCTGTGCTACTTCACACTCCACCTCTGCACCACTCTACTCTATGCCAATGCACTTTAAGCCTCTGCACGCTGTACCACTCAAGTCTAGGCAACACCAATCTAGTCCACACAACTCCACTCTATGCGACTCTGCAACACAACACTATACTCCACTGCACTCTGTGTTAATACTTCTATGCTAGTGCACTTTACTCTGTAACACTCAACTGCACTCTACATCAATACACTGTACGTCACTCTAATCTACTCTATGCCATGGCACTCTACACCACTTTACTCCATGCCATCACATTCTATGCCAAGCTATGTAACTTCACTCTACCCTGCACCTCTCCACTCTACGCCACTTCACTCTACTGTGAAACAATCTACTTTACGCCACTGTACTCTGCGCCACTGCATTCTATGCCACTGCACTCTATGCCACTCTACCCCGCTGCACTCTAAACCACTGCACTCCACTTCAATGCACTCTAAACAACTGCACTACCCACCACTGCACTCTGTCACTCTGCTCTGCAACACTGCACAGGCTGCCACTATATTCCACACCACTCTACTCTGCACTACTGCATTCTGCACCAATACACTGTATTCCACTGCATGCTATAACACTCTACTCTGCATAACTCCACTCTAAGTCACTGCACTTTACAGAACTATACTCTGCTCTGCACTGCACCACGCTACACTACTACACTCTGCACCACTCTACGCGACTGCACTGTATGCCACTCGAATCTACTATGTACTGTATGCCACTGCACCACTCTACACTTCTGCACTCTCTGCCACCCTAATGTATGCCACTCTACTCTGCCTCATGTCACTCTATAGCACTGCACTCTACGCCATTGCACTCTAAACAACTGCATTGTACACCACTGCCCTTTACTCTGCACCACTGTTCTTTACACCACTGCTCGCTGTACGACTCTATGCCACTCTACACCACTGCACTGACACTCTACTATGCAATATTGCACTCTTGCCACTGTACTCTACACCACTCTACTCTGTACTACTGCATTCTACGCCACAGCACTCTATGCCACTGCACTCTACAACACTATACTCTTCTCTGCACTGCACCACTCTACACTATTCCACTCTGCACCACTCTACGCCACTCATCTCTATGCCATTCGAGTCTTCTCTGCACTCTATGCAACTGCACCACTTTGTCCTACTATATTCTCTGCCACTCTATTGTATGCTACTCTACTCCACTGCACTCTATGCCACTCTACTCTGCCCCATGCCACTCTGTGCCACTGCACTCTATGCCAATCCACTCTAAACTGCACTATACACCAGTGCCCTCTACTCTGCACCACTGTAGTCAATGCCACTGCTCTGTGTGCCACTATACACCACTACACTGACACTCTTCTCTGCAACATTGCACTCTCCACCACTGTACTCTACACCACTCTACTTGGTACTACTAACTTATGCCACTGTACTCTGCATCACTCCACTCTATGCCCCTGCACTCTACAGCACTATGCTCTACTCTGCACCACTCTACACTACTCCATTCTGCTCCACTCTATGGCACTACACTCTATGCCATGCGAGTCTACGCTGCACTCTCTGCCACTGCACCACTCTACACTACTGCACTCTCTGCCACTCTTGTGTATTGCACTCTACTCCATTGCACTCTATGCCACTGCACTCTACGCCAATTCACTCTAAACAACTGCACTGGACCCCGCTGCACCACTGTGCTCTATGCCACTGATCCTATGCCACTCCACACCACTATGCCACGTACTTTTAGCCATTCTGAGCAGCAGCCACTCTGGTGTATAACGTGGCTAAAACACATTGGCACAGCCAGTAACTCTTGAGTAGACGAGACCTATTGGCTTTGCCAATGTTTGTTAGTACTATGAGGTATTGAGGTCCGCGAACGAACTGTGAAGGTGTAAGTTCTTATTTTAAACATGCATTACAGACATCACAATATAAACTGCTACAAAATGTGCAAATACATTTCTGTTAAATAAAAAAAAAAGTCCTTCTAAAATACAGATTTGAATAATATACAGTTTATACCTAGTACTAACATTTTTTTTTATAACAGTTCAATAAAACCACACACTCCACAGCTCACATTGGAACACGTTACAGTGCCTCTCTAAAAGAAAATATCTTTGTCATCAGAAAGCTTCAAGTGGTTCTTTAGATTAAAGTCAATGCATGTTTCCAAGCCCCTTTACATTTGCAGATTTAACATTTGTGCACATTTTCATTTCTTTAGGGAAGGAGACACCCTGGCAAGAAGGCCTTTTCTTATCTGTCTGCCCCTCCCTCCCTCCCTCCCTCAGAGCATAGGAGACTGCCTGCCTTTCAATCCAGCTGGGGAAACTTATCTGTTCTTATTACATTTTGTCCTTTAGGTGAAAGGCTAAAATTAGGACAAATGCTGTCCGTTAAGCCTTTCATCACCGACAACGGACAGCAGGGCAAAATTATGGGCAGTCCCTGAAAAGTACAGACAGGTGGTCACCCTAACCAAAATACACAAGAAACACTCAGAAAAATATTTCATAACTCCACCTCACTCTCATGCACAAACGAACAGTTAGAGTGTGATGCACCAAAAGAGAACACTTTACTTCAGCCCAGCAATACGTACTCAACCACTCAACCCAGAGAAATAAAGGACACGTGCTACGGATCCACAGTCATTTATAAATATATAGATATAAATCTATATATATATATAAATTTTAGGAAAGTCCTCCTTTTTGCTCTGGTCACCCCCAAACTTTTTGGACGGGTACTGGTGGTTACTGACTCTTGGCTGTGCCCTGGGTACTGCATACCAGTCCCAGGGCCAGTGCTCTGTGTAAAGTGGATATGCAAATTAGGCTAATTATAATTGGCAAAGTGAACCTACCTATAAGTCACTAGTATATGGTAGGGCATGGAGTTTTAGGACCCCCAGCATAGGTAGTGCCCCCATAGGTGCACTGCTGAGGTGCCCAGTGTCATTTTAAATGCAGGCCTGCCTTGCTGGCTGCTTTTAAATTAAAGTTACATGGAAATTCGACTTTGGAATTAAAAGTAGTTCCAAAGTCTTAAACTACCTTATTTTTACATTTAAGTCACCCCTAAGGTGTGCCCTATGTGTCCCTAGGGCTGTGTGCCATGTAACTATAAGCAGGGACCTTCTAAAAATAGTTTTATAAGCCCTGGTGAGGTAAAACAGCCAAATTCCTTTTTCCCTCATTGTACTGAATGGCCTCCATAGGCTAGAATGGGGAGACTTTATTTTAATTGTAAAAGTCCCCTTAAGTAACAGATACAAAGAGGTTGGTATCAAATTAATTGTTATAATAAATCCCACAACTTCCAGTTGTTGGATTTAATATAACTTGTTCAGGTAAAGAGTTTTAAACTTTACCTGAAAAGTTGCCAACTTCAGCCCTGCAGTGTTGTTGCTGCTGTGCCCTGATTGGCCAGCCTCTGGCAGCCTGGCCAGGCTGCCTTGATGAGTTGTGAAGTGGCCTGGCTTCACACAAAGAGATGTGCCTGTGGGAGGAGATCTCCCCCCAGCAGATGGTGAGGCAGGAAGGGGGAGGGCTGCCAAACTGGTCTTCAAAGGCAAAGAAGGACATTTGGAGCAACCCTGCAACACCCCCACATACTGCAAACCCAGATAATTAGGTGCCCCCTTGATTAGATTAGGAGAGGGCAGGAGAGGGGTGTATTTAGGATTTTTAGCCACACCAGTGGGTGGGCTCAGCCAGATATAACCTCCAAAAATCACTTTCAGCCATGATGGATTTTTGAGGGATGTTTCTCCCTGGGATTGATTTTTGCCACACTTCCCAGGAAGTGGCCATCACAGGGGGAAGGACCCTGCCCCTGATTGGAGAACGAGGACCCCCCTGTTTTTCACCCAGGAGCAGGGATAAAACTGGCAGACCTGTACCCACGCCTCAGATCCCCATCAGATTCCAACAAGGACGAACCACAGGAGAAGAACGACTGCCCTGCTGGACCCCTGGCCTGCACCTGGACCCTGCACTCTGAAGGACTGCACCAGCTGCACACTTGGGCTTCACCACAAGAAGGACTTTGCCTGGCTTCAACTGGTTCAAGGAGGGGCTCCCTGTTTGCTACGGGTGAAAAATTGCTAACCAGAGTCCCCTGCACCAACTCCCGAAGAAACCAACCAGCTGACCACTGTCCAGTGGCCAAAAAGGAGTTTGCGCCAGGTGAATTCTGGGAGTTGTAGTCCCAAGGATCATCTCAGAGTTTCTGGAACCTTGGGGTGAGCTGTGG